>NC_061513.1:262929908-262966082 GCF_022539505.1 Lolium rigidum | reverse complement strand
GCAAGGCCTCGCCGCTAGCTCCGGCTTCGGAGCCGGAAGCTTTGGCGCGGGGACGCTTAGTAGGTCGAGGGGCAGTCTTGCGGGGCACATGCTCCTCTTCCTCATCGTCGTCCTCCGGATCCTCCTCCACCGCTGACGGGAACACGGAGCATGGTGCGGAAATTCTCCTCCGCCAAAGTATCGAGCTGGAAGAGGAATTAAAAGTAAGTTAGAACACATCCAAAATATGTGAAGTTAAGAATGACAAGGGAACTAGAGCTTACCGGAGGACATTGGTCGTTTGTCTGGATATCCTTAATTAACTCCGGGACCGGTTGGCCCCGGCCAATCTTCACGAGCGCTTTGATTCTCCTCTTAAGGGAATCAGCCGGAAGGTCGTGGCGGGTCACTCGGAGAAGGTCGTCCGCCCCGGTGTATGCGGAGATTAAACGCGCGTTGTACCGAAGTGGGTGGATCCGCCGAGTGAACCAGCTCAAAGTGAGCTGAGTTCCGGTTAGCCCATCGTGGACTAACCAAGAAATTCTTCGCGCTGCTTTCTCCAGTATCGGAAACTAAGCAAGCGTGGGAACAAGGCTCCAGCTGTCGCGCTCTTCCGAAGGCTCGTTGACGAACTTGGGCAATCCTTCGTGGACACCCGGAACTGTGATGTTCTTCTCGTAGAACCATCCGGCGTTCCAGTACCGGACGGATTCATGGGAGTCATGGGGTGGATACATGCGACCAGGTCGGAGCATAAAATTCATGCTCCCGCAGTTCACCATGGCCTTGTCCTTCGTTTCTTTCTTCACCCGGAAGAAAAACTGCCACAATCGGACATCTGGTCGGATTCCGAGATGCCCTTCGCAGAGTGTTGCAAAGTTGGAAAGAAGGAGATATGAGTTTGGGCAGATGTTGTGGGGCTTAAGTTTGTATGTGTTGAGGATGGAGAGAAAGAATTCCGAACAGGGGAGCGATAGACCGCGCTAGACCCATGCTTTTGTCATGACCCTTTCGTCCGCATCTGGTTTGGGGACGTCGGAGTCATGCATGAAGCTCCAATGTGAGGAGATCATGCCCTCGTTCTGGAGTTCCCTAAGCTCTGCATCCGTGGTTTCACAGGGCCACCACTTACCCCTCTCGCCTTCGCGGATCCGGGCCTTGGAGGCTTTCTTCGTTTCCGCCACATGCACCTTAGCTGCCATCCTAGCTTGTCCCTTGAGTTCTTGAATTTCTTTGAGGGTGGGGATCCGGCCTAGTGCAGTGCTGGAAGAGGCGGAGAATGGTTGAGCTAATCTGATGTCGGAAACATATGGTGGCAGGAATGCAAGAGGTTCCGGACAGCTTGGTTCTAATGAACTGAGTTCCGGACTATTCGGAGAACTACCAGTACAATTTGGTGAACCATGTGACATGCTTCCGGCTGCACCCATGCGAAACTAGATTGAGTAACCGGATCTACGCTACACTAGTCTTTCTTCTACAAGGCCGGCGCACATACCGTTAATGGCGCGGTGGTCCTGCGGTACTCCGGCGAAGTCGAGGTCGCTGGACTTGAAGCAAACTCCACCACTTGACCACGAATCGGCGGCGGGATGAATTTCCCGCTCAACCGTGATGATCTTGGTGTGAGGGGAGGCTTGGAACGACGGCGAACGGAGCTTCCCGCGAGTAAGTTTGCTGGAGTTGAGATCCGATCGGCGGGGCGGTCGAAGGAGGAAGATGAAGTAGGTGAAACGATGAAAGAATGAAGAAGTTACCGCTCGCGGGGTTTATAGACCTCGCGCGGAGATTCGCGTTTCGGATCCGACGGTGGAAACTGAACGGTCACGCCGTTGAATGCGTGACACGTGTCTTAGGTTAAAAGCGGTGAAACGATGTGGAGGTAACTTGACTGTGCGCTCCCGAAATTTCCGGCTAAAGATTCGTGTCTCCGAAAATTTAGCGCGGGAAAAGAAGAATTTGTGCGCGGGAAAGGTGGAAAATCTGCTACGTTGCCGTTACTGAAGAACAGATGGTTTCCGAGAAGATGACATCGGAAACGAGTAAAGTTTAGAAGCTCTTCAAGATTCTCTTCGGAACCTAGTTGATTGAAGTCGGAGGAATGATGAATCTCAGAGAACTTCGGGGGCTACTGTTGTGGGTATACTTTATGGGTATATCAATGGCATGGCCTAGATCCGGCAAGCCCGGGTGGCCCACAGATGGTGATGTGGCATGTGGCCCATCGGGCGGCCCAGTTGCTGTAGATCCTGAAGGATGAAGTCCAGCCCAGGAACGAGGAGCCGGATCCCAACCGACCTACGAAGGAGGCCGGATCCGTGAAGGCCCATGAAGTATCCGGATCCAGCACGGCCTTGATGGAAGGCGGATCCTTGACGTACACGGCAAGACATTGTACCGTAGTTAGGCAACTTGTATTCCGGCTAGGACTTTCCATGTAAACCCTAGATCCGTGCGCCTTTATAAGCCGGATCCCGGGAGCCCTAGAGGCACAACCACAACTCATTGTAACAACGCGAAAGCGCCCAGATAATTCCAGACAAGCAGCAGTAGGCCCTGTCTTCGAGCAGGTGTTCCGAAGCTAGGTAAATCGCGTACCACCGTCCCGAGGACTCTGCGCCCTATGGCCCCTACTTCTTCTCCCCTCCATAAGGATCCCTCCTCTGGAGTACCGTCGAATAGGCAATGCCACCAATGGGGCGGTGGCGGTGAGCTTTGATGGGTGTTCGGGATTAGTGCCAGGAAGAGAGATTAGAAATCAGTCCACAAATTAGAAAAACGTAGATGGGGAGGTTAGGCTAATTTGGAGGGATCACTTGATTCAACATCTTTAGGGTATATTCTGTTAGGTGGATGGTACCATCCCTCCTAATTTATAACCAAATGCCTGCAAAACTAGAACCATCTCATCCCGTCCCTCTTTTGGTCTGCAACCAAACGGCCCCTTATAGTCTTGCCCAGTTAACAATCGTCTCCACTAAACCGGTTCAACCCATAGTAGCCATGTTTCCGGTACGAGGGGAACGAGGGACGGGATTCGATGGCTGCCAAAACTAGGGTACGACGAGGGTATACATCTCTCGAAAGATTTTTCGATGGAGGAAACGTGAATCCACCATATTCGGTACGATGAATCCGGTACGAGACGCTGGATCGAGGAACGCGAACCTGGTATGAGACAGTGGATCCTCGACCTGTCGAGCGTACGAGCCTTGGATCCTTGCCTTAGCCTCATGCGAAAAGAAAGGCAGGCACAGATATGCGCAGGAGGAAGCGTAGAACCGCATGACACTAATATCAATTGATTGATTGATCATTGAAGGCAGGCCAGAAAAGGAACTCTATTGATTGATTCCATGGATCATATCAATAATTTCCTAATACGATTGGGCTTCCATTCCCATGACAGCCCGTCCCATGCCTGATCGCTGGTTTCGAAGCGTGAAACTACCATACGGGGATGCTGAATCGGGGTTTTGTACTGATTTTTAGGAAACGCGTACCGGCAACTGAATCGTATCGTATCCTATCCCGTCCCCGAACCCCGATTTGGTACGGTGATTCCGATTCAGGGAACGGTATACCGTTCCCCGTTTCCGGCTACTATGGTTCAACCTGATGCCTTCCTCGGCAGCGTCACCGACCAAAGGTAGCAAAGGACAGGCGCTGGATTCCCCTGTTTATACTAGATCTAGTAGTTGTAGGAGTAGATGTGGCATGATGCGAGTGCATGGCGATATGCCGGTAGTGGGTGTCTCTTGATCTCCGCCCGGGCTCTCCGGGGGAAACCCTAGATCCCTCACGGGATCGGGCGTGGGCGGCGCTCTTGTGTCGCTTTGCCTCTTGGGGCCTCGCTTTGGAAGTCCACTGGTCAGAGGGGTTTGTGGAGTGTTTTGGCGGTTTCGGTGGAGGCGGGTTCGTCTTCGGCCAGGTGAGTCGCGGCCTCGGGGTCGGTGTGGTAGTTGGAGCGGTGGCTCCGGTCTTTTCGCCTCCGCCTGTTGAGTTGAGGTGTGGTGTCGACCTGGTTAGTCGTCGACCCGTGTGGAGCGCTGCCTCAGGGCTGACGTGTGGTGTCGTGTTGTACGGTTTTTCGGCCAGTTTTCCTCGTAAACGGGCCAACTCTTTTTCTCCTATATCAATGAAAGGCAAAACTTTTACCTCGTTTCAAAAAAAAAAAAATATGCCGGTAGTTTGGATTATTGTGCCAGATCTCTCAAGCCACATCCGGTGTTGGCTAGTCGTTCGTTTTCTTGCTCAGTGTGGTGCTCCAGAGATCGGATGGAGGGATGAAGCTGCAGATTCCTTCAGTGGCCTTGGACGGAAGGCTGGTCTTGGTCATTGGTTACAACATGCTTTTTTCCCATGTCGCGGTGGTAGCGAGGGAAAGAAGCGGGCTGATGCGGCGTGCTCTTGTGCCAGCAAGAGACGAAGGTAGTATAAAATGTCAGGTCTATATCCTCTATATGACACTGGTGTCGTAATCTATAAGTACTACCTCCGTTTCAAGGAATAAGTCGCACGCGTACTTTAGGACGAACTTTGACCATAAAAATTAAACAACAAAATCTTGATTATATTATATGTAATTAGTATCGTTGGATTCGTATTGAAAAGCACTTTTTAATGATACTAATTTTATACAAATAATCCTTATCTATTTAAATTGATTCTTGGTCAAACAAAAAGCTCGTAAAACGAGAGCGTCTTATTCCTTGAAACGGAAGTAGTAATTCTTAGTTAGCAGTAATTAGTCGAGGATTTACTACTCATCGCGGTCAGCTGACCCCAATGCACATTAGTCGGCTCCGTCCTTGGTGCCGGACTGTATAGGGTTTAGGCTGGTCATAGTGGGGAGTAACTTAGACTAGTAACATATGTCATGTTACTAGTTTAGGTTATTACATTCATAGTGGGTAGTATATAACTTATATGTGGTGTCATGCTTTGTACTATCATTTATTATGTTGTAGACTCATCTTGCCTTGAGGTGTGTGATGTTATGATAACATAGATAGTTACTACCTCACTCTCTTTCTTCATTTATTAACATGCCATATCACCAAAACGACTTAAGATGTGTGATGTTACTAGCTATGTTACTCCCACTATGAGTAGTCTTGGTGCGTGTTTGAGTTCACTATTGGTGGCCCAAGCTTGGTCGTTGGATCTAATAGCCATGTGGTGGCTAGTCCAGACCGAAGGTGAGGCATCTGTCGCTAGTGGAAAATGTACCAGTTGGTAAGAGGCTTTAGCACCGATTGCCCAACCGGTACGAAGCATCCTGAGCTAAAGCCTCCCCTTCCCTTTAGCATCGGTTATGTTACGAACCGGTGCTAAAGGGCACCACGTGGCGGCTGTCGAGCGCCTGGGTGAAAAACCTTTAGCACCGGTGCTAAAAATCTCGCACGAATCGGTGGTAAAACACTACGGGCCCCTGCAATGTTGTGGTGACCCGGCATACCACTGCATGGTGTAGTATGCAAGTCTGATATAACACCAATGAAACACAGTTCCACTAGTATTATATCGCTCATAGTGGTACAACAGAAACATATGCGGGTCCAAGGTATGTCTATAGAATTACACACAGACTCTGTTACATAAGATCATCACAGCCTCCTACTTTGCAATGAGGTAAAACTGCAAATAAACTCCAGAAGAACGACTCGTAGTCTAGTCTTATCACGAACTCTACTTGTAGAGTATTTAACTAACTCTAGAAGCTATGAATAGATTCTAGCTAAATAGGAGCTAGGTTTAGAAAACTAGTTCCTTTCTATTACTAATCTAGGTTTTATCCTTGTTGGATGTGGTGTTTGACTCTTCTGACAGGTTCCTGTCCCTTGAAGTAGTTGTTGATTCCTCAGTCTTCGAGTTGTACTGTAGATCCTCCTTTGATGCCTCCATATCTAAGCAGAGGATTTAAGAGTGGGATGAGTACGAGCGTACTCAACAAGTTCATTATAGGAAAGAGGTGTTTAATGCACTAGCTACGACATTAGACCAGAAAGTATAATACCAAAGCAAGTTTTCATAACCATTTCTTCAAAAGGTTGCTTTTATTCAGAAGAACTATGTCCGCCAGCCTTCACCGGTTTACTAGAACTTCATGGAGTTCCTTTTCGGCAGCGTTCGCAGTTCCATAACCCGGAACAGGGAGTGACAGGTCACGATTCATTACACTCTGCAGAGGTGTGTTGCTTTACCCATAAGAGATCTTAATCTTGGTGCCAACCGAGTCTATAGTTCTCGTCCACACTTCCTTTGCTGTGAGGCCCGGTATAAGGTCATAGCCAATCATATTCCTCCGCTACCTCATACACCCACCCTTTGCTGCAAACTCCGACCCTGGGTCCTCGCCGGTGCTCTTATACCAATTAAGGACGGCCCCCGACCACGACAACAGTTCAGGTCTCTACCATGAACTCCTTCGCCGGGAGATGCAACCCATCATAGACCGCAATAACCATCGGGAACTTAAGGCTTCCCCAGCCCACCGCTTGCTCCTCGGGCGACAAGTGTCTACGGTCTCTACTGTGGGGACTTAAGGATTCCCCAGCCCACCGCTTGCCCCCTTGGAATACAAGTGTCTACGGTAAAGCGCATCCGTTGATGTACAAGAGGTGGAAATACAATTGACTATTCCGTCCCACTCCAGATCTTATGGTTAACACGGGTATTACGGCACAAGAATCACTGGACGACATTTGTTGTTTAATACTAGATGGATATAAACCCTTGCAATGGAACCTCCACCATTTCAACACAATCCATGGTTCCATTGCCCACCACATAGTCATATTCATAGTTATGAAAATAGTGGTTTTTTGTTTTTTATGCAATAGTGATAAACATAGTACTTTGCAAGTAATTTGGTAAAAATACTCAAATGACATGAGCAAGCGATGAACTTGCCTTTCTTGATTGCAAGATTATGCAGACAAGGTCTTCGATACGCAATAACTCCAAATTCTGAAATAGCATCATCGTCCGGTAAGGACGATGTTTAAAAGATTTGCAAGGATGCAATAATGCATAAGTATGAGATGCAATCGTTCTAGGCGTGACCTAACCCCGATGGTTTAGGATTAGTGAGTGGTAATGATTAGTTTAAGGTGTGTTGCACTTTTAGAGTGATTCACAAACAAGTTTCTTATTCAGGGTTGTGTTGTTTTAGTATCATAATCAATTGGTAAGATGCATAGTATCAATCATACACACCAAAGAATAGTAGTTGTATAATAAGTAAAGAGCAGTTTGTCACTTTTAAGTTCTATAGTGCATAGTTGATGATTACTTATTATATCATTCAAAAGAATAACTTTTGAAGAACATGTTCTTTAATAAAGAACAAGTATGATAATTAGGTTGGTGGGGTTCTATGGTTGACTATGGTTTCATCTAGTTTCTGGAGTAAGTATTAGATGGATCACAACCTAGTTGGATTCATCAACACCAAGGGCTTGTAAGGTTAAGTTAAGCCTAGGCATCCTAAGAAATTATTTAAACATGGTTGCTATCAAGGTTGGTTCATCCTGTTGGTGATAGCTAGCTAGAGTTTATAGATCCTTATAAGCAGGTTGATGATGATTCTTTATTTACTTCAAAAGAATAACTTTTGAAGAACATATTACTTAAGTAGTAAGAAGTATATCAATTAGAGTTGAGGTGGTCTAGGTTTTACTAGTGGTTTCACTAGGTAATGAACAAATGGGTTCCTAAATAAGTTGGTTCGTAAATATCTAACACTAGTAGGGTTTAGTGTGTAGGGTATATGATGCACAATATTGGGCATGGTTGCTATTATGGTCCATCCCAAGGATGTGATGCTAAGCATGGTTAATTAAGGTTGATATCTCTAAGGATGGGAACTAGGGTTTAAACTTGGTTGACCCTACTTGATCATCTAAGTCTGATGGTAGGCATACATGGAATACTAAATTATCAGTGATAGGGCTTCTACATTGTATGTGAACTAGATTGGATACTCAATTGTTAATTGTGATTTTATAAGTCGAAAGAAAGTAACATGATCACATGTTTTCCTAACCTAGGTTTAAGGTTGGAAGTAATTTAGGGTTCACATGAAATAGTGGAACTAGGGTTCCTAAATGGAATTAGGGTTTTAGGTCTCACATGAAACTATGAACTACTATTTTATGTATAATGGAATTAGGGTTTCCTAATCTACCATATAGTTCTTAAGGTAATAACTTCCATTAAAAGTTGAAGTTGTTAATAACTTTGAAATAAAATCAATAATGGATTTAACATTATATTTTTTTAGAAGACTTAAAAAATTATGATAAATATTATTAGGGTTTAGTGTTTTTTATATAATTAATAGTCGAAGTAATGATCAATTAGGGTTTTCATATGATTAAACATAATTATCAAGAAATAATTTTTGTTTCATATGGCCTTTTAATGCAAAGTAATATTTAACATTTATTTATGTGAAGAATAGAAACAAGAGGATTACATGGTTAGTGTATAGGTTTTAATAGTTTAAGATAAAATTCTGTGTTATTTTATTTTAGACTTTAAATGGTTTGTTGTTATTTATTCTGTTTAAGAATTTTCTTTTGTCAAAAATATTTCTAATTGGATTTTGATTATATCTTTCTTTGATTAAATATATTTCTTAAAAAAAAATAAGCCAAAGAAAAAAATACTAGTTGGGCTGAGCCCAACGGGTCCAAATGGATCAACCGACCGAGTCAAATCCCCTGGGTCGATTAGCCCCGAACCGACCCACCCCTCTCTCTCTCTCGTTGTCCTCTCCTTCTCACATCTTTCACGCACGCGAACGCTCCCATGGCCCCCTGCCGCCTCGCTGATTTTCCCCGGCCATCACCGGCACCTCCCGGCGTCGGAGAGATGGGGCTTTGCTCCGCCTCGACTTACTCTACCTCTTCCCCATCCCGATTTGAGTATGGTCGCCTCTTGCACGCGCGCCCAACCTCGGAACCCTAACTGTTGCCGATGAGTCTTGTCGTCGCTGGCTTCGGCAGGCACCATCGCCTGCCGTCCTGGCGGCTGGCGCTGCCACGAACTTCTCCATTGGCCCCCTCAGCCACAACTTCGTCCTGCCCTCGCACGCGCATCCCGCGGCAACCCTAGCCGTGGCTAGGTCGCTGATGGGCTCCGGTTGCTGTCCCCGGCTGCTTCTCGATGACGAGCACGGCTTCCTCGTCATCCTCCAAGATTTCTACTTGGCGCTGGCAGGACGGTAGCAGTAGCTGCAACCCTAGCGCCCGCCTGGCTAGCTACAGCCTGCTCCCGATGGTTGAGGTTGTATTACCTCTGCTGCAAGTGATGCGGCGATAGTGGTGGTGGAGCTGTGGTGAGGTGTTGTTGATGTACTGGTGAGATGTTGCTCCTGCTACGACTACTTCATCCTCGACGCCGGTTGGACGGTGCCGCGGACGCAACCCCGGCGTCAACCGCTGCGACTACTTCTCTACTACAATGTGAGCTATATGACTATATCATTCCCTCCCCTCTGCCTCTGTTCAATGTGCTCCAAAATTACAATAGCTTGATCTCTTTGATATATAGCTTGGACTAGTGAGCTTATATGCATCTCTATTGGCTTTACTGTTATGGAATCTCTAGATTATGTGCATACATATGATTGGCCAGGAACATATTATTGGATTGCTGTTGGACTTATTTGTTTGCTTAATGTGAGCTGGTCGCGACTATTCCTGTGATTGTGAGGTGTGGCTTGGGCTGACAATGCTTTGATCCATATATTCACTGTCTGGTGCTATGGTTGATGCCTCCATTTGGATGATTTCCCCATCCAGGCATATAATTTTACTATAAGATGTACATTTGCTAAGACAGATACTTGTGCTTGATTTGTTGCCTAGTCAATGATGCATAAGTTGAGGCACAGATTAAAATAAGAACAATTACTGTTGGTGGTCTTTAAAATTCTCTGTGATGAATTTGCATAGCATCCCTATGCCAAACTGAGGGAAAAATCTTTCTCACAACGAAACTGATGACTTTATAGTTTATGCTTGATTCCTATTTATTTCACTTGCATAAATGTCTGTGCCATCTTCTAGATCTATGTTCCTCTGTGGTGCCTCATAAGAGTGTGCATGGAGTAACAATATGCTTAGCATGATTTGGTACTGCAGGTATTTGTGTAGTGATTTAGATAGGCTTTGATCATAGCTATGATCATATGATGTTAAAAACAAAACTACCCCAAACAAGCTACTGTAAATGCTTATACTTATATCCAGGTGCAAAGATGATCTGGAATAGATATGCCAGTGAAGCTTTATTAAAGTGATTGCTCATTTAACCTACTGTTGTAAAGAAGTTTGATCTCCTGGTAGTGGTTTGATCTTCTTCTTGTGGTCAGCCTGCTCCTCCTAGATTCTTGATTTGTTTCCTATTTCTTCTAAGAAATCATCGGTGGTGTTTGTTTATGGCGGTGGATGTGATCTTGCTGGTAGATCATGCACAAGGCTGGCAATAGGATCTATTGATGTTGTTCTTGATATTTGAGTGGATTTTTGCTAGTGCAAACGATGGCTAGCCGGGCTGCTTGGTGACTAAGGTGAATGTGAGCAAAGTGTGATGCGGTTGGCTACCGCTTTGCTTTTGTAGTGCTCGGGGTTTGTCTGGGAAGTGACAAGACATGATGTGCATGCGAAGGACTGTGCTGCCTGTGTGTGTCCTGTTTCTAGTGACTGTGTGCTGCATGTGTGTATCCAACCTGATCTTCTTTGCCTGATAGTGCAAGGCATATGGTTGGCTTGTGCTTATCTAGTGCTGCCCTTTATTTTTGGTACTGCCAAGTGTATAATATATGTGAGCTTAATAATATCAAGTGTGACTATTATGTTAATTAAGACTTTGCTTAATTAGCAAGTGGCTTCTAATATATGGACTAGAATCATATTGACTTCTCCATGTCAATACTGATTCAAATAAATAACCTTGTGGGCTTTTAGAGGATTCTTGCTAGATTAGAGGGAAATAATATTGTTGCCTAAGGATAAATTAGATTTGGTGCTGCCTCTAGTCCTTTGTTGCCTTCAATTACTCATTTTTGTCTCGTGATCAGTGTTGCTTCTCCTGATCCAAGTGTATTCTATTTGTCCCTGTTATTGACTAAGAAAAATATTCCTCCCTCTAATCACTATTTGGGTATCAAGATTAATTCTTGACTCCCATTAGCTAGATTCCAACATTAAAATGCCTCATCATGGATGATGGCAACATTTTAATATTCACCCAACAATTTCCTTTTTCTTTGTTGTTTATTTTGCAGATGAAGAGTAAGAAGATTGGAAGATCGAGAAGATTTAGATTTAGGTCTTCTTTTATTTTCCTTTGGTAATCATTCTCTATTTATATTTATGTGACTTGTAAATAATTGGTAATGATATTTGTAGTAAAGTTTAAATTACTTATTCTTTTGGAATTATCAAATGTGTTTACTTTTACACATTGTATTTCTTGTTGTAGTTTGGAATTCAAATTCAATTCAATTTCTATTTGAATTCATATTATCCATATTTGATTGAATTCAAATTGGTTCTCCCAAAAACACATGAACTCACAAAGGTCATGTCGAAATTTTTCGCACTCACATCGATGACTAACTCAGTTCCACCGATGCAAGAGAAATCTCGATCACTTTGACAGTTTTAAACAAAAACGCGAAAATTCCCCGGATTTTCCATGCATGAATGCAATGCACACATCTGTTTCCTCTATTTTTTTGTAACCCCAAATGCTGGGATATTACAGTCTCTACCCCTTAAACTAAACTTCGTCCTCGAAGTTTGAACTCTCACGTTTCCGAAGTGTGGATCTGACTTGTGCAGACTATGACTTTTCTCGAACTCCGTAGTGATCTTACTGGATATAATTGAATATATTTCTTGTCCAGATTCTTCCTGGAATCCAATAGTGTCTATCCCTGAACATGGCTTCTTACTTCAATTCCATGATTTCTTTCAATATCATAATCTTGTTTCCTTTCTCATTGAAGATTCAAAGATTGGGACTTCTTTTGGTACTGCTAGTCTTAACTGAGGACTAATTTGATAACATACTCCTAATTGGTAAATAGGTCTTTGTTTTCCCTTACTACCAAAAGTGCAATAATAATACTTGGTAAGGTACTTACCATGGAAATGGTCTTGAGATTTATTTCCCTGAGAATGGATTAGACTTATTTAGTCCATCCAATCATGGTTTATAGTTGATACCTATAACGATTTTTGGTTCCTTTAGGTTCCATGAAAGGAATCTTTCTAATTGTATTTAGTTTTGGCAAGGTCTAACTCCTTCGGTCTTTGGCCTATTTGAACTTTATTTGGTCTCTGATATTTCTTTCATCCAACTTCCTTAACCATGACTTACTTAAGTTTACGTATTTTTGAGTAAGTATTCCTCACTTTCTCAAGTTATAGTCCAATTTTCACTTCCTCGAGGTATGAACCTCGACTTATGGTCTGACATCTTTCTGAAAGTAGTGTTCAACAATCTTATAAAAATAAGATCGAACTTTCTCTCAGTTCAGACCTTCATCAACTATCTTGGTCAAAGTATTGAGTCATATTGGATCCAATTGATCCCTCGCTCTCCCCCTTAGGGATGTCCTAATGGTTGCTAAGCTCATCTTCCCCAACCAACTAGCTCCTTGGTTAGGCTATATGTCTTTTCCTTGGCTTTCTATTGTACTTTTCTAGGGTATCCTATTTGGATTGGTTGTGTACCCACATGGCTGTGAATACCAGTACGATATGTTTGTTGGTTATGCAACTATGGTTATTCCAACTTTACACAGGACAAGTGTGTTGCCCATGAAAGCTTGAGCAATTTAAAGATATTATTCTGCAACTAATATTGTGCTAAATGAAGAAGTTGTGTTCAACATACTCATTGGGTCAGAATAAGTATGGTCAAAGTCCTACGCATCCGTCCTTGTGCTCCATCCCCTTCCTTGTTCGAACTTCTTAGATGATGAGCTCCCCCGATGATTTGAAAATTGGTTCATTGCTTCATTTGATCTTCACACCAGATATGGATCCGGGCATTCTGATTTCATATGACCTAGTTGTCCACATACAAAACAGGTACTATCCTGTTGTGTGCAATCCTTGGCATAGTGACCTTTTCTTGCACAGTTATGGCATCGAAGTCGACTATAAAACGGTGTGATTGTCTCATCTCTAGTTTGGAAATTCATCTCTGACTGAGTTTGTTGTATCTGAATTGGTTGTGGTTCCAACCTTGCCTTCCGTTTTCTTTCATTTTGCACTTCTTCATAATCATTCTCCAAAGTAATTGCAGTATCCACTAGCTCGTGGAACCTTGTGCATTTGGTTAGATTCAACTGCATTTTCAGGAATGGATTCATCCCTTTTAAGAACCTTTTTATCCTTTTCTCCTCTGTTTTCACATCCTCTGCTGCATAACATGATAAACGATCAAACTCTTCTGGATATTTCCATACCGACAAGTCATTCTGCTTCAAGGTCTCGAACTCTCTTCTCTTTAGCTCCATGATACTTTTAGGAACCTGGGCTTCTCGGAACTTCTTCTTAAACTCGTCCCACGTGAAAACATGTCCCGAAGGTTGAATTAGAATCACGTTATCCCACCATGATGCTGCTAGTCCTGATAGTAGATAGGTGGCATATCTAACCTTCTCTTCATCATTACACCGAACTGTCTTTAATTTCCGCTCAGTGTCCCTCAACCAATCATCCGCATCCATAGGTTCTGGTGCGGTAGCAAAAGTCAGTGGATTGGTTTGTAGAAATTTCGTAAGACTCACTCCTTTTGGCCCTCCATTATTCTCACGTATCAAATGACTGAAAAACTCATTTTGTTGTGCTAAGTTTGCTTCTCTATCCCCAGCCATCCTTTCCATGTGCTCAAAGAATTCTTGCCCAAGCAGGGAAGGGGTTGATGTTGACGATATAGTGGCGGAGAATGCCTCTTCCATCCGCTTAGCTTCTCTTTCCTGACCTTCTTTTGCCTCCCTCTCTTCATGAGTCGTTACTATCTCCTCAGTTGGTTGGTAACTCGTCTCTCCCTCACGCCATCCCATTTACCCTCTAGACCTATAACATCAAGAAAGAACTTAATGATGCAACATGCATTTGCACACCAAGGTCAAACTTCATGCATAGATCTAGTCAATCAATGAAAATCCAAGAAGATTCAACTTTGTGCTTATAATACACATCATCATAAGCCTGAATATACTAGTTCAGTAAGACATCTCTAAACATCAGGCTGAGATGTGTAGTATATAACACCACATAAGATAGGTTTATATCGTGATATTTAGCACGTATATATGGGATTCTACTATTTGTCTCAACCTTTACCTTAATTTCACATTTGCAATGAGATAAACTTGAAACAAAGTAGTCTAGGATAGTTAAAGTTAACCTAATTTCCTTTGGAAGTATTAACTTAACTTCTATTTTGCTGAGGACTACCTCACATGATGTATTTTGGTTCTAACCTGGCTACTCTAAACACATAGCTATTGGAATATAGATCCTATACTTTCAAGTGTTTCTACCATAAACCTATGGTCATGATGTGCTTGGCACACTTCCCATGGTTTTGGAACACAACTCTTGCACTATTGGTGAACACCTGACTTATTATTGTACTCCTCCTAAGTATTTATGAGGTTCTAGTCCATCACATAACGATTCTCAGGTGAATCATATATGATTAACCACTCTACCATGTAAGTAGACATATATTATTCCTATCACTATTCCTTATCTCCCATGATTGACTCATCATGGTCTATACTACCTTATATAACTTATGATTATCACTTACTATCCGTTGTTTCACAAGTCTGGATAGTTTTCTTACTCATTACTTGTATTGGTTTACACCTTCTAATAGGATATCTTTCTTATACACATATCTTCATCACTTGATATTACTCTATTATGAGTTTGAATAACTCTTACTTAATCATAACATGTGTTGGTACACATCTTCCAATAGGATATCTTCCTTATGGTTGTATCCTCTCTTTGGACTACCAAATATTGTATACCAACTGTGATCTACTCATCTGTTGTTTAGGAACTGAAGTGTGTGATACATACTTGGGATTATCTAACTAACTTTACTTAAGAAGAATAGATAAGAAAAGTTGACTTGAGTGTGTCAGGATTATTCTCAAGTGAATATCCATCTCCAGTCATCAGAACTATTTGGTTTAGCTAAGACAACTTCCTATAGACACTACCCATCCTATAGGTCTCCTTTAAAGGGTTTTAATCCTAGGGTCAAAGAATTTGCTCTGATACAAACTGTGGTGACCCGGCATACCACTGGATGGTGTAGTATGCAAGTCTGATATAACACCAATGAAACACCGTTCCACTAGTATTATATCGCTCAGAGTGGTACAACAGAAACATATGCGGGTCCAAGGCATGTCTATAGAATTACACACGGACTCGTTACATAAGATCATCACAGCCTCCTACTTTACAATGAGGTAAAACTGCAAATAAACTCCAGAAGAACGACTCGTAGTCTAGTCTTATCACGAACTCTACTTGTAGAGTATTTAACTAACTCTAGAAGCTATGAATAGATTCTAGCTAAATAGGAGCTAGGTTTAGGAAACTAGTTCCTTTCTATTACTAATCTAGGTTTTATCTTTGTTGGATGTGGTGTTTGACTCTTCTGACAGGTTCCTGTCCCTTGAAGTAGTTGTTGATTCCTCAGTCTTCGAGTTGTACTGTAGATCCTCCTTCGATGCCTCCATATCTAAGCAGGGGATTTAAGAGTGGGATGAGTACGAGTGTACTCAACAAGTTCATTATAGGAAAGAGGTGTTTAATGCACTAGCTACGGCATTAGACTAGAAAGTCTAATATCAATGCAAGTTTTCATAACCATTTCTTCAAAAGGTTGCTTTTATTCAGAAGAACTATGTCCGTCAGCCTTCACCGGTTTACTAGAACTTCATGGAGTTCCTTTCCGGCAGCGTTCACAGTTCCATAACCCGGAACAGGGAGTGACAGGTCACGATTCATTACACTCTGCAGAGGTGTGTTGCTTTACCCATAAGAGATCTTAATCTTGGTGCCAACCGAGTATATAGTTTTCGTCCACACTTCCTTTGGTGTGAGGCCCGGTATAAGGTCATAGCCAATCATATTCCTCCGCTACCTCATACACCCACCCTTTGCTGCAAACTCTGACCCTGGGTCCTCACCGGTGCTCTTATACCAATTAAGGATGGCCCCCGACCACGACAACAGTTCAGGTCTCTACCATGAACTCCTTCGCCGGGAGATGCAACCCATCATAGACCGCAACAACCGTGGGGAACTTAAGGCTTCCCCAGCCCACCGCTTGCTCCTCGGGAGACAAGTGTCTACGGTCTCTACCGTGGGGACTTAAGGCTTCCCCAGCCCACTGCTTGGCCCCTTGGAATACAAGTGTCTACGGTAAAGCGCATCCGTTGATGTACAAGAGGTGGAAATACAATTGACTATTCCGTCCCACTCCAGATCTTATGGTTAACACGGGTATTACGGCACAAGAATCACTGGACGACATTTGTTGTTTAATCCTAGATGGATATAAACCCTTGCAATGGAACCTCCACCATTTCAACACAATCCATGGTTCCATTGCCCACCACATAGTCATATTCATAGTTATGAAAATAGTGGTTTTTTTCTTTTTTATGCAATAGTGATAAACATAGTACTTTGCAAGTAATTTAGTAAAAATACTCAAATGACATGAGCAAGCGATGAACTTGGCTTTCTTGACTGCAAGATTATGCAGACAAGGTCTTCGATACGCAATAACTCCAAATTCTGAAATAGCATCATCGTCCGGTAAGGAGGATGTTTAAAAGCTTGGCAAGGATGCAATAATGCATAAGTATGAGATGCAATCGTTCTAAGCGTGACCTAACCCCGATGGTTTAGGATTAGTGAGTGGTAATGATTAGTTTAAGGTGTGTTGCACTTTTAGAGTGATTCACAAACAAGTTTCTTATTCAGGGTTGTGTTGTTTTAGTATCATAAGCAATTGGTAAGATGCATAGTATCAATCATACACACCAAAGAATAGTAGTTGTATAATAAGTAAAGAGCAGTTTGTCACTTTTAAGTTCTATAGTGCATGGTTGATGATTACTTATTATATCATTCAAAAGAATAACTTTTCAAGAACATGTTCTTTAATAAAGAACAAGTATGATAATTAGGTTGGTGGGGTTCTATGGTTGACTATGGTTTCATCTAGTTTCTGGAGTAAGTATTAGATGGATCACAACCTAGTTGGATTCATCAACACCAAGGGCTTGTAAGGTTAAGTTAAGCCTAGGCATCCTAAGAAATTATTTATACATGGTTGCTATCAAGGTTGGTTCATCCTGCTGGTGATAGCTAGCTAGAGTTTATAGATCCTTATAAGCAGGTTGATGATGATTCTTTATTTACTTCAAAAGAATAACTTTTGAAGAACATATTACTTAAGTAGTAAGAAGTATATCAATTAGAGTTGAGGTGGTCTAGGTTTTACTAGTGGTTTCACTAGGTAATGAACAAATGGGTTCCTAAATAAGTTGGTTCGTAAATACCTAACATTAGTAGAGTTTAGTGTGTAGGGTATATGATGCACAATATTGGGCATGGTTGCTATTATGGTTCATCACAAGGATGTGATGCTAAGCATGGTTAATTAAGGTTGATATCTCTAAGGATGGGAACTTGGGTTTAAACTTGGTTGACCCTACTTGATCATCTAAGTCTGATGGTAGGCATACATGGAATACTAAATTATCAGTGATAGGGCTTCTACATTGTATATTTAACATTATATATTTTTTAGAAGACTTAAAAATTATGATAAATATTATGAGGGTTTAGTGTTTTTTTATATAATTAATAGTCGAAGTAATGATCAATATAGGGTTTTCATATGATTAAACATAATTATCAAGAAATAATTTTTGTTTCATATGGCCTTTTAATGCAAAGTAATATTTAACATTTATTTATGTGAAGAATAGAAACAAGAGGATTACATGGTTAGTGTATAGGTTTTATTAGTTTAAGATAAAATTCTGTATTATTTTCTTTTAGACTTTAAATGGTTTGTTGTTATTTATTCTGTTTAAGAATTTTCTTTTGTCAAAAATATTTCTAATTGGATTTTGATTATATCTTTCTTTGATTAAATATATTTCTTAAAAAAATAAGTCAAAGAAAAAATACTAGTTGGGCTGAGCCCAACGGGTCCAAATGGATCAACTGATCGAGTCAAATCCCCTGGGTCGATTAGCCCCGAACCGACTGTAATATCCCAGGTATTGGGGTTACAAAAATAGAGGAAACAGATGTATGCATTGCATTCATGCATAGAAAATCTGGGGAATTTTCGCGCTTTAAAGTAAAACAGTCACAGTAACTGAAGTTTCACTTGACGTTGGTGGAATTGAAGTAGCTCATCAAGTCAAGCGCTATAAACCTCAATGTGACCTTTGCTAAAAACCTGTTTTGGGTAGAGATGATTTGATCTAAGGGATTAGATCAAATGGAACTAACACAACAACACTTTAATCAATGATCAATTGCTTGATCTTATAAAAGATCATAACATGGTATTCCTTGCCACAACATAAGAACATCTATTCAATTGGAAATCAAGTAACAATAAATGGAGAAACCACTCTTCACTTATCTTTTCCATGTCTTAAACTAATCCATGTTCTTACCATGAACCTCATGGTATTTCTTGAATTAAACTCTTGAACTTAACATCAACAAAAGCTTATCACTAAACCCTAGAGTTGGGAGAGGTATATAACCATCAAAGAGATAAGATGCAACTCTAAATTATTAACACTTAAAAGTTAAGCAACTACCTTGAGGTACAATTGAATTCACTTTAAAATTAAATACCAAATATAGCAAAACCCAAGGACCTAAGTGCATAAAAGCCACACATTCTTATTGCAATCATAACTTATTAAATATGTGGAATATTACAAAACTAAATTCGTTTACATTACGAATTATAGTTCAAACTATTTGAATAAAATAATATATGAGTACTTTAAAACTCATATGATCATGCCTTGGTGAAATCAAACATCATCATTCAAAATTGGGGTATAATTCATATTCTAGACATTTTGATCCCAATTATAATATAAATACAATCACATATGATATAGTGACTCACCCATAAGCATAAGATCATTCATAAGACATTTAGTAACAAAAGCCACTTGGCTTCCCAAAGACAAATCACATGAGAGGATAATACCCATGCCACATAGGATGAAAATATCTACATAACTTGAATCCTAAGCCATGCCACCTCATGCTTAAAGGATTGCTATGGATGAGAGCATGACAACCAAGCACCTTACTCATCAAATCAAAGCAAGAGTCATCCACCTATGTGTCATGATATTAGAGCATGCCCAAGCCTATAAAAGGAACCCTCTACCTCATCCATTTCATTATCTTGCACCATGATGAAAGAAGACCAACACATTGAGCCATTCCATAAAATAGTTAGGATCAAGATGAAGCAGCTAGGAGGTGGAGGCATACCACAAGATGCAGGTTTATCAGAATTCCTGAAGAACAAGCTACATAAGATAGCAAGGTAGAATTCTTAGGAAGACCACATGCTCAAATAATCATATCATCATTCCTTGAGTAGAAACCTAGATTATAGTCCAAGTCCTTATGGAGTGAGAAGGGTGTAACATCCCAGGTTTTTCAAAAATTAAAAACTTGCATGCATTCATGGCATCTTTGCATTAGTCGATCTCATAAAATAATAAGCACAATATGAAACAACTATAGCCTTAAAATCCTAGTATAAAACTCTTAATTTTCCTACCATGCCATTTTGGCAAAAATCTTGTACTATTTTGTCTAAGTCAAAGTCCTGAATTTTACAAAATTTTAGAAACTGGATTGGTCCTATTTGAATTCCTAAAACAAAAGTTATGAAGAAAACAGTAAAAAGAAAAGAACAAAAAAAAAGAGAAAAACGGTTCGGACTGACCGAACTGGGCCAGCCCGACCGTACCGCCCCGCTCGGCCTGCCAAAACGGCCCGCGAGCCGACCGCCTCTCCCCTTTTCTTTTTTTTTCTGTTTCTCTCACTGACTGGTGGGACCCACCTACATGCGTGGCCCACACGTCAGCGTCGTCTCCTACCTCCGGCCGTGTCCGAACAGGGCTCTGCCGCCGCCGCCGCCCTAACCCTAACCGACCCCACCTCGACGTCCGCGCCTTGGAGAGCACGCCCAGGCCGCCTATAAAAAGCCCCGGACCCCCGCCGCCTTTTTCCCCCGACCGCGCCGCTTCTCGCGCCGCCAAACGCCGCCGATTCCGCGCCGGAATAGTCGCGCACGCCGCCACCTCCAGCCGCCTATCGCCGCCGCCCTAGCCCCTCAACGCGCGCGCCGCCACCACCAAAGCCCCTGCCGCGCTGAGCCGCACGCCGTAGCCACCTCCGCCGCCGCCAGAAGTCGACGTAGCCGCTGCGCCGTCGTCTACCGAGCCGCCCCGCCGCCCCGTCGTCGCCGGCCAGGTAAGCTCGGGCCCCTTTTCTTTTCTTTTTTTTTCCTTTTATTTTCGCGCGTTAGATCTAGATCTGGCAGCACAGATTAGATCCCCATACCGAATCGGTACGGGCAAATCAGATCGCGCCGCGTGGCAGTCCTAGTCAGCCCCTGCCCAGTCAGATTAGTCAAACTGTTTTCAAATTCGAAATTTAAATGTCAGATTACATGTACAACTTGTAAATTCGATATAAAATCATCCACTGGTCCAAATTTAACAAATTTTATATTGTTGGAAAGCTTGTACTATGTAGAATACAACTGTGCAGTAATATGGTATAGGTACTGTGTCAGATTTCGCATGTAAATTCAAATAGAGAAATTGATTGGTTTATGATGTCTACGGGTGCTTCTATTCTTGTAGACAGTGTTGGGCCTCCAAGAGCAGAGGTTTGTAGAACAGCAGAAAGTTTCCCTTAAGTGGATCACCCAAGGTTTATCGAACTCAGGGAGGAAGAGGTCAAAGATATCCCTCTCATGCAACTCTGCAACCACAAAGCAAGAAGTCTCTTGTGTCCCCAACACACCTAATAGGTGCACTAGTTCGGCGAAGAGATAGTGAAATACAGGTGGTATGAATATATATGAGCAGTAATAACAGTGCCAGAAAAGTGCTTTGCCCAGGACTAGTGTGTGGTTGATGGTGGTAATATTGCAGGAAGTACGGATGCAGTAAAACAGTAAACAAGCAGTGATTTCAGTATTTGGGAACAAGGCTTAGGGATCATACTTTCACTAGTGGACACTCTCAACATTGATCACATAAATAAATAGATAGATGCTAGACTCTACACTCTCTTGTTGAATGATGAACACCACTAACTGTGTAGGATTACACGAACCCTTAATGCCGGAGTTAACAAGCTCCACAATATTCGATATTCATATTTAAATAACCTTAGAGTGCATGACAGATCAACATAACCAAACCAAGTACTAACATAGCATGCACACTGTCACCTTCACGCTACGAAAGGAGGCATAGATCACATCAATACCATCATAGCAATAGTTAACTTCATAATCTACAAGAGATCACAATCATAACCTACACCAAGTACTAACACGATGCACACACTGTCACCATTAGACCGTGCAGGAGGAATAGACTACTTTAATAACATCACTAGAGTAGCACATAGATAAATTGTGATACAAAACACATTGCAATCATAAAGAGATATAAATAAGCACTTCACTATGCCATTCATAACGAGTGAATAAGTATTCCGTGAAATATAGCCTAAGAGACCCACACGGTGCACACACTCGTCACCTTTACACACGTGGGACAAGGAGTCTCCGGAGATCACATAAGTAAAATCCACTTGACTAGCATAATGACATCTAGATTACAAGCATCATCATATGAATCTCAATCATGTAAGGCAGCTCATGAGATTATTGTATTGAAGTACATAGGAGAGAGATGAACCACATAGCTACCGGTACAACCCTTAGCCTCGATGGAGAACTACTCCCTCCTCATGGGAGACAACAGCGGTGATGAAGATGGCGGTGGTGTCGATGGAGGAGCCTTCCGGGGGCACTTCCCCGTCCTGGTGGCGTGCCGGAACAGAGAGTCCTGTCCCCCAGATCTTGGCTTCGCGATGGCTGCGGCTCTGGAAGGTTTCTCGTACTGTGGCTTTTCCGTATCGATGTTTTAGGTCAGGGACCTTTATATAGGCGAAGAGGCGGCGTCAGAAGGTCAACGAGGCGACGACACAACGGGGGCGCGGGCCCCCCTTGGTCGCGCCAGGGTAGTGTCTGGTGGGCCTGTGGCCCCCCTCTGGCCTCTCTCGGGTGTTCTGGAAGCTTCGCGTGATCCTAAGATGCTGGGCGTTGATTTCGTCCGATTGCGAGAATATTTCCTTACTAGGATTTCTGAAATCAAAAACAGCAGAAAACAGGAACTGGCCCTTCGGCATCTCGTCAATAGGTTAGTTCCGGAAAACGCATAAATATGACATAAAGTATGCATAAAACATGTAGATATCATCAATAATGTGGCATGGAACATCAGAAATTATCGATACGTCGGAGACGTATCAGCATCCCCAAGCTTAGTTTCTGCTCGTCCCGAGCAGGTAAACGATAACAAAGATAATTTCTGGAGTGACATGCCATCATAACCTTGATCATACTATTGTAAGCATATGTAATGAATGCAGCGATCCAAGACAATGGTAAATGACATGAGTAAACAACTGAATCATAAAGCAAAGACTTTTCATGAATAGTACTTTCAAGACAAGCATCAATAAGTCCTGCATAAGAGTTAACTCATAAAGCAATAATTCAAAGTAAAGGTATTGAAGCAACACAAAGGAAGATGAAGTTTCAGCGGTTGCTTTCAACTTATAACATGTGTATCTCATAGATATTGTCAATGTACAGTAATGTAACAAGTGCAATATGCAAATATGTAGGAATCAATGCACAGTTCACACAAGTGTTTGTTTCTTGAGGTGGAGAGAAATAGGTGAACTGACTCAACATAAAAGTAGAAGAAAGGCCCTTCGCAGAGGGAAGCAGGGATAAAATCATGTGCTAGAGCTTTTATTTTGAAAACATAAAGAGACCATAAAAGTAAAATTTTGAGAGGTGTTTGTTGTTGTCAACGAATGGTAGTGGGCACTCTAACTACCTCGCCAACCAAACTTTCAAGAGCGGTTCCCATGAAGGACGTTATTTCTACCAGCAAGGTAGATCATCCCTCTTCTCTTTTGTTTACACACGTATTTTAGTTTTATTATGAGTGACACTCCCCCCAACCTTTGGTTACACAAGCCATGGCTAACCGAATCCTCGGGTGCCTTCCATCAATCTCATACCATGGAGGAGTGTCTATTTGAAAAATTAAGTTGCTTACTGATGAATCAGAGCAAAACATGTGAAGAGAATTATTAATGAAGTTTGATTAATTGGGACTGGGAACCCCATCGCCAGCTCTTTTTGCAAAATTATTGGATAAGCGGATGTGCCACTAGTCCATTATGAAAGTCTGTCAAAAGTAAATGACAAGGTTGAAAGATAAACACCACATACTTCCTCATGAGCTATAAAACATTAACACAAATTGAGAAGCATTTTGAAGGTTTAAAGGTAGCACATGAAGTATTTACTTGGAATGGCGGAGAAATACCATGTGGTAGGTAGGTATGGTGGACTCAAATGGCATAGTGGTTGGCTCAAGGATTTTGGATGCATGAGAAGTATTCCCTCTCGATACAAGGTTTTAGGCTAGCAAGGTTATTTGAAACAAACACAAGGATGAACCGGTGCAGCAAAACTCACATAAAAGACATATTGTAAACGTTATAAGACTCTACACCGTCTTCCTTGTTGTTCAAACTCAATACTAGAAATTATCTAGACTTTAGAGAGACCAATTATGCAAACCAAATTTTAGCAAGCTCTATGTATTTCTTCATTAATAGGTGCAAAGTATATGATGCAAGAGCTTAAACATGAGCACAACAATTGCCAAGTATCAAGTTATTCAAGACATCATACCAATTACTACATGTAGCATTTCCCGTTTCCAACCATATAGCAATTAACGAAGCAGTTTCAACCTTCGCCATGAAAATTAAAAGCTAAGAACACATGTGTTCATATGAACCAGCGAAGCGTGTCTCTCTCCCACACAATCATTTATTCAAATAAAAACAAAAAACAAAAGCAAACAGACGCTCCAAGTAAAGCACATAAGATGTGATCGACCGAATAAAAATATAGTTTCAAGAGAAGGAACCTGATAATTTGTCGATGAAGAAGGGGATGCCTTGGGCATCCCCAAGCTTAGATGCTTGAGTCTTCTTGAAATATGCAGGGATGAACCACCGGGGCATCCCCAAGCTTAGACTTTTAACTCTTCTTGATCGTATTGTATCATCCTCCTCTCTTGACCCTTGAAAACTTCCTCCACACCAAACTCAGAACAACTCATTAGAGGGTTAGTGCATAATCAAAATTCACATGTTTAGAGGTGACACAATCATTCTTAACATTTCTGGACATTGCACAAAGCTACTGAAAGTTCATGGAATAGAAAAATCCATCAAACATAGCAAAAGAAGCAATGCGAAATAAAAGGCAGAATCTGTCAAAACAGAACAGTCCGTAAAGACGAATTTTATTGAGGCACCAGACTTGCTCAAATGAAAATTCTCAAATTGAATGAAAGTTGCGTACATATCTGAGGATCACTCACGTAAATTGGCATAATTTTCTGAGTTACCTACGGAGAATTAGGCCCAGATTCGTGACAGCAAGAAATCTGTTTCCATGCGATAATCCAAATCTAGTATGAACCTTACTATCAAAGACTTTACTTGGCACAACAATGCAATAAAGTAAAGATAAGGAGAGGTTGCTACAGTAGTAACAACTTCCAAGACTCAAATATAAAACAAAGTACTGTAGTAAAATAAACACATGGGTTATCTCCCAAGAAGTTCTTTCCTTATAGCCATTAAGATGGGCTCAGCGGTTTTAATGATGCACTCGCAAGAAATAGTATTTGAAGCAAAAGAGAGCATCAAGAGGCAAATTCAAAACTCATTTAAGTCTAACATGCTTCCTATGAAAAGGAATCTTGTAAATAAACAAGTTCATGAAGAGCAAAGTGAATAGCATAGGAAGACAAAACAAGTGTAGCTTCAAAAATTTCAGCACATAGAGAGGTGTTTTAGTAACATAAAAATTTCTACAACCATATTTTCCTCTCTCATAATAACTTTCAGTAGTATCATGAGCAAACTCAACAATATAACTATCACATAAAGCATTCTTATCATGAGTCTCATGCATAAAATTGTTACTCTCCACATAAGCATAATCAATTTTATTAGTTGTAGTGGGAGCAAATTCAACAAAGTAGCTATCATTATTATTCTCATCATCAAATATAGGAGGCATATTGTAATCATAATCAAATTTATCCTCCATAACAGGTGGCACCAAAAGACTACTATCATTATAATCATCATAAATAGGAGGCAAAGTATCATCAAAGTAAATTTTCTCCTCAATGCTTGGGGGACTAAAAAGATCATGCTCATCAAAACCAGCTTCCCCAAGCTTAGAATTTTCCATATCATTAGCAACAACGGTGTTCAAAGTATTCATACTAATATGTTCCATGGGTTTTTTAATTTTCGGATCAAACCATCCATGTCTTAACTCAGGAAATAGAATAAGAAGCTCATTGTTATCAATTATGCCTTACTAGTGTAAACAAGAAACAAAAAGATGCAATTGCAGGATCTAAAGGAAATAGCTTCGAGCACACACACAATGGCGCCAGAAAAGTACTTAGTTACCTGGAACCGGAGTATGAGTGCCTTTTACCTTTCCTCCCGGCAACGGCGCTGTGAAAAGTGCTTGATGTCTACGGGTGCTTTTATTCTTGTAGACAGGTGTTGGGCCTCCAAGAGCGAGAGGTTTGTAGAACAGCTGCAAGTTTCCCTTAAGTGGATCACCCAAGGTTTATCGAACTCAGGGAGGAAGAGGTCAAAGATATCCCTCTCATACAACCCTGCAACCACAAAGCAAGAAGTCTCTTGTGTCCCCAACACACCTAATAGGTGCACTAGTTCGGTGAAGAGATAGAGAAATACAGGTGGTATGAATATATATGAGCAGTAGTAACAGTGCCAGAAAAGTGCTTTGCCCAGGACTGGCGTGTGGTTGATGGTGGTAATATTGCAGGAAGTACGGATGCAGTAAAACAGTAAACAAGCAGTGATTTCAGTATTTGGGAACAAGGCCTAGGGATCATACTTTCACTAGTGGACACTCTCAACATTGATCACATAAATAAATAGATAGATGCTAGACTCTACACTCTCTTGTTGAATGATGAACACCACTAACTGTGTAGGATTACACGAACCCTCAATGCCGGAGTTAACAAGCTCCACAATATTCGATGTTCATATTTAAATAACCTTAGAGTGCATGACAGATCAACATAACCAAACCAAGTACTAACATAGCATGCACACTGTCACCTTCACGCTACGAAAGGAGGCATAGATCACATCAATACCATCATAGCAATAGTTAACTTCATAATCTACAAGAGATCACAATCATAACCTACGCCAAGTACTAACACGATGCACACACTATCACCATTACACCGTGCAGGAGGAATAGACTACTTTAATAACATCACTAGAGTAGCACATAGATAAATTGTGATACAAAACACATTGCAATCATAAAGAGATATAAATAAGCACTTCACTATGCCATTCATAACGATGAATAAGTATTCTGTGAAATATAGCCTAAGAGACCCACACGGTGCACACACTGTCACCTTTATACACGTGGGACAAGGAGTCTCCGGAGATCACATAAGTAAAATCCACTTGACTAGCATAATGACATCTAGATTACAAGCATCATCATATGAATCTCAATCATGTAAGGCAGCTCATGAGATTATTGTATTGAAGTACATAGGAGAGAGATGAACCACATAGCTACCGGTACAGCCCTTAGCCTCGATGGAGAACTACTCCCTCCTCATGGGAGACAGCAGCGGTGATGAAGATGGCGGTGGTGTCGATGGAGGAGCCTTCCGGGGCACTTCCCGTCCCGGCGGCGTGCCGGAACGGAGAGTCCTGTCCCCCGGATCTTGGCTTCGCGATGGCGGCGGCTCCGGAAGGTTTCTCGTACCGTGGCTTTTCCATCGTATCGATGTTTTAGGTCGGGGACCTGTATATAGGCGAAGAGGCGGCGTCGAGAAGGTCAACGAGGCGACGACACAACGGGGGGCGCGGCCCCCCTTGGCCGCGCCGGGGTAGTGTCACGGTGGGCCCGTGGCCCCCTCGGCCTCTCGGGTGTTCCGGAAGCTTCGCGTGATCCTAAGATGCTCGGGCGTTGATTTCGTCCGATTCCGAGAATATTTCCTTACTAGGATTTCTGAAATCAAAAACAGCGAGAAACAGGAAGCTGGCCCTTCGGCATCTCGTCAATAGGTTAGTTCCGGAAAACGCATAAATATGACATAAAGTATGCATAAAACATGTAGATATCATCAATAATGTGGCATGGAACATAAGAAATTATCGATACGTCGGAGACGTATCAGTTTACACTTTAAAAATTGTATAAATTAATCTACCGGGCCAAATCTTATGATTTTGTACTTTCTGGAATCCTCAGATCATGTACTTCAACTTGGTATAGGAGTTGTACAACTTTGATACGTGCACAAACTTGCTTTAGTAAAATCTACTCAAATCAGTAATTCGAGGATAATTCAAATTCTATAAATCATTGTCGAATAATTCCAATTGCCCTATTCTTGTGTTACTGTAGCCTATCCAGGGAGGTCAAATTAATATTTTTACAACACATAATGCTTGTAGTAGCTAATTAATAAGGTTGTATATGTAAAGTAGATACTCGATTAATGGTTTTTCTAAATCAAATTAAATGTCCAGAATACTTTATTAACATTGCACATATCAGAGAACACCTAATACAACACTTACACACTACTTATCTTGTGAAAGTAATCGGTGCATATCATGCATGCATACATGTCTATGATTGTTCATATTGAATGTTTGTTTATTTTTTGTTTGCTTGCTTGTTTAGATTGTGAAGGAGGTCAAGGTTACTCTTGTGATTGCTGTGATTGTGCGGGTTGCTTTGATCAAGGCAAGTGACATTCAAATCCTACTTATTTTATATATGCATTAGTGTTTTGAAACTAGTATGCATGGTAGGATTTTGATTTCAAAAGAAAAGTATTATGCTATGCTTAGCAAACCCTAGTAGTGTGTAGCTACTACTGAACCTATTGATAGGATACTTTATTTCTGCTCTGCAACATCAAATGCCAAATGCCGTTTCATTGTTTTGATTGTGATGGTTTGAAAAGTGAAAATTAACAACCCTAATGAAACACCTGGGTGGATTGGTTGATGGTGGGTGGCTGCTCAGGTCCACGCCCCTAGTAGGCTGAAGTGGTGAATCCCTGAGAGTTCGCATGTTGTAGAGTGGTCGCTTTTGACTGCACACCTGGTTTTCACCAGGGGATTGTGTGGGGGTTTACTACCTATGAGGGGTTTTAAGCTTGTGAGTTCCACTTGTGGTTGGCCACCCAGGATTAAAGAGATTACTATGTCGTCCATGCTTTAGTTAGCTTCCAATGCAGCCTTATGGTATTATGGGCTCTGCCGGGATTAAGTAAATTGTGGGGGTTCAACTTGTGGCTAGACAGTGGGTGGAGGCGACGGCCAACGGAACGGGTCTAGTTTGTATGGTTGAATTCTTCTTCTGAAAGATCTTGTCTCATTCTTCTCTTGGGAAGGGTGGGTCGTAAGGTGAAAGTGGACAACCTCTCGAGAGTTAAACCTAAGATCTTAGCCGTGTCCCCGGTTACGGACAATTTGAGCTTCTAGGCAGGGAATGTACGGAAGAATCTCATCATTGTTTTCTGAATGTATTTAAAATTGGATCAACCTTGAAAAACTCATGGGAGATGTAACCATGTGATTATTCTAAAACCCATGGAGGATTTAACCATGGTGTGATTTCATAATGTCATTCAAAGATTTTCAAAATGTTTTGTTTTGAATAAAATGTAGGATAAAATTGGCTTTATGCAAATTTGCCTAAACTCCACTTGCCAAATATCATGTAGATAGTCATGCCCAAAACAACCACCATATAAGTGTCATTTGCCAGTACATCATTGTACTGACCTCCATTCGTGGGGCTGCATATTCAAACGTGCAGGTTATTCTGAAGACGGGTACTAGTAGGATCTCGAGTCTACATTCCAACATGTCTGCCTGTGGCGCATGGAGATGATGGAGGCTCATTGAAGTTTATTTCCGCTGTGTTTGCTTTGAATATTTATATTTGAGCTAGTCCAAGTGACTATGCAATTTGTAAGACTTTATTTTATCTCCTGTGGATCTACGTTGTAGTAAATTTGATACTATTGCTATGATTACTATATTTTGTAATGTGTGTGCTATCAGTGATCCCGGGAATAGCACTATACACAGGTGTCTTGCCTTTATTTAAAAGGTAGGGTGCTACAGAATGGTATCAGAGCATAGTGTTGCCTGTAGGATCGAGACCCTAGGATTTGGAAAACCATAGGATACAAACTTGTTTAAATTATAATTATGAAAATCTTAATTCTTCACTTATCTATTCATTTGATTCTATTCTAACCTCGTCTCACTTTTCGAAATATAGATGGGCACCTTCACCAAGCTCTGGATCCCTTACCCTGAGGACGACACCCCTTTCAGTGACACGTTGTCCCGGGTGTGCAGGTCTCTGTGTATACGAGCACCCATGTTCCGCGGGAGAGCCGTGATATCTGATGTGCACGTCATGGAACGCTGGGAGATCGAGACCACCATTGAGGGACGTCTTGTTCAGCCAGCTACCGAAACCATGGTCTACCTGAAGACGTATCCAGACTGGGAAGATGGAGTAGTGATGGCAAAGCAGGAGGCATTAGCGCACATCGTCTACAGGTACAAGAACGACATCGATGAGGATTCAAACATCCAGTACTTCGGACGTTGCAACTCCACGGGATTTTGCCTCAGGACTAAGGGAAATCGTGAAGGCATGACATGGACGGCAATCCAGTTCGAGGACATGGAGAGGTACGCCCAGAAGATGGAGCATCACCTGCGTATTGAGATGAACGGCTGTGACATGACCAAGCAAATCCTCCAGGAGAACAATCTAAAGTATTATGAGCTGAAGGAACAAAGGGATGAACTAGATGCTGAGGTTGTTCAACTCAAGGCAAACAATGAAAAGCTACACGATAAGAACTTCAATCAGCAGGCGATAATCTTGGCACTACAAGCGCAGTGCGCGCATCTTGTCAAACAGATACCGCCATCGCCACCTCATCCAGCTACCCAGGAGGCGCCGACTGTTGAGGAGAACAACTTGAAGAGGAAACCAAGCGAGGAAGGAAGCCCCCTATCCTGCTATGGAGCGATCAAGAGACGTTAGAAGACCCCTTTAGATTTTAGAATTTTCATTACGCTCTTATGTATTGTCCTACTATTTGATGTAAGACAGTACCCTATATCTTAGTCGTATTTCCGAAACTCGATAAGTTTAAGTAAAGATTGAATTTCTAGTTTTCAGTGTTTTGTTTGATTGTGTGCCTTGTTTGTGCATGGGTAGGAAACTTTACTTCCTAGATCTATCTGTCTTGTTCTTATCTATGCTAAAACTATAACAGATGCCGCCAAGTCGTGACCCAACTCAGGACGCACTGAATCAGATGATGACAGCTCAGGCACAGCTCATGCAGATGATGACCTAGTTTATCCAAACCACCCAGAACAACAACAACAACAATCCACCACCTCCACCACCACCGCCACCTCCACCACCGCCCCCACCCCCAGTGGACAGACTCGCCAGATTCTTGAGGCTCAAGCCAGCAAAGTTCTCAAGTGCCACGGAGCCCATAGTAGCCGATGATTGGCTTCTGCTTCGTCGACAAGGACCTAGTCACCTGTGAGTGCACGGAGGCCAAAAAGATAAGGTTCACTGCCCATCTGTTGGAAGGACCTGCTGCTAGGTGGTGGGAGACATATCAAATCACCCATCCCATTGATGACCTAGACTGGGAAACGTTCAAAGAAGGTTTTCACACTGCTCATATCTCCTCGGGTATTATGAATCTCAAGAGAGATGAATTTCGCAGTCTAAGACAGGGAGGGAGAACTCTGAAGGAATACATGGATGACTTCTGTACCTTAGCAAGGTATGCCCCGGAGGACATTGACACTGATGCTAAGAGGAAGGAGAAGTTCCTCAATGGACTTAAGGGTGAACTGAAGATTCCATAGACGGTAGCTTACGCACCCAGTTACCAGTCCCTACTTGATCAAGCCATCGCCCTGGACAATAATATCAAGAAGGAGGAGAACCGCAAGAGGAAGTTTAGCAATAGCAAGAGCCACACCAAGCCATTTCACAAGAAGCACCATTCTTCTGAAGGCAGTGGGAGTCACAACTCACACAAGCATAATGGTCATTTCAGTAAAGGGAACGGCAACAACTACAATGGTCATAGGCACAATGAAGGATTCAAGGGAGACCATTCCAATAGTCACCCCAATGGTAACAATGGTCACCACAATGGAAACAATGGCCAGCACCATCCCAGATCAGGGGACAATAGGGACTTGTCCAACATCACATGCTACAAGTGTAAGAAGACTGGGCACTTTGCCAAAAGATGCCCCGAGAACAAGCTTGAGGAGGTTACCAAACCTAATCCAGTCCAGAAGGGACAGGCGAACCACCTGTATGTGGAGGAAGTGGTGAATGAACCCAACACTGTGATGGGTATGTCTTCACTCAACTCGTTACAGCATTAGTTTTAATTGATAGTGACACATCACATTCATTCATATCAATAGTCCGAGTTACATCCCAATTCCATAATGGTGATAAAAGGCTAAACATCTTAAGGGGGTTAGCCTAGATCAGATACCCATGGTAAAGGAATACTCGCGCCAAAACTATATAGTTCTGTTCAGTGGAGTCACCATAGTGAGGAAGAGGCAGCTTGGGCAGACGAAGAAAATCTTCGAGAATACCACCCACACCTCCTATTTGCTAGCCTTTTCGAAGGCCGAGGACGTGCTTCATTTTAAGGGGGTTAGTCTGTAACATCCCAGGTTTTTCAAAAATTAAAAACTTGCATGCATTCATGGCATCTTTGCATTAGTCGATCTCATAAAATAATAAGCACAATATGAAACAACTATAGCCTTAAAATCCTAGTATAAAACTCTTAATTTTCCTACCATGCCATTTTGGCAAAAATCTTGTACTATTTTGTCTAAGTCAAAGTCCTGAATTTTACAAAATTTTAGAAACTGGTTTGGTCCTATTTGAATTCCTAAAACAAAAGTTATGAAGAAAACAGTAAAAAGAAAAGAACAAAAAAAAGAGAAAAACGGTTCGGACTGACCGAACTGGGCCAGCCCGACCGTACCGGCCCGCTCGGCCTGCGGCCCGTGAGCCGACCGCCTCTCCCCTTTTTTTCTGATTCTCTCACTGACTGGTGGGACCCACCTACACGCGGGGCCCACACGTCAGCGTCGTCCCCTACCTCCGACCGTGTCCGAATAGGGCTCTGCCGCCGCCGCCGCCCTAACCCTAACCGACCCCACCTCGACGTCCGCGCCTTGGAGAGCACGCCCAGGCCGCCTATAAAAAGCCCCGGACCCCCGCCGCCTTTTTCCCCCGACCGCGAGCTTCTCGCGCCGCCAAACGCCGCTGATTCCGCGCCGGAATAGCCGCGCACGCCGCCACCTCCAGCCGCCTATCGCCGCCGCCCTAGCCCCTCAACGCGCGCGCCGCCACCACCAAAGCCCCTGCCGCGCCGAGCCGCACGCCGTAGCCACCTCCGCCGCCGCCAGAAGTCGACGTAGCCGCCGCGCCGTCGTCTAGCGAGCCGCCCCGCCGCCCCGTCGTCGCCGGCCAGGTAAGCTCGGGCCCCTTTTCTTTTCTTTTTTTTTCCTTTTATTTTCGCGCGTTAGATCTAGATCTGGCGGCGCAGATTAGATCCCCATACCGAATCGGTATGGGCGAATCAGATCGCGCCGCGTGGCAGTCCTAGTCAGCCCCTGCCCTGATCAGATTAGTCAAACTGTTTTCAAATTCGAAATTTAAATGTCAGATTACATGTACAACTTGTAAATTCGATATAAAATCATCCACTGGTCCAAATTTAACAAATTTTATATCGTTGGAAAGCTTGTAGTATGTAGAATACAACTGTGCAGTAATATGGTATAGGTACTGTGTCAGATTTCGCATGTAAATTCAAATAGAGAAATTGATTGTTTTACACTATAAAAATTGTATAAATTAATCTACCGGGCCAAATCTTATGATTTTGTACTTTCTGGAATCCTCAGATCATGTACTTCAACTTGGTATAGGAGTTGTAAAACTTTGATACGTGCACCATCTTGTTTTAGTAAAATCTATTGAAATCAGTAATTCGAGGATAATTCAAATTCTATAAATCATTGTCGAATAATTCCAATTGCCCTATTCTTGTGTTACTGTAGCCTATCCAGGGAGGTCAAATTAATATTTTTACAACACATAATGCTTGCAGTAGCTAATTAATAAGGTTGTATATGTAAAGTAGATACTCGATTAATGGTTTTTCTAAATCAAATTAAATGTCCAGAATACTTTATTAACATTGCACATATTAGAGAACACCTAATACAACACTTACACACTACTTATCTTGTGAAAGTAATCGGTGCATATCATGCATGCATACATGTCTATGATTGTTCATATTGAATGTTTGTTTATTTTTGGTTTGCTTGCTTGTTTAGATTGTGAAGGAGGTCAAGGTTACTCTTGTGATTGCTGTGATTGTGCGGGTTGCTTTGATCAAGGCAAGTGACATTCAAATCCTACTTATTTTATATATGCATTAGTGTTTTGAAACTAGTATGCATGGTAGGATTTTGATTTCAAAAGAAAAGTATTATGCTATGCTTAGCAAACCCTAGTAGTGTGTAGCTACTACTGAACCTATTGATAGGATACTTTATTTCTGCTCTGCAACATCAAATGCCAAATGCCGTTTCATTGTTTTGATTGTGATGGTTTGAAAAGTGAAAATTAACAACCCTAATGAAACACCTGGGTAGATTGGTTGATGGTGGGCGGCTGCTCAGGTCCACGCCCCTAGTAGGCTGAAGTGGTGAATCCCTGAGAGTTCGCATGTTGTAGAGTGGTCGCTTTTGACTGCACACCTGGTTTTCACCAGGGGATCGTGTTGGGGTTTACTACCTATGAGGGGTTTTAAGCTTGTGAGTTCCACTTGTGGTTGGCCACCCAGGATTAAAGAGATTACTATGTCGTCCATGCTTTAGTTAGCTTCCAATGCAGCCTTATGGTATTATGGGCTCTGCCGGGATTAAGTAAGTTGTGGGGGTTCAACTTGTGGCTAGACAGTGGGTGGAGGCGACGGCCAACGGAACGGGTCTAGTTTGTATGGTTGAATTCTTCTTCTGAAAGATCTTGTCTCATTCTTCTCTTGGGAAGGGTGGGTCGTAAGGTGAAAGTGCACAACCTCTCGAGAGTTAAACCTAAGATCTTAGCCGTGTCCCGGTTACGGACAATTTGAGCTTCTAGGCAGGGAATGTACGGAAGAATCTCATCATTGTTTTCTGAATGTATTTAAAATTGGATCAACCTTGAAAAACTCATGGGAGATGTAACCATGTGATTATTCTAAAACCCATGGAGGATTTAACCATGGTGTGATTTCATAATGTCATTCAAAGATTTTCAAAATGTTTTGTTTTGAATAAAATGTAGGATAAAATTGGCTTTATGCAAATTTGCCTAAACTCCACTTGCCAAATATCATGTAGATAGTCATGCCCAAAACAACCACCATATAAGTGTCATTTGCCAGTACATCATTGTACTGACCTCCATTCGTGGGGCTGCATATTCAAACGTGCAGGTTATTCCGAAGACGGGTACTAGTAGGATCTCGAGTCTACATTCCAACATGTCCGCTCGTGGCGCATGGAGACGATGGAGGCTCATTGAAGTTTATTTCCGCTGTGTTTGCTTTGAATATTTATATTTGAGCTAGTCCAAGTGACTATGCAATTTGTAAGACTTTATTTTATCTCCTGTGGATCTACGTTGTAGTAAATTTGATACTATTGCTATGATTACTATATTTTGTAATGTGTGTGCTATCAGTGATCCCGGGAATAGCACTATACACCGGTATCTTGCCTTTATTTAAAAGGTAGGGTGCTACAAAGGGTAATTGGTATCCAAATAATTCTAGTAATACTTTAGGAAGTCAAATCTTTGATCCTTATAAATTGAGTAATAATCATAAACCCTAAGAACTTGAAGAAGAAGACATTAAGAATAATTGGATCATATCTAATACATGATCATCTTTGAAGATATGTAAGGACAAGCTTAAACCTTAATATGATAAGCACATACCATCACATAAAATCATAGGGAGATCCCTAGTAAGAAAACCCATACTTATATTCCAACCTTAACTTGTGAATCACTTGGGGATCATAAGTAGAATCCTATCTATATTCCACTTGTTCTTCAATTAAGTAACATAAGAAACTCTAGAGTCCAACTCTATACTTTATATGGTGAGGAACCATTCATTCTTATAACCAAAGTTAACTATAAAAAGAACCATAACCACTCTAGTTACTTCAATGATAAATTAAGGATAATAATAGAAGTCTATTGGTAGAAGATAAAACCAATTCTCAGATCCTTAGTAACTAAAGGAGCACATGTAATATTAAGCAAGTAACCATTTTATTATACATTGGGGAGAGTAATCCTAGCCAATGCAAAATGATGTCATATCATCTCTACAACCTATAATTGCTCATTAGTTAAACCTTATGCTTCAATAATTGAACATAAGAAACACCTAGTGCTAAAACCCATAATTAAAACCATATATGTAGTGATCAATGC
>NC_061513.1:262836808-262929808 GCF_022539505.1 Lolium rigidum | reverse complement strand
CTTACTCAATGTTTCCAAGGCGGCAGTGGATCAAAAGAAAAAGGAAATAGCCAAAATCAGAGGGTGAAAAATAAATCCAACAAAGGAGAGGTTTATTGTCCATGGAGGCCGACATCTGGGACCCACGAGCCGAGCAGCGTCCTCTACGTTTAGAAGGCGACTGGGGATCGAAAGAAAAAAGGCAAATAGCCGGAAATTAGGGGTACAAAATAACTCCAAGAAAGGAAGTGTTTATTGTTCATAGAGGCTGACATGTGGGACCCATGAGCCAGCAAAGTCTTCAACGTTTCAAAGGCGGCAGGGGAGCAAAAGAAAAAGGAAGTAGCCGGAAATTAGGGGTAAAAAATAACTCCAAGAAAGGAAACTTTTATTGTTCATAGAGGATGACATGCGGGACCCATGCTCCAAGCAGCTTCCTCAACGTTTCAAAGGCGGCATGAGATCGAAAGAAAAAGGCAAGTGACCAAATATCAGGACCCGAAAATAATTGAAGAAAGAAATTTTATTGTACATAGAGGATGACATGCGGGACCCATTTAGCAGCAGCGGTCTCAACGTTTCCAAGGCGGCACGGGATCAAAAGAAAAAGGAAGTAGCTAGAAATTAGGGTTCAAAAATAACTCCAAGAAAGGAAACTTTTATTGTTCGTAGAGGATGACATGCGGGACCCATGAGCCAGCAGCTTACTCAACGTTTCAAAGGCGGCATGAGATCGAAAGAAAAAGGCAAGTGACAAAATATCGGAGACAAAGATAATCCAAGAAAAGAAAACTTTATTGTACATAGAGGATGACATGCGGGTCCCATTTAGCAGACAGCGGTCTCAACGTTTCAAATGCGGCTTGAGATCAAAAGAAAAAGAAAGTAGCCGTAAATTAGGGGGTAAAAAAACTCCAAGAAAGGAAAGTTTTATCGATGAGCCAGCAGAGTCCTCAACGTTTCAAAGGCGGCAGGGGATCAAAAGAAAAAGGAAATAGCCGAAAATCGGAGGGTGAAAAAAAAACCAAGAAAATGAACTTTTATAGTACATAGAGGATGACATGCGGGTCCCATGAGCCAGCAGGTTTTTCAATGTTTCAAACGTGGCATGAGAACGAAAGAAAAAGGCAAGTGACCAAATATCAGGATCCAAAAATAATTCAAGAAAAGAAACTTGATTGTACATAGAGTATGACATGCGGGTCCCATTTAGCAGTAGCGGTATCACCATTTGAGAGGCGGCAGGGGATCGAAAGAAAAAGGCAAGTGACCAAATATGAGGTGCCAAAAAAAATCGAAGAAAAGAAAGTTTTATTGTACATAGAGGATGACATGCGGGTCCCATGAGCCAGCAGGTTTTTCAACGTTTCAAACGTGGCATGAGATCGAAAGAAAAAGGCAAGTGACGAAATATCAGGAGCCTAAAATAATTCAAGAAAAGAAACTTGATTGTACATAGAGGATGACATGAGGGTCCCAATTAGCAGCAGCGGTATCACCGTTTGAGAGGCTGCACGGGATCGAAAGAAAAAGGCAAGTGACCAAATATCAGGAGCCAAAAATAATCTAAGAAAAGAAATTTTACTCTACATAGAGGATGACATGCGGGTCCCATTTTGCAGCAGCGGTCTCAACGTTTCCAAGGCGGCACAGGACCAAAAGAAAAATGAAGTAGCCAGAAATCAGGGGGTGAAAAAAATCCAAAAAAAGAACGATTTCAACTGGGCTGCATGTGGACATCTGGGCATTCGAACTATCCTGCTGGGCCTTTTGACTCGTACAATTTCAGCCCACTCCAAAACAGGATAGTTCGGATTTTTCTAAAAAAAACAGGAAAGTCCTATGCTTCGCAAAAACAAAAAACAAGGAGATTCAGCATATAAATTTGTTTATGTAAAAATAAATATTTAATTTATCCGTTGAAATAGCTCAGAGCGCAATACACTATTTATTGTCTGCAAAATAATCAAGATATCACATGTTTCTTGTACGGGGAGGCTGACATCGGGGACCCATGAGCCAGCAACGTCGTTTTAAAGGCGGCAGGGGATGGAAAGAAAAAATAAACCAAAAATCTGTTGGTAAAAAATCCAAGAAAAGAAACATTTTCGTTCGAGAGGATGACATGCGGGACCCATGAGGCAACGAAGCATCCTCGCGCGTTTATTGTTCATAGAGGCCGACATGTGGGACCCGTGAGCCAGCAGCGTCCTCAACGTTTTAAAGGCGGCAGGATATCGAAAGAAAAAATAAGCCAAAAATCATTTGGTAAACAATATCCAAGAAAAGAAACATTTACCGTTCTGAGAGGATGACATGCGGGACCCATGAGGCGAGCCAGCATCCTCAACGATTCCAAGGCGGCAGGGGATCAAAGAAAAAAAAGGAAATATCCAGAAATTAATTAGGGGTTCAAAAAAATCCATCAAAGGAAACTTTTATTGTTCATAGAGGATGACTTGTGGGACCGACCTGCCAACAGCGTCCTCATCGTTTCAAAGGGGCAGGAGATCAAAAGAAAAAGGCAAATAGCCAGAAATTAGGGGTCAAAAATAACTCCAAGAAAGGTAACTTTTATTGTTCGTAGAGGATGACATGCGGGACCCATGAGCCAGCAGCTTACTCAACGTTTCAAAGGCGGCATGAGATCGAAAGAAAAAGACAAGTGACAAAATATCAGGAGCAAAAGATAATCCAAGAAAAGAAACTTTATTGTACATAGAGGATGACATGTGGGTCCCATTTTGCAGCAGCGGTCTCAATGTTTGTAATGCGGCTTGAGATCAAAAGAAAAAGAAAGTAGCTAGTAATTAGGGGGTGAAAAAAATTCCAAGAAAAGAAAGTTGATGGACATAGAGGATGACATGCGGGTCCCTTGAGCCAACAGCTTACTCAATGTTTCAAAGGGGGCAGGGGATCAAAAGAAAAAGGCAAGCCAAAAATCAGAGGGTGAAAAAAAATCCAACAAAGGAAACTTTTATAGCACATAGAGGATGACATGCGGGTCCCATGAGCCTGCAGGTTCCTCAACGTTTCAAACGTAGCATGAGATCGAAAGAAAAAGGAAAGTGCCCAAATATGAGGTGCCAAAAAAACTCCAAGAAAAGAAAGTTGATTGCTCATAGAGGATGACATGCGGGTCCCATTTAGCTGCAGCGGTCTCACTGTTTGAGAGGCGGTAGGGGATCGAAAGAAAAAGGCAAGTGAACGAATATGAGGTGCCAAAAATAATCCAAGAAAAGAAAGTTTTATAGTACATAGAGGATGACATGCGGGTCCCATTTAGCAGCAGCGGTATCACCGTTTGAGAGGCGGCAGGGGATCAAAAGAAAAAAGAAATTGCCAAAAATCAGAGGGTGAAAAAAACCAAGAAAATGAACTTTTATAGTACATAGAGGATGACATGCGGGTCCCATGAGCCTGCAGGTTCCTCAACGTTTCAAACGTGGCATGACATCGAAAGAAAAAGGCAAGTGAAAAAATATCAGGAGCCAAAAATAATTCAAGAAAAGAAAGTTTTATAGTACATAGAGGATGACATGCGGGTCCCATTTAGCAAGCAGCGGTATCACCGTTTGAGAGGCGGCAGGGGATCGAAAGAAAAAGGCAAGTGAAAAAATATGAGGAGCCAAAAATAATTCAAGAAAAGAAAGTTTTATAGTACATAGAGGATGACATGCGGGTCCCATTTAGCAGCAGCGGTATCACCGTTTGAGAGGCGGCAGGGGATCGAAAGAAAAAGGTAAGTGACCAAATATGAGGTGCCAAAAATAATTCAAGAAAAGAAAGTTTTATAGTACATAGAGGATGACATGCGGGTCCCGAGTTAGCGGCAGTGGTATCACCGTTTGAGAGGCGGCAGGGGATCGAAAGAAAAAGGCAAGTGACGAAATTTGAGGTGCCAAAAAAACTCCAAGAAAAGAAAGTTGATTGCACATAGAGGATGACATGCGGGTCCCATTTAGCAAGCAAGCGGTCTCAACGTTTCCAAGGCGGCAAGGGATCAAAAGAAAAAGGAAGTAGCCAGAAATCGGGGGTCAAAAAAATCCAAGAATAGAAAGAATTTTGGTTCATAGAGGATGACATGCGGGACCCATGATCCCGCATCGTAAACGGCTCGATCGGAGAACGTTGAACGAGATGGCGCGATCTAGAAAAAAAACAATGCCAGAGAGGCTGCCATCTGGGCCCTACATCCCTCGGCGGTGCGGATTTGCGTTGACTCGGCCGGCAAACCCGAGATTTCGAGATGCACCACGTCCCGGGCCACCATACGCGACATTTTGGCCTCTTTCGTCGGGCTAGGTGGCCTCAAAAACGAGAAAAAAAAAGTTTTGATATGCACCACGGAGGGACCCAAAATCGTCGGCCATGGTACACCAGCAACCACGGCGCGACTTCAACTTCGTCGGCCATGGCAACTTTTCTTGTAGTGCTTGATACCAAGCAGTCCATAATTGAATTATTCGTACCAAGATGTTGTGAACAAATAAAATTTTGTCAACCAAACAACAATGACATATAATCAGTTAGTTGAAGGATTCACATTGGATGTCCACGATTGAGTGGATACACCACAAACATTCTTCATGAGACTTTTAGAAGAGTACAAACCATAAACTAGACCTAGACCAATATTCTAATCATAAGTCCAATAGTTGGAAGAAAAGGAGTTGAAGAACATAAGAAAACTCCAAGGGGTAGAGTAAAGATTGAGATGAATATACAATTACTCAATATTTTGAGTAAGATAGATGATGAAGGTTGGAACTGAGAGGAAGTTCTATCTTATTTTCATAAGATTGTTGGACATTACTTTCAGAAGGATGTCAGACCAGAAGCCGAGATTCATACCTCGAGGAAGTAAGAATTGGACTATAACTTGAGAAAGTGAGTAATATTTACTCAGAAGTACGAGAGCTTAAATCAGCTGATGTTAATGAAGTTGGACGAAGAAGATACTGTAGACCCAATACAGCTCAGGAAGGCCAAATACTGAAGAAGATGGACCATATCAAAAATAAATATTAATTGAAAGATTCCTTTCATGGAACCTAAAAGAACCAAAATAGTTAGAGGTATCAATCATAATCCAGGATTGGATGGACTAAGAGAGTCTAATCTATTATCAGGGAAATAAACCATCCCGACCAATTCCATAGTAAGTACCTTACTAAGTACCATTATTGCAGTTTTGGTAGTAAGGGAAAACAAAGACTTATTTTACCAATTAGGAGTATATGATCAAATTAGTCTTCAGTTAAGATTAGCAGCACCAGAAGAAGTCCCATCATTGAATTTTCAATGAGGAAGGAAACAAGCTTATAGAGTTGAAAGAAATCAAATAGTTAAAGCTAGAAGCCACGGCTCAGAGACAGGTATTATTAGATTCCAGGAAACTAATGTTCAGAGACAAACCCTAAGGGATTCCAGGAAGAATCTGGACAAGGGATATATTCAATTATATCTAGTGAGATCACTACGGAGTTATTTCGAGAAAAGTCGTAGTCTGCACAAGTCAGATCCACACTCCAAAAACGTGAGAGAGTTCAAACTTCGAGGATGAAGTTTAGTTTAAGGGGTAGAGACTGTAATATCCCAGGTATTGGGGTTACAAAAATAGAGAAAACAGATGTGTGCATTGCATTCATGCATAGAAAAAATGGGGAATTTTTGCGCTTTAAAGTAAAACAGTCATAGTAACTGAAGTTTCACTTGACCTTGGTGGAATTGAAGTAGCTCATCAAGTCAAGCGCTATAAACCCCAATGTGACCTTTGCTAAAAACCTGTTTTAGGTAGAGATGATTTGATCTAAGGGATTATATCAAATGGAACTAACACAACAACACTTTAATCAATGATCAATTGCTTGATCTTATAAAAGATCATAACATGGTATTCCTTGCCACAACATAAGAACATCTATTCAATTGGAAATCAAGTAACAATAAATGGAGAAACCATTCTTCACTTATCTTTTCCATGTCTTAAACTAATCCATGTTCTTACCATGAACCTCATGGTATTTCTTGAATTAAACTCTTGAACTTAACATCAACAAAATCTTATCACTAAACCCTAGAATTGGGAGAGGTATATAACCATCAAAGAGATAAGATGCAACTCTAAATTATTAACACTTAAAAGTTAAGCAACTACCTTGAGGTACAATTGAATTCACTTTAAAATTAAATACTAAATATAGCAAAACCCAAGGACCTAAGTGCATAAAAGCCACACATTCTTATTGCAATCATAACTTATTAAATATGTGGAATATTACAAAACTAAATTCGTTTACATTATGAATTATAGTTCAAACTATTTGAATAAAATAATATATGAGTACTTTAAAACTCATATGATCATGCCTTGGTGAAATCAAACATCATCATTCAAAATTGGGGTATAATTCATATTCTAGACATTTTGATCCCAATTATAATATAAATACAATCACATATGATATAGTGACTCACCCATAAGCATAAGATCATTCATATGACATTTAGTAACAAAAGCCACTTAGCTTCCCAAAGACAAATCACATGAGAGGATAATACCCATGCCACATAGGATGAAAATATCTACATAACTTGAATCCTAAGCTATGCCACCTCATGCTTAAAGGATTGCTATGGATGAGAGCATGACAACCAAGCACCTTACTCATCAAATCAAAGCAAGAGTCATCCACCTATGTGTCATGATATTAGAGCATGCCCAAGCCTATAAAAGGAACCCTCTACCTCATCCATTTCATTATCTTGCACCATGATGCAAGAAGACCAACACATTGAGCCATTCCATAAAATAGTTAGGATCAAGATGAAGCAGCTAGGAGGTGGAGGCATACCACAAGATGCAGGTTTATCAGAATTCCTGAAGAACAAGCTACAGAAGATAGCAAGGTAGAATTCTTAGGAAGACCACATGCCCAAATAATCATATCATCATTCCTTGAGTAGAAACCTAGATTATAGTCCAAGTCCTTATGGAGTGAGAAGGGTAATTGGTATCCAAATAATTCTAGTAATACTTTAGGAAGTCAAATCTTTGATCCTTATAAATTGAGTAATAATCATAAACCCTAAGAACTTGAAGAAGAAGACATTAAGAATAATTGGATCATATCTAATACATGATCATCTTTGAAGATATGTAAGGACAAGCTTAAACCTTAATATGATAAGCACATACCATCACATAAAATCATAGGGAGATCCCTAGTAAGAAAACCCATACTTATATTCCAACCTGAACTTGTGAATCACTTGGTGATCATAAGTAGAATCCTATCTATATTCCACTTGTTCTTCAATTAAGTAACATAAGAAACTCTAGAGTCCAACTCTATACTTTATATGGTGAGGAACCATTCATTCTTATAACCAAAGTTAACTATAAAAAGAACCATAACCACTCTAGTTACTTCAATGATAAATTAAGGATAATAATAGAAGTCTATTGGTAGAAGATAAAACCAATCCTCAGATCCTTAGTAACTAAAGGAGCACATGTAATATTAAGCAAGTAACCATTTTATTATACATTGGGGAGAGTAATCCTAGCCAATGCAAAATGATGTCATATCATCTCTACAACCTATAATTGCTCATTAGTTAAACCTTATGCTTCAATAATTGAACATAAGAAACACCTAGTGCTAAAACCCATAATTAAAACCATATATGTAGTGATCAACCATTTATCTTTGTAACCAAGATCAATCATGATGGAACCAATACCTACTCAGACACTTTCAATTATAATGATAATGTTAACTTTAATAAAGGGGGTTATGATAGAAACTATAAAACACTAATACATTGGAATCACATAAAATCATGTGCAAGTGACCAATTCCTCAAATATGAAGCCAAGTCCTCATACTAACTTCTAAAACATTTGGAATAAGAAAAATCAACTCTAATTATTCAACATGGAGTTATATTACAAATGGGAAAGAGAATTAAAATGAATACCTAAATTCTTGTCTAATTAAAATTGCAACAAGGCTCACATATATTCATGTTTATTCAAAAACAATATGGTAATACAATGATCCTTGTATTAGACCTCATGAAAACCAAATTGTTAAACACCTGCAAAACAGACAAGAATTCAAATTTGAATTAAAACCAGAATTCAAAGCAAGAAATAAAAACAGAAAAAGAAAAGGAGAGGAAAAAGACTTACCTGGACCTCACCTGGCCGCAATAGCCCACCAGCAGCCCAACAAACCGCAGCCCAGCACGTCCCAGACCAGCCCACCATACCCCTTCGTTTTAAAACAGAGGAGAGAGGGTCGTCCTCATCTCTTCCTCGCGCATGGAGGACACCACGACGCCGTAGCCAGCTTCTCCTCTCGCTGGCGGCTCCTCCTCGATCGACGGCGTGATGAGGCGCGTCCTGGCGCCATATAAAAGCCGCGTCGAACCCTAGTCTCCAATTTCTTCCTCCTCTGCTCCATTTCGCCCCAAACCGAAACCCTAACCCACCTCGGCCACCATTACCGCCGACGACTGGAGCCTTCCCAAGCATCGCCGTGGCCACCATCGTCATCATCGTGATCGACTTGCCCACTAGGCAAGAGGAATCGGGCCGTAGCCTCCCGGAGCGCCATCAACGACCTCATCCTCTCCGACGGCCGGAGCTAACAATTCCGGCGATGCCGACCTCCTCTCGCCTCGCCACCAAGCTCATCGTGCTCCTGGTGAGCTCCTCGATCTCCTGGTATTCCCGCCTTGCTCAATCATGCGCCGTAGCACCGCCGCGTCGTTAGCCCGTGAGCACCGCCGCCGCACCTCGCCATCGAGCTTGCTCCGGCGACCAAAAAGGGGTGGCGTTGGTACCAACATGTTCACCTCGGCGCACTGAGCCTCGTAGGGGAGGTAGTTTGTCCGCGCGAGCCCTGGATCCACGGCGATCGCCGATTTCTGCCGGCCACCGTGAGCTCCTGGACATGGTTTCAATTTTGACCAGTCCACGCTCACGTGGCAGTTGATGTGGACCAAGGCCCACTGGTCAGTGACCACGGGTAGAACCAGCAGGGTGCGTTTAGCTGTTCTTTTCATTTTAATTCAAATCCAATAATCTGTGCAACTTTAAATAAATCTAGAAATTTCACAAAAACTCAGAAAAATAAATATAAGATATCAAAATTCTTATAAAAGTAAATTCTATCCAATAAAAATATAAAATGAAATTTATATTTTTAATAAAAATTCAGTTATTTAATACTTGTTAATTAAGCCTTATTTAGTAATTCTAAATTCAATTAAAATTCAATAATTAGGAAAACTTTCCAAATTAAATAAAAACCATTAAATAAATAAAGAAAACATTAAAACTAATTTTCTTTAATTGTTAATTTGACAAATCCTTATTAGAAGGATTTAAACCCTAATTAATAATTACCTTAATTATTAGTTCTTTAAAAATAATAAAAGGACAAATCCAATATTATTTGTATATCAACGTTATTAATAACTTCAACTTTATTAATGAAGTTATTAATCCAAGAATTATAGGGTAATTAGGAAACCCTAGTTCCATTGTAAACAATGTGATAACCTCATAATTTTATGTGGAACCCTAAAAACCCTAACCCATTCAGGAACCCTAGGTCCTCTATTTCATGAGAACCATAATTTGCTCCTAACCCAAAACCTAGGTTAGAACATGTGATCATGATACTTTAGTTTCATTCATAGCTCCATAGTAACAACTAGACACTTATCATGTCCACATAAAATGTAGAAGACCTATCACTAATATATGGGTAACCCATGTGTTCATCTTCATCAGACCTAAATAATAAAGTAGGTTCAACCAAGTGTAAACCCTAGATCCTATTACCAAAGACATCATCCTTATTCATTCCTATTTAGCATCACACCAATGTGATGAACCTTAGGAGCAACTATGCCAAATCTTGAGCATTACCTAACCATATTCCACTAAACCCTACTAGTGTTGGACACTTATCCACCATCTTATTTAGGAGCCAATTATTCCTTACTTAATAGAACCAACAGTAAAACCTAAACCACCTCAACCCTAATTGAAATACTTCTTATTATTTAAGAAGTATGTTCTTCAAAAGTTATTCTTTTGAAGTAAATAAAGAATCATCATCAACCCTGCTTATAAGGATCTATAAACCCTAGCTAGCGATCACCAGCAGGATGATCCAACCTTGATAGCAACCATGTATAAATAATTTCTTAGGATGCCTAGGCTTAACTTAACCTTACAAGTCCTGGGTGTTGATGAACCCAACTAGGTTGTGATCCATCTAATACTTACTCCAGAAACTAGATGAAACCATAGTCAACCATAGAACCCCACCAACCTAATTATCATACTTGTTCTTTATTAAAGAACATGTTCTTCAAAAGTTATTCTTTTGAATGATATAATAAGTAATCATCAACCATGCACTATAAGACTTAAAAGTGATAAACTGCTCTTTACTTATTATACAACTACTATTCTTTGGTATGTACGACTGATACTATGCATCTTACCAATTGCTTATGATACTAAAACAACGCAATCCTGAATAAGAACCTTGTTTGTGAATCAATCTAAAAGTGCAACACACCTTGAACTAATCATTACCACTCACTAATCCTAAATCACCGGGGTTAGGTCACGCTTAGAGCGATTGCATCTCATACTTATGCATTATTGCATCCTTGCCAATCTTTTAAACATCGTCCCCACGGACGATGATGCTATTTCAGAATTTGGAGTTATTGCGTATCGAAGACCTTGCCTGCATAATCTTGCAGTCAAGAAAGGCAAGTTCATCGCTTGCTCATGTCATTTGAGTATTTTTACCAAATTACTTGCAAAGTACTATGTTTATCACTATTGCATAAAAAAGAAAAACCACCATTTTCATAACTATGAATATGACTATGTGGTGGGCAATGGAATCATGGATTGTGTTGATATGGTGGAGGTTCCATTGCAAGGGTTATATCCATCTAGGATTAAACAACAAATATCGTCCAGTGATTCTTGTGCCGTAATACCCGTGTTAACCATAAGATCCGGAGTGGGACGGAGTAGTCAAAAGTGTTTCCACCTCTCGTTCATCAACGGATGCGCATTACTGTGTGCACTTGATCTCGAGAGACAAGATGCAGGGTGGGGAACCCGTAGAAGTCCCCACGGTAATGTGGTCTATGATGGGTTGCAACTGTCGGCGAAGGAATGTATGATAGAGCTCTGCATTGTCGTCGTGGTCGGGGTCCATCCTTAATTGGTGTAAGAGGACCGACGAGGACCCAGGGTCGGAGATTGCAACAAAGGGTGGGTGTTCGAGGTAGCGGAGGAACATGATTGGCTAGACCTTATATCGGGCCTCACACCAAAGGAAGTGTGGACGAGCCTGCAACTCGGTTGGCACCAAGGTTAAGATCTCTTATGGGTAAAGCAACACACCTCTGCAGAGTGTAATGAATCGTGACCTTTCACTCCATGTTCCGGGATATGGAAATGCGAACGCTGACGGAAAGGAACTCCATGAAGTTCTAGTAAACCGGTGAAGGCTGACGGACATAGTTCTTCTGAATAAAAGCAACCTCTTGAAGAAATGGTTATGAAAATCTGCATTGGTATTAGACTTTCTGGTCTAATGCCGTAGCCAGTGCATTAAACACCTCTTTACTATAATGAACTTGTTGAGTACGCTCGTACTCATCCCACTCTTAAATCCCCTGCTTAGATATGGAGGCATCGAAGGAAGATCTACAGTGCAACTCGAAGACCGAGGAGTCAACAACTACTTCAAGGAACAGGAACCTGTCAGAAGAGTCAAACACCACATCCAACAATGATAAACCCTAGCTTAGCAATAGAAAGGAACTAGTTTCCTAAACCTAGCTCCTATTTAGCTAGAATCTATTCATATCCCCTATAGCTAGTCAAATACTCTACAAATAGAGTTCGCGACTACTTCTCTACTACACTGTGAGCTATATGACTATATCATTCCCTCCCCTCTGCCTCTGTTCAATGTGCTGCAAAATTACAATAGCTTGATCTCTTTGATATATAGCTTGGACTAGTGAGCTTATATGCATCTCTATTGGCTTTACTGTTATGGAATCTCTAGATTATGTGCATACATATGATTGGCCAGGAACATATTATTGGATTGCTGTTGGACTTATTTGTTTGCTTAATGTGAGCTGGCTGCGACTATTCCTGTGATTGTGAGGTGTGGCTTGGGCTGACAATGCTTTGATCCATATATTCACTGTCTGGTGCTATGGTTGATGCCTCCATTTGGATGATTTCCCCATCCAGGCATATAATTTTACTATAAGATGTACATTTGCTAAGACAGATACTTGTGCTTGATTTGTTGCCTAGTCAATGATGCATAAGTTGAGGCACAGATTAAAATAAGAACAATTACTGTTGGTGGTCTTTAAAATTCTTTGTGATGAATTTGCATAGCATCCCTATGCCAAACTGAGGGAAAAATCTTTCTCACAACGGAACTGATGACTTTATAGTTTATGCTTGATTCCTATTTATTTCACTTGCATAAATGTCTGTGCCATCTTCTAGATCTATGTTCCTCTGTGGTGCCTCATAAGAGTGTGCATGGAGTAACAATATGCTTAGCATGATTTGGTACCGCAGTATTTGTGTAGTGATTTAGATAGGCTTTGATCATAGCTATGATCATATGATGTTAAAAACAAAACTACCCCAAACAAGCTACTGTAAATGCTTATACTTATATCCAGGTGCAAAGATGATCTGGAATAGATATGCCAGTGAAGCTTTATTCAAGTGATTGCTCATTTAACCTGCTGTTGTAAAGAAGTTTGATCTCCTGGTAGTGGTTTGATCTTCTTCTTGTGGTCAGCCTGCTCCTCCTAGATTCTTGATTTGTTTCCTATTTCTTCTAAGAAATCATCGGTGGTGTTTGTTTATGGCGGTGGATGTGATCTTGTCGGTAGATCATGCACAAGGCTGGCAAGAGGATCTATTGATGTTGTTCTTGATATTTGAGTGGATTTTTGCTAGTGCAAACGATGGCTAGCTGAGCTGCTTTGGTGACTAAGGTGAATGTGAGCAAAGTGTGATGCGGTTGGCTACTGCTTTGCTTTTGTAGTGCTGGAGTTTGCTGGGGAAGTGACAACACATGATGTGCATGCAGTGACGGTGCTGCCTGTGTGTGTCCTGTTTCTAGTGACTGTGCTGCATGTGTGTATCCAACCTGATCTTCTTTGCCTCATAGTGCAAGGTATACGGTTGGCTTGTGCTTATCTAGTGCTTCCCTTTATTTTTGGTACTGCCAAGTGTATAATATATGTGAGCTTAATAAGATCAAGTGTGACTATTATGTTAATTAAGACTTTGCTTAATTAGCAAGTGGCTTCTAATATATGGACTAGAATCATATTGACTTCTCCATGTCAATACTCGATTCAAATAAATAACCTTGTGGGCTTTTAGAGGATTCTTGCTAGATTAGAGGGAAATAATATTGTTGCCTAAGGATAAATTAGATTTGGTGCTGCCTCTAGTCCTTTGTTGCCTTCAATTACTCATTTTTGTCTCGTGATCGGTGTTGCCTCTCCCGATCCAAGTGTATTCTATTTGTCCCCTGTTATTGCCTAAGAAAAATATTCCTCCCTCTAATCACTATTTGGGGATCAAGATTAGTTCTTAACTCCCATTAGCTAGATTCCAACATTAAAATGCCTCATCATGGATGATGGCAACATTTTAATATTCACCCAACAATTTCCTTTTTCTTTGTTGTTTGTTTTGCAGATGAAGAATAAGAAGATTGGAAGATCGAGAAGATTTAGATTTAGGTCTTCTTTTATTTTCCTTTTGTAATCATTCTCTATTTATATTTATGTGACTTGTAAATAATTGGTAATGATATTTGTAGTAAAGTTTAAATTACTTATTCTTTTGGAATTATCAAATGTGCTTACTTTTAAACATTGTATTTCTTGTTGTAGTTTGGAATTCAAATTCAATTCAATTTCTATTTGAATTCATATTATCCATATTTGATTGAATTCAAATTGGTTCTCCCAAAAACACATGAATTCACAAAGGTCATGTCGAAATTTGTCGCACTCACATCGATGACTAACTCAATTCCACCGATGCAAGAGAAATCTCGATCACTTTGAAAGTTTTAAAAAAAAGCGCGAAAATTCCCCGGATTTTCCATGCATGAATGCAATGCACACATCTGTTTCCTCTATTTTTTTGTAACCCCAAATGCTGGGATATTACAAATGTTCTGGCCGCACGAACCGGTGCATAAACCGGCGCTAACGCACCCTTTAATCTAGATTCATAGCACAACCGATATTAATGCTTTTTAAAACTAAAAATATAAGGTATATTTTTTACTAGTGTATTTTGCAACCTCCTTGTTCGGCCGAGTCCCTTCAATGGAGCCACGACAGTGGACTGTGTCTTCTATGCCCATCGCTGGCAATGTAGAAGATGACCGGTGTTTTACTTGTCAACGGTGACGGCTGTGCTGGACTCGGTTGCTTTTGAATCCTTTATCCATCGTGTATTTTGTTAAAGTAGAAGACACTTAAAGCATCTTTAGTTGCGTCTTCTAAAGCGTTACCAAACGGAGTCAGATCGAATATTTAGTGAACGTTTTTTTGTGTGCTGTGTTTGGGGAGGTTGCTGTCCAATCGCGTCCCCCATACGAGGCCAAATCAATAAAGATGCAGAAAATAAAGGTTTTTATTCAAATTCAATTATATTTTACAAATTTGAATGAAAATCGGCTAGATTATTTAACCCTAGCCTACTGGCTACCCGGCAGTGCGTTCGATGGCCTCGCCCCATCATCACCTCCCCTCCGCCGCAGCTTCTGCGTCGTGACCGCCTCTCCCTATGGAGCATGACGAGAAGACGCCGGTGCTTGTTCGCCGCGTCTTCGCCTACCCTCTGCAGCTGCTCCTGCTGGAGGGAGAGTTCGACACCAGGACGAACCCATGCGTCATTGTCCTCCCCGCGGGTACGGGCATCGTACTGCAGCTTCTTCTAAGAATCAAACGACTCGAGTAGCGCATGCCGTGCCGCCGCCGCCAGCGCGGTTCATCATTGGGTAGGTGGTGTGTAGGCGACGAGGCATGTGTTTGCAGCGTAGAAAGGGATGCCGACGGCTTTGGTGACGTCCATTGAGCTAAGGAGACCTTTTATAGACGCTAGCTACGCGAGAAGAGGCGTGAAGAAAACGCGGGAATAGGCATACGCGGAAGAAAGAGCGGGAACGCGTGGTGACGTGCGAATGGCGGCAACATGTGGAGGAGGCGCAGCTACGCTTCGGGGAGGTGCAGCGCTGACGGGACATCTCGCCTGACCCTCCATCGCCATTAATTCAAAGCTGCGACGTTTCATTCGTGTGCAATAACAGCGGGCCTGCCACTTTCCGTCTCGCTTCTCGCTTTGTTTGAAGCGCCAAACACCGTATTGAGTCGCGCTGGCCGGAAATAGACTTGTGGGGGGGGGGGGGGGTGGTGGTGGTGACCGTGGAGATGCTCTAATGTAGTATAGCTAGTTTTTGTACGTACTGCCACACTGACCAGATCCAGAACTAGACCCTGCAGGGTCTATCCCTTGTGGTAGGAAAAAAAGGCATCGATCATGCATGGACCATTAATTATAGTCACGTCTATTCTACGGAAGTTTCCGGGGCATGTGAGTATACTAATAATTTTCATGTAGTGTTTCGGTGCGAAGAACTTCACCCCATGCCAAATTAGATGCTCGGGAGTACCATATGAATAATTGGAAATTTGTTGATTGTCTGAGCTGCTCCACTCTAGTCGACAACTCGAGACTAACGAGCATATACTACTCTATCTATATGCACTAGTGGCGCGTCTACGTGCATCGGTTTCGTGGGAGTCCTCCATGGACCGGCGGGATGTCCGGAACTGCCTATTTTATGAGCCCGGAACCCCAGAAGTACGGTTTAGAGCTCAGGCTGTAGCCATTATAAAAAGGAAAATCAAGAACGACAGTTTTATAGTTTTAAAAATATCTAGAAAAATGATGTATTCTGGCAGTGTCTAAATTCGCATCACGAAATACTTTTAGCATGTGATACACAAACATGACAAACACTCATAAACTTTGGTGGTCTGAAAATTACTACCTCCATTTCATAGAATAAGGGTTATATTTTTTTTAAATCAAGCTAAGTAAAGTTTGATCAAACTTTTAAAAAAAATATCAACAACCACGGAATATGTAGATATCATATAAATATATATTTCATGATGAATCTAACGGTGTTGAGTTTGGATTATACATACTAAATTTTTTTCCTAAAAATTTGGCCCCTTTTCGAAAAAAATATAAGCGTTATTCTTTGAAACAGACGTAGTAGCATTGTCCACTACTCTCATATTAAACTTTTGTCATTTCGGTACAGCCTGGAATACAGAGTTTTTCGCTTTGGAGTTACATGATGGTACTCCCTGTTTCTAGACGGAAAACTCGAAATGAGCCCGTCTTTAAATTAATGAAGCCAATAACCGGCTAGGAGTTACACCAAGAGTTACAACACGCACGCACAAACCGCAAACTAACAACAAAAGAGGACACAAAGTGCGCCACCAAACGCGAGGTTGACATAACCTTGTCTTCTATTGCACCGGAGCGAGCACGATCGAGTCCACGCAAACAAACCTCCTACGCACCAACACAACAACCCAAGGGGAACTCAACGAAGGGCCAGCAGCCTAGCAGAGCTTGAGGATCCAAAGGAGGGGGGGGGGGGGTCTTGCGGCGATGCCTCCAAGAAGGTGCATGGCGCGGCAGAGATCGAGTTCCTGCAAAGTTTTCACCTAGACCCCGAACCACCACCCCCGAGCTTGGGCTAGGTCCAAACCAGCAACACAACATCTTCCAATAGCATTGGGATAGGCACACCGGCCGAAACTACGACCAGACGCCGACCTAGCAAAGGCCCCCAAGACACTAGGCGGGTCGTCAGCTACCGAAGTAAGGCCGTGTATAAGTAGCCAAGCCGATGAGGTGAGAGGGCTAGAACATCAGTGACAGATCAAAGGGTGATCCGCAGGACACTACAAGAGAAGCTTGTCCGAAGCGAGACCACCGAGGGTAGCAGATTGAGGCGGAGGGATAGAATCCGTCAGTTCAAAACGGGGGATCAACAACGTGACGCCTTCAACAAGGGAACAACACCATATAGGTGACGCCGTCATCAGCAATGACAAGGCCATGCACAGCTTTCACCTAAATCCCACCGGAAAAAAAAATGGCCCCCTGTTTATACACGCCCTGCTTCTAAAAGAGTTTCCCAACGTGTGTAGATACGGAGGTATATACATATGTTTTAGCTATAGATTCATTAGAAAAAGTTGCCAAGCCTTTTTAGGAATTGAGGGAGTAGAATAGATCATCCAATTATTTTTACATTTTTTTAAACTTGTACCTTTTTGAAATTTTCGCAAAAAAGGGCCTCCTGTCCCCTAAGCTAGCACACAAACGCCGCAGTCCCCGGAACACCTCGTACACTCCATCTAGTCCTGTCCATCTTATTCTATCATATATACAGTACATTTCATCAGTGTACTTCACTAGTGCAGTGCTCTAGTCAGTTTCTACTCTCTAGTATAACGAACGAGAGGACACACCATCGGTTAGCTAGTGATCTATGATGGCGAAGGCCATCGTCGCGGAGATCATGGCGCGGCAGGCGGTGTCATTCGTCCTCGGCGCTGCCACGGCGCTCACCCTTGTCTTGCTCGTCCAGTACCGGGCACCGGCGGAGGGGCTCAGTTACGCCTGGACGCACGGACAGATTTCCGGCCAGCGATCGTCGGACGAGCAGTACCACCGCCGCAACGATACGGCTCATACTGTTCATCACGCGCCGTCGGTTGCGGTAGCAGGAGACGATCATGGCCTTCATCAGGCTGACACCATACTGAAGGTCAATTCTTCTTTTGCTACTGCTACTACTCATGCTGCTGTCGTTCCTAGTGATCTTCTTTCAATTAAGCAGAGAGCACCAAGAAGAGGTTAGTTAAACTTAAATTACGAGTTTGATTCATTTAGTTTTTCAATCAAATGATCTACTTATACTACCAACTATAGTTGACCAACTACTCCTTTTTACAACCAAACAGAGTATATATTGTCAATTTGCCACTGAATTTAATCAATCGAACTTCTTTGTTGATCAAACTTCTTTGTAGTAGTCAGTAAAATTAATGATGTTGTTAGTTGGAGGTCATCACGGTAAATCTAAAAGCAAAAGGTAGCACTGCTGACTGATCATGCATTCGTGTCTTGTCAATCAGGGCGCGGAGGAGGCGGAGGAGTTCCGGGGGCTGGCGGCGGCGGTGTCGCGGGCGGCGATGGACGACGGCACCGTGATCATCACCTGCGTGAACCAAGCCTGGGTGGCGCCAGGCTCGCTGCTGGACCTCTTCCTGGAGAGCTTCCGCATCGGCGACGGCACGGCCCGGCTCCTCCCGCACGTCCTGGTGGTGACCATGGACCCGGCCGCCCACGCGCGCTGCCTGGCCGTGCACCGCCACTGCTACCAGCACGCCATCCCCGGCATCAACCCCGACTTCTTCGGCCCCGAAGAGTGGCTGGATCTGGTGTGGAGCAAGCTGAAGCTCCAGCGCCGCATCCTGGAGCTCGGCTACGGCTTCCTCTTCACCGACGTCGATGTGATGTGGCTACGCGACCCGTTCAAGCACGTGACGGCCTACGCCGACATGACCATCTCCTCCGACAACTACTTTGGGGACCCCGACAACATCGACAACCTGCCCAACACCGGCTTCTTCCACATGAAGCCGAACCGGCGGACGATCGCCATGACGAAGCTGTGGCACGAGTCCAGGGGAAGCTACCCGGGCATGAACGAGCAGCCGGTGTTCAACGCGATCAAGGCGCGGCTGGTGGCGGAGCTCGGGGTCCGGCTGCGGTACCTGGACCCGGAGCACATGGGTGGGTTCTGTAGTTATGGTAAGGATCTGGGGAAGATTGTGACGATGCACGCGAACTGCTGTGTGGGGTTGAGCAAGAAGATGAGGGATCTGAGGGGGGTTCTTGATGACTGGAGGAATTATACCATGTTGCCGACCTGGGAGAAGCACCGGGCAAAGTGGACCGTGGCCGGCGCCTGCATCAAGTGAACTTACACGGAAGCTTCTTGTTAGTACTACTGCTTAGCTGCTGCGATCCATCGGCTTGATCAAGTATCGTTTTTCTTCCAAGTTTATATGACCGGGGATTAAGTGTGATATGTTGTATACTGGAATAAAAAATCTGTACTTATTTCGTAAGACTTGTTGTGTCGCAGTCTGTCAGTGAGATCGATCGGATTGGAATCCACCATGTCAGCCCACAACTTCCTTCTTGATGGGGTCAGCTTTACAACTAATTTTGTCGACAAAGCGTTCCAATTTTACTGATAAACAAAACAAAATTTATTGATCGACACATTCGTTTATACCACCTGGATCAGCCTACGTTTTTTTTTTTTGAAAGGAGATCAGCCTACGTTTCACACTAAACAGATAGAGCATCTAAATCTTACATGATATACAGTAAAAAAATTAACTTAAAAAACAGTATAAAAATTCAATCTCTTTGGTAGTCTTGAATACTGCAACATATATTTCAAAACTTAATTGTTCTTAACAACCGATTCCAAGCACCATTATGGTGATCAACATGCATAAATTACATCATAACTATTTGCTCTTTTTTGTAGCAGTTGAATCCTGCTGATGTAAGGTAAGTTAGGTAGATTACTAGGGATGTGATTCTAATCCCCCCCAACAATCGACTGATCTAGCGGACACCGCTGCATCCTCCATGACGCACGTGTACGTGTGGCTACACCTTGCGCAATAGTGTACCCGCGTCAGCCCCTCGGGGCCATTCCCTCCAGTCATATAGTTTATCCTGAGCACGACGGCGTTGTTGAGTAGCAGAACGGTGTTCGCGGCAGCGGCCATGAAGCGATGTCTCATGAGCAATAGTGCGACAGTGGTCGTGAAGCGCTGGCTCATTTACTGCTCATCCTTCTCCTGATATTACAGTTCGTTGCGTCGCCTTTTCTCAGTACATTGCCGACATTCGATCAAATGATCGATTATATGCCATAAATAATATTTTCAAACTCTCTCAAAAATGGTGGATATAAGGAAACATTTTCTATCCAATTGTTTATGGACTCTTAAAACTTGCACTATTCTTACAACAATCGAGAGAGGTTTTAGCAATGAGAATTATGAACATATTAGTTCTATCGGATTAGTGGCGATGTATTATCCAATAAAATTTTCTATGTGGAGAAAGAAAAAATGCGGATGTCGTGATACATCACTTTAAAATGTTCAATGATGTATAAAGGCATTTTAGAATGTAATGCTCTTAACAATTCACATGTATTTATTAATATATCTTACTATCTGATCTTGTTTTTAGACAATCGAGATCTAATGCCGTACTTTCTACCATTTATTGGTCTTTTTTTATAGTTGGGAGTCTCAATATTTCATTGTTAAACTTTATATGATCAATTAATATTTCAAGTTTTTCATGGCGTTTTGGTAAACCTTTTATTATCGCTTGATGCATATATACTTTTTTTCTCCAAGCGAATTTCATTACCAGCGAGATAACGACTCCATGTTCAGGCAAAATACAAGAACCACGAAATAAAAGAAAATGCTGCCCTAATGCTAGCGTCTGACGAGTAGCAACAGAAACGAACTTGTAGCCTTATTACATTGAACGATGACAGGGAAAGACGCTTGATGCATACTGTTGAATCTAATTATATAAATTTGTTAATTCAGTTAACTTCATGTTTGACATTGCCATATATCTGACCCATCGTGGAGATACATAAAAACGGCTAGGGAGCGAAGTCCATAGCTAGGGGGGGGGGGGGCAAAGGCCCCCTAACATACTAACATACACATAGCTCCGCCCCTATATGCGATGTACAGTTGGAGGCCTACACATTTCTATCATGGGTCTGGTACCAGTACTAAATCGGCGACTGGAGACGGCGCGTAGGTAGGGCTTCTGCGTAGGTAGCGTTTCTGCTGCGCCGCCGCCGACTGGCGCCGCGCCGCCTTCGCGTCGCCGGCCATGGACTCCACCGTATCTCATCCGCCGGGGTTCTCGCATCGCTGGGTGCTGGAGGGGAGCCCGGAGTTGGTCTCGTCGGCGTCGCTGAGGCGGGACGACCATGTGTCGGGGCTCGGGATCTCATCGGCGTCGTCGGGCGGGAGCGTCGCGCCGCGGCCGGAAGCGAGAGAGAAGGAGTTGGCGCTGCCGGAGGGGCGGGCGCGGGTCCAAGACAGGCTGGTCTGGGGGGTGCCCAGGCCGTCGAAGGGCAAGCAATGGACCAGGAGGATCGAGGCGAGGAACGAGGTTGGCGCCGATGGCTGGGGCGCGCCGGCGACGGAGATGAGGGGCCTGTGCTTCCGCTGCTTCTTGCCGGGGCACCGCAAGCGGGAGTGCACCAACGCGGAGGTCTGTATGCGGTGCTAGAAAAAAGGGCACCCTGCCATGGAGTGCAAGAGGCCGAGGAGTCCGTCCACGGAGGAGGAGCTGCGGCAGCTGGCGCTCGCCAAGCTTGGCCGCCGCAGGTCGCCGGAGAGGGCGCAGCTGGGTCGCCAGCATGAGAGGGGCTCGCGGACGCCGTCCCCGCGGGTGCAATCGCCAATCCCTCCCCCACCCCCGCCCCTGCCGCACATGGTCTCTAGGCTTCCGCCCATGGAGGAGGGGCCGCCGCTCGCGGTCGTGCCGGAGTGGGTGCCGACGCGGGAGGCTGGACTGGAGGTTCCTGCGGTGGCGCCGTTGCTCTGCGTTGTCCGGCGGACGGCGGCCATGTGTGACCTGGAGCAGAGGCTCCAGCTCGCCATGGTCGCCACCATCGGCGGGTGCAGGCCTGCGGTCTCTGCAGAGCAGGTGTTGGCGGCGTTGAGGTGGCGCGGTGTGCCGGAGGGTGCGGTGTCGGTGCACAGCTTTGCGCCTGAGGACTTCCTGGTGGTCTTCGGGTCGGTTGAGCTGCGCGACCACGTCGCTACGATGCCGGCCGTGCTGGTCTCCGGTGCGCCGCTGTCGTTTCGGAAGTGGAACCGCCAGGCGCAGGCGCGGTTGGTGCCGATGAGGAGCAAGGTCTTCTTGATTCTCGAGGGGCTGCCGCCGCATGCGTGGGACACTGGAGTCGTCGAGGATCTTCTCGGAAAGAGTTGCGCCATCGACACCGTCGCGCCGTAGACGAAGGCCCGCAGCGACATGTCGCTCTTCAAGCTCACAGCCTGGACCTTGGATTTGGAGGCTATCCCAGTGGCGCGGATTCTGGCGGTGCCGGAGCCGGTGTCTGCGGGCGGTGCGCGCCCGGCGGTGGTCAGGACTGAGGCAGCGGTGACTAGGTCTGGCGGCGTGGGCATTGAGGAAATCAAAATACTACAATACTGTGTGCTCATTCATCTGGTGCGTGTCGAAGAGGAGGTGGTTGTGGTGCCGGGGAACGTTCTGGGGGTGCACGGCCGTGGACAAGGTTTGCCGGAGCCGGACGGGCGCGGAGGAGATGGAGGTGAGGGTGGCCGTGGCGGAGGGCCGCAGCGCACCGCGAGGAACTTCGCGTGGCGGAGAGGTGTGCCTGATCAACGTCGCGGGCCAGGAGGTGCTTCACTGCAGGGGCTCGCGCCGGCCTGTGCTGCGGCGGCGCCGGTGCCGGAGAAGAGGGTGGCGCTGCCAGCGATGGCCAGCCCCGCGCCTCTCATCGTTCAAACAGCTGGGCCGGGTTCCGTTCAAACTGCGAGAACGAGTGCTGGTCAAAAGAGCTGGCAGGTCAAAGCTGCCAAAGCTCCGGCGGCTGACGAGGGGAGGCCAGGGGGAGCAGAGATAGCTACAGAGAAAGGGAAGAGTCGGTGTGTCCGTTTCTGGAGGAGCGAAGCGGGAAGAGTGTGGTGCAAGCGGACGATGCGTGTGGCGTCAAAAGCCTGCATGCAGTAGAGACAAGGGTGGAAAGAGCGTTGGAGACGGGCGACGTGGCGGTGGCTGGTTCGCGCGCACCCGTAGTGGAGCAGTTGGTGTGGGCCGACGCCTCCGAGTCGCTGCCTGGCGCGGATCCAGAGGAGGTTGGTCCAAGTGGGCCGGCATGTGGAGACTATGATGCTGCGCTGAACAGGAGTCCAGCCTCCCCGATAGGATCTCTCGAGGGACCCGCCAGTGCTGCTCCTGCGACGATGGGATCCGTGGAGGGCGCGCGGGATCCTTTGCGGCCAGATGAGTATGTGTGCATCTCGGTGTCTAATCCTGTGCACCATATGGTTCCAAGGGAGACACGCTGGAGGCTGGTTTGGGGGAGTCGCTGGAGTCTGTTGAGGCAGGATCAGTTGGGGCCAGCAACCAGGGTGACTGCAGCGTGAGCTACACCGGCCCTAACAGCCAGATGCAGCTCGTCCCTAGAGATTTGGGCCGTTAGTTGGAGTTTGCGTCGGGGACCAAGCTGGTCGCTTTTGAGGTGGAGCCAGAGGGGGGTCAGGACCCACAGGCTCAGGTGCCAGAGATGGTGGTGGAGTCGTGTCAGGGCGAGAGTGCGGAGCTGGCCCGCGTCAAGAACTTTTGCGCCTCGATCCTCAAAACCCTAGCACCACCCCTGTTGAGCGAGTTCGAGAGGACCACTGGGCTTCGAGCGGATGCGGAGCCTTTCACGCCCAAGAGGGTGACGAGGAGATCGGTTGCTGCTAAGGTTGGCACGCAAGTCAAGATGGCTTCAGCGGCCGAGAGCACTTTGCTCAAGGCGTTGGGTTTATGCCCGGAGAACCTTGCAGTCAGCGATGATGACCTGAGGCGCTTCAAGGAGTTCTCTGACTCGCCGATCAGGGAGGCCCACCTGAGAGTCCTTGCAGCCATCTTTGGCAAGGAGCTACCCACGAGCTTTGAGAGGGAGGCGCACTGCCTGAGGGCACAGCCAGTGCAGTAGGTCGTTGAGGTTGGAGGAGTGTTTCCCAGTTTTTATGGATTGCATGTTTGAGATTCTGTGCTGGAATGTTCGTGGTCTGAACGATCCAGCCAAACGAGATGCGGTGCGGGAGTTTGTAGCTAGTCTTAGAGTTAGTATTATTTGTCTTCAGGAGACTAAACTGAATGTAATCGATGACTTTCTAGTTATGCAATGTTTGGGGCCATCGTTTGATGGTTGTGTATGTGCCTGCTGTTGAGACGAGAGGTGGGATCCTTCTTGCGTGGAACAAGTCCTATGTGGACATAGAGAGAGCGAGTTTTGACGCCTACGCGATTACCGGGGAAGTTATCCCCAGAGATAACAATAGATGGTGGCTCACCATTGTGTATGGGCCGCAAACACATGAGGATAAGCTGAGCATTCTGCAGGAGCTAGCTGAGAGGAGGAGTCTCTGTCCGGGGCCGTGGTTGTTACTTGGAGACTTTAACATGATCATGTATGCGGAGGAGAAAAGTAATGATCGCCTAGATAGATTCATGATGGCGAGATTTAGACAGTTCGTTCAGGAGCATGAGATCAAGGATCTCTACCTGCATGGTAGGAGATTCACAACGAGCATGAGGCTCCAACTCTTACGCGTATTGACCGAGCCATAGCTTCAGTGGACTGGGATCTCATGCACCCGGACACCTTCTTACAGGCCTTGTCCTCATCGGTGTCGGACCACGCCCCGATTCACCTTTCTTTGAGCGCGGCTTTCAAGCCAAAGAGGAGGTTTAAATTTGAGGCCTTCTGGTTGAACCTTGAGGGGGTTGAGGAGGCGTTGAAGGAGGCTTGGGTGTGTGACCCTAGCATTGTGGACCCTTTCAGACGGCTGGACGCCCTGTTCCGTAATGCGGCGGAGTTCTTGCAAGCTTTGAGTGAGAAGAGGGTGGTGACGTGGGCATTACCCTTCGGGTAACCGATGTTGCTCTACCCTATACGGCCTAGCTGGAGGCCCATGAAGGTACCTGATGGCAAGGTGGGTCACTAGGACGGTGCAACGGAAGATTCCTTGAAGTACAAGAAACGGAAGGAGCCGAACAAGGAAAGTTTAGAGATAGATCTATTGTAAAGTCTAGTCGTACTCGGTTAGACCTCTTGAGACCTGGCCTCCTATATAAAGGCCAGGAGAGGGGCTGCCGAGGGGTACAATCAATCTTAGCAATCTTAGCCACCAAGAGCTTAGAGCTAGGTCACCATAGCGCTTAGCCATCTCAACGAGATCTCAGCCGAACTATTCGGCACCCCATTGTAACCCATTATCATCATAATCAAGAACAGATAGGCAGGATGTAAGGGTTTTACCTCATCGAGGGCCCCGAACCTGGGTAAATCGCTCTCCCCGCTTGTCTGTGAACCGATGTCTCGTGTCAGCTTGTAGGATTCCATCAACCCTAAGCCCCTATCGGAGGGCATTGCCGAGGAGCACCCTCGACAATTGGCGCCGTCTGTGGGAACCCTGTCGGCACAAGGCAGGTCATCGGCGATACCAGTCACATCTGCAGCGTTCGTACTCGAGTCACCAACGCCACCAGATCCAAAAGACACGATCCGCTGCGGATCCTTCGACTTCGTACCACATCTCGAGTCGCCGCACTCGATCCCTGCAGAATCGTGCGACGGCATGACCGCAACTTTTGGAGGCGTTCACTTCATCATCGACACCGGAGGTTTTCTTCGCCTCCCTAGGACAAGTACATCTGGCTCGAGGACCTCAGTCCCGACAGGTGACGCTCCGGCAGCAACCTTGGAAATCCCGTCCAGAAACGTGCAAGGAGGCAGCCGAGGAAGTTTCGACCTCACAACGGGACGAAGGAAAAGACGAAGGGACTCACACCGTGAAGAGGAAGAACGTACAACGACTCACCCTCGCCAGTCCGAACAAGGACAGCGGGACACGCAACCGATCCATGGCCGCACCCGTTCGCCGTATTTATCGGCTACGGAGCAACTCGAGGCACCATGCTACCTCCACTCTTACATTGATCCGAAGGATGGTCGAGAGAAGTCCAGCCATCTGCTAAGGAACTGCCGACACTTCCTGGAGATCCGACGGTTCTGTGATGATCTTAGAGCCGAAGCCATATCAAGAGTTCACGTAATGGAGAAGAGGACGAGGTCTTATAGCTATCCGCCAGAACCGTATGTACCAGAGCCAGATACGTCTCCAACGTACACTACAAGAAAAGTTGCCATGGCCGACGAAGTTGAAGTCGCGCCGTAGTTGCTGGTGTACCATGGCCGACGATTTTGGGTCCCTCCGTGGTGCATGTCAAAACTTTGTTTTTCTCGTTTTTGAGGCCACCTAGCCCGACGAAAGCGGCCAAAACATCGCGTATGGTGGCCCGGGACGTGGTGCATCTCGAAATCTCGGGTTCGCCGGCCGAGTCAACGCAAATCCGCACCGCCGAGGGATGTAGGGCCCAGATGGCAGCCTCTCTGGCATTGTTTTTTTTTCTCGATCGCGCCATCTCGTTCAACGTTCTCCGATCGAGCCGTTTACGATGCAGGATCATGGGTCCCGCATGTCATCCTCTATGAACCAAAATTCTTTCTATTCTTGGATTTTTTTGACCCCCTGATTTCCGGCTACTTCCTTTTTCTTTTGATCCCTTGCCGCCTTGGAAACGTTGAGACCGCCGTGCTGCTAAATGGGACCCGCATGTCATCCTCTATGTGCAATCAACTTTCTTTTCTTGGAGTTTTTTTGGCACCTCATATTTGGTCACTTGCCTTTTTTTCGATCCCCGCCGCCTCTCAAACGGTGATACCGCTGCTGCTAAATGGGACCCGCATGTCATCCTCTATGTACTATAAAACTTTCTTTTCTTGGATTTTTTTTGGCACCTCATATTTGGTCACTTGCCTTTTTCTTTCGATCCCCTGCCACCTCTCAAACGGTGATACCGCTGCTGCTAAATGGGACCCGCATGTCATCCTCTATGTACTATAAAACTTTCTTTTCTTGGATTTTTTTAGCACCTCATATTTGGTCACTTGCCTTTTTCTTTCGATCCCCTGCCGCCTCTCAAACGGTGATACCGCTGCTGCTAAATGGGACCCGCATGTCATCCTCTATGGACTATAAAACTTTCTTTTCTTGAATTATTTTTGGCTCCTGATATTTGGTCACCTGCCTTTTTCTTTTGATCCCCGCCGCCTCTCAAACGGTGAGACCGCCGCAGCCTAAATGGGACCCGCATGTCATCCTCTATGAGCAATCAACTTTCTTTTCTTGGAGTTTTTTTTGGCACCTCATATTTGGTCACTTGCCTTTTTCTTTCGATCTCATGCCACGTTTGAAACGTTGAGGAACCTGCTGGCTCATGGGACCCGCATGTCATCCTCTATGTGCTATAAAAGTTTCCTTTGTTGGATTTTTTTTCACCCTCTGATTTTTGGCTTGCCTTTTTATTTTGATCCCCTGCCCCCTTTGAAACGTTGAGTAAGCTGTTGGCTCAAGGGACCCGCATGTCATCCTCTATGTCCATCAACTTTCTTTTCTTGGATTTTTTTTCACCCCCTAATTACTAGCTACTTTCTTTTTCTTTTGTTCTCAAGCCGCATTACAAACATTGAGACCGCTGCTGCAAAATGGGACCCACATGTCATCCTCTATGTACAATAATTCTTGGATTATTTTTGGCTCCTGATATTTGGTCACTTGCCTTTTTCTTTCGATCTCATGCCACCTTTGAAACGTTGAGTAAGCTGCTGGCTCATGGGCCCCGCATGTCATCCTCTACGAACAATAAAAGTTTCCTTTCTTGGAGTTATTTTTGACCCCTAATTTCTGGCTATTTGCCTTTTTCTATTGATCTCCCGCCCCTTTGAAACGATGAGGACGCCATGTTGGCGTGTCGGTCCCACATGTCATCCTCTATGAACAATAAAAGTTTCCTTTGGTGGATTTATTTTTGACCCCTAATAAATTTCTCGGCTATTTCCTTTTTTCTTTTGATCCCCGTCGCCTTGGAATTGTTGAGAATGCTGCCGCCTCATTTTCTTTTGGTCCCGTGCCGCCTTGGAAACGTTGAGACCGCTGCTACAAAATGGGACCCGCATGTCATCCTCTATGTACAATAAAGTTTCTTTTCTTGGATTATTTTTGGCTCCTGATATTATGTCACTTGGCTTTTTCTTTCGATCTCATGCCGACTTTGAAACGTTGAGGATGCAGCCGCCTCATGGGTCCCGCATGTCATCCTCTCAGAACGATAAATGTTTTCTTTTCTTGTATTTTTTTACCAACTGATTTTTGGCTTTTTTTTATTTTCGGTCCCCTGCCGCCTTTGAAACGTTGACGACGCTGCTGGCTCATGGGTCCCCGATGTCAGCCTCCCCGTACAAGAAACATGTGATATTTTATTTTGCAGACAATAAACGTTGTATTTCGCTCTGAGCTATTGCAAACGGGATAAATTAAATCTTTATATCTACATAAACAAACTTATATGTTGAATCTCCTTGTTTTTTGTTTTTGCGAAGCATAGGACTTTCCTGTTTTTTTTTTGAGAAAAATCCGACCTTTCCCGTTTTGGAGTGGGCTGAAATTGTACGAGTCAAAAGGCCCAGCAGGATAGTTCGAAGGCCCAGATGTCCAGATACAGCCCAATTGAAATCTTTCTTTTCTTGGATTTTTTTTCACACCCTGATTTCTGGCTACTTCATTTTTTCTTTCGGTCCTGTGCCGCCTTGGAAGCGTTGAGACCGCTGCTACAAAATGGGACCCGCATGTCATCCTCTATGTACAATAAAGTTTCTTTTCTTGGATTATTTTTGGCTCCTGATATTATGTCACTTGCCTTTTTCTTTCAATCTCATGCCGACTTTGAAACGTTGAGGAAGCCGCTGGCTCATGGGTCCCGCATGTCATCCTCTATGAACAATAAAAGTTTCCTTTGTTGGATTTATTTTTTTCCCCTAATTTCTGGCTATTTGCCTTTTTCTTTTGATCCCTCGCCCCCTTTGAAACGATGACGACGTCAGTCGGCAAGTCGGTCCCACATGTCATCCTCTATGAACAATAAAAGTTTCCTTTGATGGATTTATTTTTGACCCTAATTAATTTCCGGCTATTTCCTTTTTTCTTTTGATGCCCCGCCGCCTTGAAATAGTTGAGGATGCCGCTGCCTCATGGGTCCCGCATGTCATCCTCTCGTAAAGGTAAATGTTTCTTTTCTTGAATTTGTTTACCAACTGATTTTTGGCTTATTTTTTCTTTCGATCTCCCGCCACCTTTAAAACGTTGACGACGCTCGTTGGCTCATGGGTCCCCAATGTCGGCCTCCCCATACTCGCAAATCCTCTTTTCGCAAAGGTTGTATTTCTAGATAGATAAGGTGGATTCGAATCTGCCATGGTTCGAAGCGACTCGGGTAAGCCTTCTTGCACCGATTAATGGAAGTAGTGTATAGCAAGGTCAAGACATGTGGCTCGGTGTAATGAATCTATTTGAATCATGTTGTGGGTTCAATCAGATAGTTCTCTAACAGGTCAGCCAAAATAGAAATTAAGTTTTTTTCTAAAACGGAAATGCAAATTAAGATGAACACAAACATTAGTTATCATAATAGCCGATCATACATACATACTTGCTAAGAGAAAAAGCTTGCCAGAGTTTTACCACCCATACAATTAATTAGCAGTTCAGATAAGATAACCTTATATAAGTATAACTACAAATGCATTTGCTAAGGGCTCATGGGGCAACAGTAACTAGACAACCGCGAACTTTATGACCAAGCATGTCACGGCGGCATCGAAAGATCTTGACCTTCAACTTTGATCCAATGCGAAGTTTGGCACCGTCAATGAACTTTTTCCACTGGAAGTAACAGCCAAGCGGCCATCCTGTGGGACTGACGGAGTACCGTCCCTCCACGGTGAGACCTTCACTCTCCATGACGAGGGATATCTTGCCCCTTCGGCCAGCATTGAGATCCTTGGAGATACTTTTAGGCAATTTCTGATTCAAAGCAATAGATACCACCAAAAATTAGTCAATGGCACCAATGCACTGAACCATGTGAGACTTTGAGCAGAGAAGACATCAAGATAAGAGCAGTTATGCTGTCATATACTCACGAACATAGCCTTCAGATGCGTCCTGGTCACCACACGGGTGGCCACGGCAATGAGCCGAGACCTCGGTGATCCGGCTCGGGGCAGGTGCGGGAGCCCGGGCCGGTACACGAGCCGGTGCTGATGCGGGAGACTGCCGGGCAGGTGCGATGAACGGTGCCTCTAGAGGAACCGGTGCTGATGCGAGAGACTGTTGGGCAGGTGCGATGAACGGTGCAGCTAGAGGAACCAGTCGTCGATACGGAGAGCCCGTCGGGCAGGTGTAGTATATGGGGCCTCTACAGGAACCAATGCTGATGTAGGGGACTGGCTGGGTAGATGCGATAAACGGAGCCGAGTACAGGAACCGGTGCTCGATGCGAGAGAGTGGGAAGCCGGTGCCGGTGCTGGTGTGGTTGCCCTTTGTGACATCCGCTCATGTTCCATCAGGGGATCTGCAGCTTTGATCATGTTAAACCCAGCAAGCTAGAACAGAGGGAATGGTTTAGAATAACTCGCTCGTAACGGTTATCAAAAGATATGAGTAGAAAAAAGTTACATATTATATATTTGGAAGTGTCTCCAACTGCGTAGCGATTACGTATATCCGCCCGTTTGAGTTTCGATCCTCGGCTCGTCGCCCTTCTTCAGACCGTAGTCAAAAGCAAACTTTCTCCAATCATGTCCATACAAATATGTGATGGCCTGCGTCTTGTAGACATACACCTCATAGACCGTGTAGGTGTTCATCAATTTGCCATTGCCATGCATAGTGAAAGACCCTTCATGCGGACACATCCGGCTAATCATTGGACGAAGTTCACAAGGTACGACTGCATGTGAAAATTGATACAAATGTAAGAAGCAGGAAGACTAAAAACAAGACTTTACTATATGCCAATTCATGCTAAACCACCGAGAATACATACCTGTAACTCGTAAAGGAGCTACTAGAAAGGTAGATAGAGCCATAGGAGGTGTTATATGCGGGGTATGTACATGGGCCCGCCATATTCCCGCAAGCTCGGCATCGGGATGGTGAAGGAAACATGGGAGGTACTACTGGTGCGTAGCGCTGAATGTAAGTGGAAGAATTAGGTTGTGTAAAGTGCATAGTTCGAGCAATGCAAATGTTGACAAGCGAGTGCATAACACTATGTTACAAACTGAACGGTGAAAAATTAGTGTATGATGAATATAAGCATGCTAATTTGGTGTTTCCGAATTCCAAAAAGCATTAGACAGAGCCGGTGATAATATCAGACATAAATCATGGCATGTATATGTGGCTTAAGAAAATATACCCGAACCCTTGGATGGTTACGGCCCAGCTGGTCCTTGGACTTGAGCTTATATAAGCATCCAGAAGGTGGGGCTGACAGTAACTTGGTGGCAGCCTCTGCAGATGCCTCATCGGCAGCAGCTTGCAATCCTTTTGACCAATGAAGGGTTAGCAGTTTCGATCCGCATATGAAAATTGAAGAGCAACGGACATCGACGAGTGATATATAAAATGAATCTATGAGACACCGATGCATATAGTGCTGGATGTAAGTGTAAGAATAGGTGTGTGTGTTTCCGAACTATTGGTAAGCATTAGACAAAGCCGGCAATAAACGGACAAAAATCAAATCATGTATGAGGATTAAGAAAATATACCCGCTATCGAAAAGGGTACCACCCAGATGGCCCGTGGCCTTGTGCTTGAGGAGGTTTTCGGAAGATGGTGGCGGCACCATCGTCTTCACAGCAGCCTCATCGGGATCATTTTTTATCCATTTGAGTAGAGGCACGAAGTTTCATCCTCGCATATGAATAGCAACAGAACTCATCATTGATATTTAATAAATCTATGAGATAGACTGATGCAAATAGTGCGGGTGTAAGTGGAAGAATAGGGTTGTGCATAGAGAACAGTCGACAACAATGCAAATGATTACAAAAGAAGCCAATGGAAATCAACAGTTTATATACTGGATGAGACAGATTGAAAAGTGAAAAATTAGTGTATGATGATTGTAAGCAAACGCAGTGTTTCTGAACTTTTGGTAAGCATTAGACAAAGCCAACAGTAATTAAACAGATAATAATGAAATCATGTATGTGGATTAAGAAAATATACCGGATTCATTAAAAGGTCACCACCCAGCTGGCCCATGGCCTCGTGCTTGTAGAGGTTTTCGGAAGATGGTGCCGGCACCATCGTCCTCACAACAGCCTCATTAGCCTCATTTTGCATCCACTTGAGTAAAGGCGCAGCAGTTTCAGCCTGCATAAGAATGGGAACATATCTCAGCAGTGATATTGAATGACTCGAGACGGATCGATGCATATAGTGCTGGATGTAAGTGGAAGGGTATGGCCGTGTATGGACAACAGTTCACAACAATGCAAGGGTGTGTTCGGTTCCGAAACAGCGTGGAATGGAATGGAATGGTTCCATTTCAGAGGAATGGAATGGTTAAATTTTTGTTCGGTTGGGATAAATGGAGAGCGGAAGAGATCGAGGTTAAACTAACCATTTGTCTCAAAATTGTAATTAACAATTGCAAATGACATTTTAATCTCAAAGTCGTAATTAACAGCGCCTAATGGTGCTCTTTTAATCTAAAAATCGTAATTAACATCATTTTTTGTTGGGTTAGGGAAACTGGAGTAGATGAACATTACTGTATGATGATTGTAAGCAAACGAATTTGGTGTTTCTAAACTTTTGGCTTCGAGATCTTATGGGTTTCAACTCTAGCCTACCCCAACTTGTTTGGGACTGAAAGGCTTGGTTGTTGTTGTTGTTGTTGTAAACTTTTGGCAAGCATAGAAAAACCGACAATAAACGGAGAAAAATCAAGGCATGTTTTGTGGATTAAGAAAATATACCATATTCATTAAAAGATCACCACCTAGGCGGCGCGTGGCCTTGTGCTTGTAGAGGCATTTAGAAGATGGGGGCGGCATCAACATACCGGCAGCCCGATCAGCCGCAGTTTTGATCTTCCTTTTGAGTAAAGGCCCTAAAGTTTCGATCCGCATATGAATAGCAAAACAAAAGGCGGACCTCAGCAGTGATATTGAATTACTGTATGAGATAGACTGATGCATATAGTGGATGCTCTTAGCCTTTTGCAGCGTGAACACTAGCTATGGACAGACAACAAACTAGTTAACTCAGTTTTGTCTAGATATGAATGTACTACCACCATCCAAAAGCTTAAGCCTTATTTATTTTTGAGAAATCAAAACAAGCAAAGTTTGACCAAAATTTTAGAACATTCTATCAACAAATATAATACCGTGTAGATACCGTAGGAAAATATATTTTATTATCTATTTAATGATATTAATTTTGTATTTTGCATGTTACTCGATTTTTGGTAAAAGCTTAGTCAAACATGGTATAGTTTGACTTTCTAAAAATAATATAAGCCCAAAGCTTTGGGATGGAGGCGATAGTATCTAGAGCTAAAACACATCTAGATACATCCGTATCTACGAGATAGTTGAGTCAATTAATTTGGATCCGAGGGAGTATCGATTCGGACTACATCATGGTAAGTTGGTTAAAAAAAATTACCCCCGGGCGGTCCCTGCCCGGCTCGGCGATGGCATTTCGCTTCTTGTGCTGCAGGTCGGGCCATGCTCCTGCAGCAGGTGGGGCGCTATTCTCGTTCCCCATAGCCTCAGCACGGAACCTGGAGGTACCAACCTGATACAGAGAATATAGAGCATGGTGACGAGGGAATACCTCGGCAATGCCTACATATTGTAGACTAGGGTTTTCGGGAAGAGCGACGATGGAGATTCCGGGGTCGAGATTAGGCACACGACGTACCCAGCTTCGGGTCCCCTCGGTGGAGGATCCCTACGTGCTGCTAGCAATCCAGTATATGATCACAATATGTTTACAGGGTGTCGACATAGGCGGATCTATGTTGTCTCTATTCTGTCTATCTGTTGACCTCTCTATTTCGGGTACCCTGGCTAGCTTTATATATGCAACCAGCCTAGGGTTTTACAAGAGTCCTAGTCGACTACTTCTTCGGGTTGCCTTGTTGGGCCTTCTCCATATTTGGTCTTCTCCATCTTGGGCCGAGCCGGGTATACTAATAATGGGTACCCGAAGGGTATGCCCATGTCAGTAGCCCCCGAGTTTATAGGGAAGTCGAAGACTTGCGTAGAAACTCCAAGCATAACCATCTCTAAAGTCGAAGAAAATACAAGGCGAGTTCCATGTCGTAGATCATGTGTAGCGTAGATGATGTCGACGATTCTTGAAATTATCGGGTGCGCGGCAGCGCTCCCGATGGGAGTAGCCCCCGAGTCTATGGGCAAGTGCTTGCACTTGGGCATAGACTCAAGTTGTACTACTCGATGAAGAACTTAACTATATTTCCGGAGGATTTGATGAAATCCATGTGCTCCCGATGGGAGTAGGCTCCACTCGAGTCGTAGAATCGAGTTGAGTCTACAAACCTTGATTGTCATAGATGCTGTCAAAGTTATTTTTCTATCGGGTGCGCGACCAGCGCTCCCGATGGGAGTAGCCCCCGAGGCTACAGCCAAGAACTTGTGCTTGGGTGTAGGCTCAACACCTTATGCCGCTATATTGGTATTCTTTCTTGAACTTTTCATATTTGTCGGGCGCGCGAACAGCGCTCCCGATGGGAGTAGCCCCCGAGGCTACAGCCAAGTGTTTGCACTTGGGTGTAGGCTCAACTTGCTTTTAATCGACACCACAATTTTTCCTCTTTCTTGTATCTTTATCGGGAGGGTGAACAATACTCTCGATAAGAGTAGCCCCCGAGCCTATGCACAGGTGCTTGCACCTAGGCACAGGCTCGAGTTGTACTACTCGATAAAGAACTTGGCGCAGCCCCTCTTTTATCGACTCCAGGCCGTTGCTATTTTTACTTGACATCCATATCTATATTGTACAGGGATAATGGTAATTGGGGCTAGTTCATCCGACGGATCGGTACTAGTTAACTGCTCTAGTGGCAATCCGCAAAAACCTACTTCAAGATCACGTCCCTGGACATGATCTCGGGATACTGGTGTAAACTTCGACGAGTGCCGCTTAAGGTCTTACCATTCCGTCGAGTCCCGGTCATGTTTATCGGGTACCTAACGCGTCCGTTAGGATTTTCTTCGTATCTGTTGATACGGATAAAAGTAGCAGAGCGCAGTCTTCGGCGATGCCACGCCCAGCAGAACGGATCTGGGGTCTTACCTTCGCAAATTTGCGGCATTCAGAAATTGATCGCAACTTTGGCGTTCTGAGAATATATTGTCGAGTGCCTTGTTCGGCTAATGTAATGACCCATTTTGCGGGTTCTTCTATATTTTTCTCGGGCGTGATGAGACAGCCGAATATATTGGGTTCTTCTATATTGTTGTCAGGCACATCGCCGATGCTCTTGCTCAGAACAAATGACGAGTCAATGGACCCGAAGATTTGTCCATCCTCTTTTTTTTTCTCCCCTTTTTTTTTTACTCCTCTTATTTTTTTTTTTTTTTTTTTTTTTTTTGGGTTTCTCCTTGATGATAATTTCGTCGAGTTCCTCCCTCAGGAAAATTTCTTCGGGTCCTCGTTGAGGACAATTCTTCGGGTCCTGTTCTTTCTTGAAGACAATTCGTCGGGTTGTCATTGAATAAACATTTTCGGGACCTCCTTGAAGATAATTCTTCGGGACCTCCTTGAAGATAATTTTTCGGGGCCTCCTTGAAGATAATTCTTCGGGACCTCCATGAGGATAATTTTTCGGGACCTCCTTGAAGATAATTCTTCGGGACCTCCTTGAAGATAATTTTTCGGGAACCTGTTCTTTCTTGAAGACAATTTTGTCGAGTTCTCCCTATAGACAATTTCGTCGGGTTCTCTCTTATATACTTTGAATTTTACTTTCTCCTGCACAAATAAACAAACTTTTTCTATCTTTCCCTTGACTCTCTTTTTCGCATGCGGTGTTAGATGCTCAGATTCGATGATATGTAAAGTAAATATATGCCGCGCAGCCCCCGAGTGTCGGGTGCGGTGAAAGTAAACGATAATCAACTTTGTGTAAAATAAAAGAACACTTAGCTTATTGGATGCGACGAAGTCGATGCATGATGAAGTCTTCGAGTGTAGATTAAAAGTCTAGCCAAAGTAGAAACCACCAAATAGCAAAAGTGGATGCCGCGAAATTGTTGATGAAGAAATAGCCGAGCCCCCGAGCGTTGCTAGGGTGACGTTATGATTATTACTTAAATGTTGTGTTGCAGTTGTGACCCGAGGTGAAGTCATGGTCGAGCCCCCGAGTGTTAGCCATGATGTCGAACGAAGTTGACGGAATCGTGACGTCATATAAGGTGAAGCCATTTAGGATGAAGCCATTGCCAATGAGTCCATGAAGATGATTCCAAGATGAAGTATTTGAGATCACTCCATATTGAAGATTATGCCATTAAATATGAATCATGAATCCGCCGATATCATAGGAGATGAATCCATTGTCCCGCAGAAAAATAAATCCAGTAATAACCATAAAAGATGAATCCGCTGATATCATAGAGGATGAATCCATTGACTCGAAGAATCCAGTAATAACCATAGAAGATGAATCCACTGATATCATAGAGGATGAAACCATTGACTCGAAGAATCCATTAATAACCATAGAAGATGAATCCGCCGAAGAAAATAAATCCAATAATAATCCTTGATGATAAATCCACTGATCCGAAATGCCTCGGGTAATATTGTATAAGAGTAAACCAGTAATATCCATATAGATGAATCTTATAAGATGAATCCGCCGAAGATAAAATCCAATAAGCCGAAGAAAATGAATCCACTAAGCCGAAGAAGATATATCCAGAGCCAAAGAAAACAAATTCATTGGTGTATTTGCGGTAACGATGTAATGGCGCAGCCCCTAACGTCGGGTGTATTTGTTGTAATATTGCAATGGTGCAGCCCTCGAGTATTCGGGTATGATGAAAATAAATAATAATTAACTCTCGGAAGAGGAACACTTAGCTTTTTTTCTGGGTGCGACGGAGTCGACGTGGAAGTAGGTTACCCGGCATATGAAGTCGATGTAATGGACGAAGCCGATGCAGTGGAGCCGTGTGTCGTTTAGCCGAAAATATTCGACAAGGTGGAAGTAGTCGGCATGGAAGAGGGAATCGTCGAGTCCGCGGTAGGCGAGCCCCAGGGCGAGGTGTGTGCGCGTTGTTGGGTTAACGACAGGCGAGCTTCCGAGCATGCGACTGTACGCGGCGAAGTCGTCGAAACTTGTTCCGATCTGTAGTTATATTACGGCGCAAAAAACTGTACGCAAATAATAGTACGAGCCGAAAAATATTTTTGTCAAACAAATTTTTTGCATAATTGGAAATATAGCACCTGGATTTGTATTGGATGGCGAAGTCGGATGTTATTCGGCTAGCAACCGAGTCGCTATTTTTTTGTTTCGCTGACGAACTTGTTGAAGTAAATTTTCTTCGGATCCAATCTGTGTGCCCGCTCCCTGCGCACGATGTGTGCCATTGAAGTAGATGTGTTCACGCAGCCGAGATACTTGTCCGTGTCGATGTCTGGGTTGCCAGACGAGGAATTACTGATTGGTTGTTCATCAGCAAGGTCCGCCTGCCTTGGGTGATAAGATGATCAGCCGCCGAAGTCTCCGTACGTGCGCAGGTCAATATGTCTTCAGCTGAAGCAATCTGTCCCAAACTCCCAATAGCTTTCTTCTTGCACGTCGTGATTTGGCTTTTGGATGAGAAGCAGATTCTCGACCGGAATCTCACTGCCTTATGTTGTACTGGTGAATCCCTCCAAGCTCGTATGCGCGAAAAAATCTAGCAGGCCACAGCATATGCTTCCGCGTGAATACTTCTCTATAGCATCCGATGCATCCAGCTCTTGATTGAAGACGACAAGAGATCTCGCCCGAATAACAAAATCCAGTCGCCGCGATTCCCACAGACGGCGCCAATTGACGAGGGAATACCTCGGCAATGCCTACATATTGTAGACTAGGGTTTTCGGGAAGAGCGACGATGGAGATTCCGGGGTCGAGATTAGGCACACGACGTACCCAGCTTCGGGTCCCCTCGGTGGAGGATCCCTACGTGCTGCTAGCAATCCAAGTATATGATCACAATATGTTTACGGTGGTGTCGACATAGGCGGATCTATGTTGTCTCTATTCTGTCTATCTGTTGACCTCTCTATTTCGGGTACCCTGGCTAGCTTTATATATGCAACCAGCCTAGGGTTTTACAAGAGTCCTAGTCGACTACTTCTTCGGGTTGCCTTGTTGGGCCTTCTCCATATTTGGTCTTCTCCATCTTGGGCCGAGCCGGGTATACTAATAATGGGTACCCGAAGGGTATGCCCATGTCACATGGTGTCACAGAGGCTTTACGCACAAACACCTGAAGACATGTGCTACTTTAAGCATATTCCAGAACAGGAATAGATTGAGGATGCAGAGAGACACTTAAAAGGTAAAGTGTGGATAAGCAAACGGAGTACCTGCTTCGCGGGGCTGGGGACGCAGCTCAGGCTCAGCCAACTGCCCACATGCGTGGTGGCCTTACGCTCCATTGCCCCCACCGCCGAGGTCTTACCTTTCCGGTACAAGCTGACAAAAGATACAGTGAGGATCAGCAGAAACTACAAAGGTTGCAAATGCCGACAAATAAAGGAAGAACACCCCAATCCAAGCAAAGGTAGCCCCCGCCCCCACCCCCATCAATCACTCCCAGCTCGAGGGTGACCAGAAAGACACCCCTTCGCCCAGAATAGGAAAGAGATGCGCAAGATATCGAGGAGAGGAAAAAAGAACCGATCTCGAGAAAGGAAAGAACATTACTAGTCCTACCTAATCCGCTTGGTCTAGATGCAGCTTGCCCCTCCAAGCTGGATGCCTGGACGGTGGAGGCGAAAGGAGGGGATCGAGCTAGCGGCTTGCATCCGTCGGCAATCGGCACTCGATCGGGAGAGAAGGGGTGCTACATAAAGGGGAGGGGTAACATATTTTATTACACAGTGAACTTACTGATGTGACTAGTCATTACATGTCTCACTGAAACTAGGGCCCATAGCGTGGCACCCCAAATTCACTTGAAGCTGCCCGGCGGGACGCATTGGCGCGTCAAGAAACCCCCGAATTGTAGCGGGGAAATGAAACATTTCACAAAAATTCGAAATTCAAGCACACCGCCACGCACCAAGCATGCGGCTGTTCCTTCCTCTTCCTCGGTTCCTCCTCCCCTATCCGAAAAAACCCCAAATCCCAAGCTCAAACCAAAAAAAAAACAAATCCCCTGGCCGCCATGCATGTCCTCGTTAACCCGCTGGAGATCGTTCCCGGATGATGCGGACCCCCCGCCCTGAGATCCAGAATTCCATCCACCTCGAGGAACTGCGTGCTGTCTCGCAGCAGCGGCTTGAGGGCGCTGAAGAGGAAGTTCCGCCGGAAAGTGCTCATGGCAACCATGCAAGCTCACCGGCGTGCTGCATCCCGAGAGGAACTGGTCAAAGCTTTGCTATTCGCCACACACAAAAAATTGCGGGCCAAGATCTGGTCAAAGCTTCGTCGATGGCTTGCCGCGAGAGGCTTGGAGTCCAGAGTCAATAAACTAGCTGCTCGAGGATCGGGCGGTTTACACGGATTCATATTAACCGACTCAAGTTTGTTAGTCTAGTTAACAAATGCATCTAGATACATCCAGATCTAGACAGAATTGAGTCAATTAATATGAATCGAGAGGAGTACCGAAAGTGTTTCATGCTACCAACTAATGTGCTGGCAGGAATCGCTGTAGAAGTAATTGTGCTACTACTCATACGATGAACTGATTGTGTGGGTGTCGAATTTTGCAACGCGATCATCCACTGAATGCTTAATCTAGCGCCAAAGGCGTACAAATCATAACATACTACAGCACCGGAACATAAGAGTACGAATCATAAAGTAGCTCAACATTTTGCATCGGGGCTGGGTGGTCCCGAGACTACCGGGACGCCCCGATGATCTCCGGGTGTGCATCCTCTTCAACGCAAAGCTGTGTACTCGGTCCACGGCCTCCTTCGTAGGCTGGATAATCTCAGGTGCGGGACCTTCGTCTATGAGAGGCTCGTCATCAGTACCATCCACGGGTGCATCAGGGCTGGGTGGTCTTGAGACTATCCGGACGCCCCTGATGATCTCCGGGCGTGCATCCACTTCAACGCAAAGCTGTGTACTCGGTCCACGGCCTCCTTCTGTAGGCTGGATAATCTCAGGTGCAGGACCTTCGTCTATGAAAGGCTCGTCATTAGTACCATCCACAGGTGCATCAAACTGAGATTCATCTTCACATCTCCCATCAAACTGAGAGACCTCTTCAACTCTATGCTTCTGCAATTAGTACATCAACCGATTAGACAAACATCTAAGGGATGCAACCTGAACAAATGCCGTTTTACATATTTACCTTCTCATCTGGCACAAGCACATGTCCCAGAGCTGAAACCCGTTTCCTGAAGCAAGCGCTTTTTCTCTCCTTCCCGTCCATCCATCTGCAACAAGTTAAATTTGAGTACGTAACCTTGCACAACAATGCAAACTATTGATTGAAACAGCGGTAGCATCAATATAAATAATTAACTACATATGCCAAGCACACATACGATGTGAGCAAGATCTGCTTCTCTCGCTAAAGGATCATTATATGGTTCACCATGCTAAACCCGCCTAACATATGTGCGGTCCATCCCAAAAATGTGTAAATGATCTCGCCACTACAGGGTGAGGCCTCTTCTCACCATTCATACATGTGCAGCACGGGCAATACACGTCCAGGTTGTGACCTTCATGAGCTCTAATAAACCCCATAAAGGGTTGAACACCATTTATATATGAAGGGGGACATAAGTGTCCATGCAGTATCCAAGTTACTGTCCATCTGTTTAATTATGAGATACAGTGGTTGGTGATTAATTTAAGGTGAAGTAGGAAATGTATATCCATCGAGTACAAAACTATACTACATGATTATGCATTTTAGCAATCATGTCGAGTACAAAACAAAAAATGCCCATCGACATTTTAGCAAACAGATCGTGTACAAAACTCTGCCATGGCATTTCAGCAAATTAACGGATCGAGTGCAGAACCGACTCTATATGCCCACGCAAATGAACAAATTGATCGATGACAAATCGAGCGGAAAACTATAAAGTGCCAATTAGTTCGAGCATACCGACGAATTTTTTTAGCAGACATCAAGAAAATATAAATCGTTAGGCCGTCTTGCCCGATACATGATTGAGCTAGAGATAGCAGCCCTACCGTGGATCAACTTGACCGCCGGTGCGTCTCGAGAAGAACGACGGGGAGGGGAAGCTTCTTCTTCGCACGGACGGGATGGGGAGGGGAAGCTCTTCGCACGGACGGGGATAAGTTGTGTAGGGGTGGGTGGGGGGTCATGCGGCCGGGCCGCCGGGTGATAATTAAGGTCGGTAGGTGGCGTTTAATGGAGTTGCGTGTGTAATTTGCCGTGCACAAGGTTGAGGAATAGGCGGTTCCCTTTGCCGCGCGCACAATTCAAACTATCCCGCCCAGGTAGTTTAAATTCGCCATATTTTCGTTAAATCGACATAAAGTCATGTGAGTGGGGGAAAATTAGCAAAGTTGCTTGAAAAATAGTAAAACTCGGAATTATCCTTTAAATATGCTCTACTTCGTGTGGAAATCGGGGTGTGGAAGCATGTTGAGCTGTTTTATTTGTACTTTCTTCATTAAAACTCCCATTTTATGCACTTTGGATGGAAAGAAATCATTTGTACATAAATTTTGACAACGCCATTTGCAAACACTAATTGTTTTACATGCCAAGATGCACCCATCCACCAAATATATATGGGGCAAAAGTTTATCACAATCTAGCAGATATGCACAATTAGTGAGGGACCCCTTTTGATTTTGTGCAATTTCCACTAATTAGGTAGAGAGAAGGGGTTAATTAATTAGGCCATGTTAGGGGTTATGTGTTTTAGATTAGGTTGTGTGGATTCAAATACAACTTCTTTATTTGTGTGCTATGATTAATCAAAACTAGATTGATCGATCGCGCACACATTATTAGAGGCGCATGCCTTTGCGCACAAAGTGCATGTGTGTGTTGTTGGCCACCAATTAACGAGAGAGAGAGAGACAGAGAGAGAGAGAGGTAGAGAGAGATCTACATACGAGAGAGCGATTGAAATCCCCAAATTAAACACATATATATATGCATGGCACATTTAATTTAATTAGAGGACCGCGAGCTAAGGCACCCCTGGCCTGCTTGATGCACAATTAAGTGTCATTGGCCTATATATAGGGTTTAATTAGGGTTTAGGGTTTAGGGTTAGGAGGTTACGGTTTAGGGTCTAGGGTCTAGGGTTTAATGTTTATGGTGTTTAGGGGTTTAGGGATTAGGGATTAGGGTTTATTTAATTAGGGTTTAAGGTTTATGGATCATCGATCGAGTGCGCACACACACATTATTAGAGGCACACGCGCCTTTGCGCATAAAGTGCATGTGTATATGTGTGTGTTTTTTTGGCCAACAACGATATATAGATGATCGAGAGAGAGAGAGATTGAAATCCCCAAGAATATGTTCGATCAAATATATATTAAAATATATGCACGAATGCATGCATGGTAGGCCATGCATGCACACTAATTATATATATATTATGAGGAAACTTAATCAAATGTGTTTTCATTCGAGAGAACTTGTCAAAATTCAAGTTAATTAATTTATCATCGATAATTATATAATTAATTAATGAATCTCAGGGAGATGTTATACAACATATGATCGATATAGGCCATGTCGTATATATTAATTGGTGTTAATCTACCGTTTAATTTGCTAGCTAGCTGCTATATATAGATCGAGCATGTTTTTATTAGATCGGGTTATAGCTAGCTAGTATAGTTTAGGGTTATGTGTTTTAATGAACTAGGGTTTGATTAGCTAGGGGTTAGTTATATATATGGTTTAGGGTTAATGCATGGCACATTTAATTTAACTAGAGGACCGCGAGCTAGGCACCCCCGGCTCGCTTGATGCACAATTAAGTGTCGTTGGCCTATATATAGGGTTTAATTAGGGTTTAGGGTTAGCTAGGGTTTAGGGTTTAGGGTTTAGTGTTTAGGGTGTTTAGCTAGGGTCTAGGGTTTAGTTTAGGGTGTTTAGGGTCTAGGGTTTAGGGTTTAATTAGTGTTTAGGGTGTTTAGGGTTTAGGGTTTAGGGTTTAGTGTTTACGGTGTTTAGGGTCTAGGGTTTAGGGTTTAGTGTTTAGGGTGTTTAGGGTCTAGGGTTTAGTGTTTAGGGTGTTTAGGGTTTAGGGGAGTTTTAGGGTTGTTTAAGGTTTAGGGATCATCGATCGAGTGCGCACACTAATTATATATGTATTATGAGGAAACTTAATCAAATGTGTTTTCATTCGAGAGAACTTGTCAAAATTCAAGTTAATTAATTTATCATCGATAATTATATAATTAATTAATGAATCTCAGGGAGATGTTATACAACATATGATCGATATAGGCCATGTCGTATATATTAATTGGTGTTAATCTACCGTTTAATTTGCTAGCTAGCTGCTATATATAGATCGAGCATGTTTTTATTAGATCGGGTTATAGCTAGCTAGTACAGTTTAGGGTTATGTGTTTTAATTAAGTAGGGTTGATTAGCTAGGGTTAGTTATTACATATATATGGTTTAGGGTTAATGCATGGCACATTTAATTTAATTAGAGGACCGCGAGGCACCCCCGGGTCTGCTCGATGCACAATTAAGTGTCGTTGGCCTATACATAGGGTTTAATTAGGGTTTAGGGTTAGCTAGGGTTTAGGGTTAGGGTTAGGGTTAGGTTAGGGTTTAGGGTCTAGGGTGGTTTGGGGTCTAGGGTTTAGGGTTTAGGGTTAGCTAGGGTTTAGGGTTAGGGTTAGGGTTAGGGTTAGGGTTTAGGGTCTAGGGTTTAGGGTTTAGTGTTTAGGGTGTTTAGGGTTTAGGGATTAGGGATTATTAGGGATTAGGGATTTAAGGTTTTAGGGGTTGTTAAGTTTAAGGTTTAGGGATCATCGATCGAGTGCGCACACACATTATTAGAGGCACCCGCGCCTTTACGCATAAAGTGCATGCGTATATATGTGTGTTTTTTGGGCCACCAACGATATATAGATGATCGAGAGAGAGAGAGATCGAGACTGAAATCCCCAAGAATATATATGTTCAAATATACATTAAAATATATGCACGAATGCATTGTAGGCCATGCATGCACACTAATTATATATATATTATGAGGCAACTTAATCAAATGTGTTTTCATTCGAGAGAACTTGTCAAAATTCAAGTTAATTAATTTATCATGATAATTATATAATTAATTAATGAATCTCAGGGATATGTTATACAACATGATCGATATAGGCCATGTATATTTTAATTGGTGTTAATCTACTGTTTGCTAGCTAGCTGCTACATATAGAGCATGTTTTTATTAGATCGGGTTATAGCTAGCTAGTATAGTCTAGGGTTATGTGTTTTAATTAAGTAGGGTTGATTAGCTAGCTAGGGTTAGTTACATATATATGGTTTAGGGTTAATGCATGGCACATTTAAATTAATTAGAGGACCGCGAGGCACCCCCTGGCCTGCTCGATGCACGTACAATTAAGTGTCGTTGGCCTATACATAGGGTTTAATTAGGGTTTTAGGGTTAGCTAGGGTTTAGGGTTAGGGTTAGGGTTAGGGTTAGGGTTTAGGGTCTAGGGTTTAGGGTCTAGGGTTTAGGGTTTAGGGTTAGCTAGGGTTTAGGGTTAGGGTTAGGGTTAGGGTTAGGGTTAGGGTTTAGGGTTTAGTGTTTAGGGTGTTTAGGGTTTAGGGATTAGGGATTATTAGGGATTAGGGATTTAAGGTTTTAGGGGTTGTTTAAGGTTTAGGGATCATCGATCGAGTGCGCACACACATTATTAGAGGCACCCGCGCGCGCCTTTACGCATAAAGTGCACGCGTATATATGTGTGTTTTTTGGGCCACCAACGATATATAGATGATCGAGAGAGAGAGATCGAGATTGAAATCCCCAAGAATATATATGTTCAAATATACATTAAAATATATGCACGAATGCATTGTAGGCCATGCATGCACACTAATTATATATATATATTATGAGGCAACTTAATCAAATGTGTTTTCATTCGAGAGAACTTGTCAAAATTCAAGTTAATTAATTTATCATGATAATTATATAATTAATTAATGAATCTCAGGGATATGTTATACAACATGATCGATATAGGCCATGTATATTTTAATTGGCGTTAATCTATGGTTTGCTAGCTAGCTGCTATATATAGAGCATGTTTTTATTAGATCGGGTTATATCTAGTATAGTTTAGGGTTATGTGTTTTAATTAAGTAGGGTTGATTAGCTAGGGTTATTTACATATATATGGTTTAGGGTTAATGCATGGCGCATTTAATTAATTTAATTAGAGGACCGCGAGGCACCCCTGGGCTGCTCGATGCACAATTAAGTGTCGTTGGCCTATACATAGGGTTTAATTAGGGTTTAGGGTTAGCTAGGGTAGATGGTTAGGGTTAGGGTTAGGGTTTAGGGTCTAGGGTCTAGGGTTTAGTGTTTAGGGTGTTTAGGGTTTAGGGATTAGGGATTAGGGATTTAGGGTTTTAGGGTTGTTTAAGGTTTAGGGATCATCGATCGAGTGCGCACACACATTATTAGATCGAGGCACCCGCGCCTTTACGCATAAAGTGCATGCGTATATATGTGTGTTTTTTGGGCCACCAACGATATATAGATGATCGAGAGAGAGATTGAAATCCCCAAGAATATGTTCAAATATACATTAAAATATATGCACGAATGCATTGTAGGCCATGCATGCACACTAATTCTATATATATTATGAGGCAACTTAATCAAATGTGTTTTCATTCGAGAGAACTTGTCAAAATTAGAGTTAATTAATTTATCATGATAATTATATAATTAATTAATGAATCTCAGGGATATGTTATACAACATGATCGATATAGGCCATGTATATATTAATTGGTGTTAATCTAAGGTTTGCTAGCTAGCTGCTATATATAGAGCATGTTTTTATTAGATTGGGTTATAGCTAGTATACTTTAGGGTTATGTGTTTTCATTAAGTAGGGTTGATTAGCTATGGTTAGTTACATATATATGGTTTAGGGTTAATGCATGGCACATTTAATTTAATTAGAGGACCGCGAGGCACCCCTGGCCTGCTTGATGCACAACTAAGTGTCGTTGGCCTATATATAGGGTTTAATTAGGGTTTAGGGTTAGGGTTAGGGTTAGGGTTAGGGTTTAGGGTATAGGGTTTAGTGTTTAGGGTGTTTAGGGTTTAGGGATTAGGGATTAGGGTTTCAGGGTTGTATAAGGTTTAGGGATCATCGATCGAGTGCGCACACACATTATTAGAGGCACCCGCGCCTATGCGCATAAAGTGCATGCGTATAGTTTAGGGTTATTTGTTTTAATTAAGTTGGGTTTGATCAGCTAGGGTTAGTTACATATATATGGTTTAGGGTTAATGCATGGCACATTACATATAGTTTAAATCTCAAGAATGTTTATACATGATAGGCCATATGTGCAAAGGAATTTTTTTCCCTGGAACTTGTCAAAATTCAAGTTTATCGATGCCAATGGAAACTAGTCCAAAAAATTACATAGAGGACCAAAAGTACTAGACAATAACTAATAGAACCCGCAACTTTACAAAAAGGACCCCAAAACATATAGAAGAAAATCAATCGAGTCCTTCTCGACCGCACATCGATCTCTCGCTCCGCATCCTTTCCAGCAACTCCGTCGCCGGGGACGCACCACTTGGGACGGTGTCACCGGTAGTCGCAAGGACGAAGGAGAAGAAGGGCCTCAGCAACGGCATATTGGCTCTGAGAAGGGCCGCTGAAAGGCCAAGATGTGCACGGGCAAGACGGATGACGCCGTCGTATGCCCCGAGCTTGTGAACTTTAGCAGCTTGACTTCCCCATTGACCAGATCTGAAGCACTGACCAAAGCAAGCCTCACCGTTAGCGCCATCACATTGATGGCACCAGATCGGGGTTTGGCCGGCAAGATCCGCCAGATTCACCATAGGCCGGATCCGAAGCCGATGACGAGATCCCCGACTCCATTGCGCCATTCTCGCTCATGGGAAACACTCGGATCTAAGCTTACAACAACACTAACTCCCTCGGATCCAAATTAGCTGACTCAACTTTGCTTATCTAAATATGGATGTATCCACACATGTTTTTACTCTAGATACATACACGTCTAAGGAAAGTTGAATCAATTAATTTAGTTCGGAGGGTGTACAATATACGGAGAGAAGTCGGCCTCGTCTCCGGCCGGCGAGGCCGCCGGAGAGAAGGGGGAGAGGAGCCGGGGAGTGGGAGAGACTCGAGAGAGAAAGAGAAGAGGAAGAAATGAGAGCTCCCCGGGGAAGAACATTATTTTTGTCGTTACGCTCGTAGCTTGAAACCGAAAATTTCGGCCGCGCGCCAAATCATCCCGCCGCATCCATTCGAAAATCCCGTGACCAGTTTTACCCTTTTAACCCTGGTCCGGAAGCTACAACCCACCGACCATGGAGGGCTCATTCGGTAACAATGAAATATCTTGCCTAGATCCCGAACCCTCCCCACGGGCCCACACCCACCCACCAACCATTCGCCCCATTAGCTCAAAAATACTCTCACACGCCAAAGCTCGACTCTCTACAAGTACTAGATCCGCTTCGCCGCCGGCATACTCCTCCACGGCGTAGCCTTGATCGTGTTGGCTGTCCACCCACCTGATCCGCTCCCCGCCGCGCTCGTCACCGACGGATCCGCTTCACCGCCGACCTCGCCACCGACGGATCCGCTTCACCGCCGACCTCGCCACCGACTACCTCGGCGCAGCGGCCGTATCAACTTCACCGAATCCCTTGCCAGCCAACCAGATCTGCTTCACTAACGCCCGCTTCTACTGAAACAGGGTCGATTCATCGTCTCCCGCGTTCGCCGCCGCCGGAATGCAAGTTGCCGCCCCCGTCCACCCCGCCGCAGCTTGGTTAGTACGCTGGCCCGTTAGATCGCGGTGTTTCTTTAGCCATATTTTGTGTAGTTATTTGCAGATCTCATATGCCGTTAACTTTCTTGATGTGTTGCTTCGCATGAAGTTTGTTTAAATATTGTACAGTACAAAAGCATTATCCGGTCGCTACCATCCTGTTCATTCTACTGACACCTGTGTGCATCCACATATTTATGGCCTTATACCCATTCATTTGCTGCCTACTGTTTTTGTACTGCATGCTATTGTCACACTGCTTTTATAGTCATGCTATGGGCATTTCCAATCTGCTTGTTCTTATACCACGTCATTAGCTCACCGCTAGCTGCTAGCTGTTTTCTCGTGTCTGCTATTCTCACACTTCTTTTATAATCATGCTATGTGCATTTCCAATTTGCTTGCTCTTATACCTCGTCTTTAGCTTATATAGTTATTGTCGCGTGCATGTCCGGTCTTTGTATTATCGTAGACTCGACTTGTCAATGTTACTTTTCCTAGGGATTGATCATGCGAACCACTTATTAGAACATCCAACATTAGCGGCGGGGACGCTAGGGAAGGTTGGAATCTGAGTTCTTGGTTGGTAATTTTGGCTGTTTACTTCCGTTATTATCTATAACCTATATGCATTGTTCCTTATGCAAGAGATTAACACTTGGAACCCTGCCATAGCAATGCCATTCATGCTTTACTATGTTTCTGCCTATTTGATATGCTTGTCTTGGAGAAACTGCGAAGGTGATTTGAACCCGACATTTGGTCATTCTTAATGCCGGTTTACTTTATGTGGAAAACCTTGGCATTACCCTACTCTAAATCCGAATGTCCGAAATTCGTATCTCATGCAAAGCAACATCTAGTTGGTTTTAATCTGATATCACGGTAAATATTGGCTTATTCATTTGGCAGCTCAAGTTTTTTGTTATTTGAAACCAGTCGACTTGGTCTTAAATGTGATATCTAAACACGGATTAAGGACAATGGAGCAGGAGGATTAGCATTTCACTTGATGGCTGAACCTAAAATGACAGGCATGTTGACCACGACTAGTGCACGCAAGAGAAGGACCTGCAACGAGCCAGTATGTGCTTAGTACATGCATCTTATCTTATCTTGTGCTTATTTCTGCTACATGCTGTTATCTGATCTCTACATTGCGTAATACATGTTTGAATAGTTAATTGTTGTAACTATGTTTGCAATGTTACCGAATGCAGTTTTAATGAAGCTAGTCATCATTAGAAGATAGTCGCCAAAAAAGGATCTGTAGCGACCCCGTGCAACATTATGATGTAAGTTTGTGCTTAGTACAAGTTCCATACATTGTCTTATTTATGCAACTTGTTATTATCTTATATCTACATTGCATAATAAATGTTTGCATAGTTCATCGTTTAACTCTTTTTGCATTATTATCGAATGCGATTGTGATGAAGCAATCTTCATTAGAAGTGAGGCCCACAAAAAGTTCCGATATTTCTTCGATGCATCTTCTCATAGCCGTCAACCTAGACCATTGCTTTCATCAAACAAGTAAATATCTCAAGGCTGTACTTTATAAAAGACATGGTATTGCTTGCTTTAAGATCCGTAGTCGATATGTTGATAAAGAGTACACAAGATTCAATCAAGGCGATTGCCAAATGTCAACGTGTTATTGATGATGCTAATAGAAGTCCTCAATGATTCTATGTAATTTTTTTGTTTGGGCACATTAATTGCCTTGTAATTTTCCTACCTGTTTTATTTGTGTATGTAATTGTGTGTATCAATGATATCAGATTTTAGGCTCATGAAATGTAATGCAAGTTGACTAGTCAAACAAGTAGGGCACTACAACAGATTGGGCCGGCCCACTTACAGTAGTGTGGGACCCACTTTCATTTTGGGCCAGCCCACTTCTTTAGTAGGCCGGCCCGGTTACACGATAGTGGGATCCACATGCTTATTGGGCCGGCCCACTATCTTGTTGGGCCAGCCTATTTGCTATATGGTGGTCCCACATGGTAAATGGGCCGGCCCTTTAACAGGAAGGTGGGACCCACTCGTGTTTTTGGCCCGGCCCACTATCTTGTTGGGCCGGCCCACTTGCTATATGGTGGACCCCACATACTAAATGGGCCGGCCTTTTAACCGGAAAGTAGGACCCACTCGTGTTTTTGGCCCGGCCCACTATCTTGTTGGGCCGGCCCACTTGCTATATGGTGGACCCCACATACTAAATGGGCCGGCCTTTTAACAAGAAGGTGGGACCCACCTGTGCTTTTGGCCCGGCCCACTATCTTGTTGGGCCGGCCCACTTGCTATATGGTGGACCCCACACACCAAATGGGCCGGCCCTTTAACAGGAAAGTGGGACCCACTCGTGTTTTTGGCCCGGCCCACTATCTTGTTGGGCCGGCCCACTTGCTATATGGTGGACCCCACATACTAAATGGGCCGACCCTTTAACAGGAAAGTGGGACCAACCTGTGTTTTTGGCCCGGCCCACTTGCTATATGGTGGACCCCACACACTAAATGGGCCGGCCCTTTAACAGGAAAGTGGGACCCACTTGTGTTTTGGCCCGGCCCACTTGCTTCTTGGGCCGGCCCAGTTGCTGTAAGGTGGACCCCACATGTTAAATGGGCCGGCCCATTTAAGTTTTGACCAGATCAACCTTAGAGGTTAGGCCCGGCCCACGTAACTAATGGACCAGCCCGGCTATATAGTTGACCGGTCAAACTATGTCGACTGGCCCGGCCCGCTTAAGACGTGGCGGGCCTCGTGTGGGCCTACCATCTACCACGGGGTTTCAGCCGGTTAACGCCGTTAGCTGCGAGCTAACGGCGTCCGCCACGTGTCGGCTTGCATGACGTCGGCGGTCAACGGGCTCCCGAAACACTTGGGCAACGGTCCGATTTTCCGTGGCGGAAGGGCGCCCAAGCGCGACGGACCGAAAAAATCGTCGTAGGACTTTGCTTGACGCAGTTTCCACAACAGAACCCATATCGTCGGGTTAGGCCCATAGGCGACGAAAAATACCCCTTAGCGGACGATTTTGAGACGTTGTCTATCAGAACTTTTCTTGTAGTGGTATCTATAATTTCTTATGTTCCATGATAGTTTTATGACATTACCTACATGTTTTGTTCACACTTTATATCATTTTGATGCGTTTTCCGGAACTAACCTATTGACAAGATGCCGAAGTGCTAGTTCCTGTTTTCTGCTGTTTTTGGTTTCAGAAATCCTAGTAAGGAAATATTCTCGGAATTGGACGAAATCAACGCCCAGTATCTTATAATTCCACGAAGCTTCCAGAACACCGGAGAGGGGCCAGAGGAGAGGCCCAGGGCCACCACACATGGTGGCGGCGCGGCCCAAGGGGGGGCGCGCCCCCTGTTGTCTGGCTGCCCCAGACCCCCTCCGAGGCTGCCCTTCCGCCTACTTAAGGACTCCGTCACGAAAACCCTAAAAGAATAAGCCACGATACGAGAAAAGTTCCAGAGCCGCCGCCATCGCGAAACCAAGATTCTGGGGACAGAAGTCTCTGTTCCGGCACGCCGCCGGGACGGGGAAGTGCCCCCGGAAGGTATCTCCATCGACACCACCACCATCTTCATCACCGCTGCTGTCTCCCATGATGAGGAGGGAGTAGTTCTCCCTCGAGGCTAAGGGCTGTACCGTAGCTATGTGGTTCATCTCTCTCTCCCATGTGATCTTTATGTGATCATGAGCTTTGTGATCTAGTTGAATATCATCTATGTGCTACTCTAGTGATGTTATTAAAGTAGTCTATTCCTCCTTCATGATGTAATGGTGACAGTGTGTGCATCATGTAGTACTTGGTATAAGCTATGATTGTGATCTCTTGTAGATTATGAAGTTAACTATTACTATGATAGTTTTGATGTGATCTATTCCCCCTTTCATAGTGTAATGGTGACAGTGTGTGCGCTATGTTAGTTCTCGGTCTAAATTGCAATGATCTATTATGCACTCTAAGGTTATTTAAATATGAACATCGAATGTTGTGGAGCTTGTTAACTCCGGCATTGAGGTGCTCTTGTAGCCCTACACAATGAATGGTGTTTGTCATCCAACAAGAGAGTGTAGAGAAAGTAGTATTTGTTTATTCGAGTTATGTGGTCAATGTTGAGAGTGTCCACTAGTGAAAGTATGATCCCTAGGCCTTGTTTCCGAATAAGTTACACCACAGAGAATTGCTTCCCACGCCAGCAAGCTATTTTCTGGCATCGCTTGTTTACTGTTTTACTGCATCTTTACTTCCTGCAATATTACCACCATCTATATCACTTGTATTTCACTATCTCTTCGTCGAACTAGTGCACCTATACATCTGACAAGTGTATTGGGTGTGTTGGGGACACAAGAGACTTCTTGTATCGTGATTGCAGGGTTGCTTGAGAGGGATATCTTTGACCTCTTCCTCCACGAGTTCGATAAACCTTGGGTGATCCACTTAAGGGAAACTTCCTGCTGTTCTACAAACCTCTCGCTCTTGGAGGCACAACACTTGTCTACGAGGAATAGAAGCGTGCGTAGACATCAAGCTATTTTCTAGCGCCGTTGCCGGGGAGGTAAGGTAAAAGGCACTCATACTCCGGTCCCAGGTAACTAAGTTATTTTCTGGTGCCGTTGTAAGTGCTCGAAGCTATTTCCTTTAGATCCCGCAATTGCATCTTTTTGTTTCTTGTTTTACACTAGTAAGGCATAATGGAAAACAACAGTGAGCTTTTTATTCTATTTCCTGAGTTAAGACATGGATGGTTTGATGCGAAAATTAAAAAACCTATGGAACCTTATTTGCATGCTAGTAGCAATGATATTAGTATGAACGCTATGAACACCATTGTTGCTAATGCTATGGAAAATTCTAAGCTTGGGGAAGCTGGTTTTGATGAGCATGATATCTTTAGTCCCCCAAGTTTTGAGGAGAAAATTTTCTTTGATGATAATTTGCCTCCTATTTATGATGATTATAATGATAGTGGTCTTTTGGTGCCACCTACTATGGAGAGTAAATTTTATTATGATTATACTATGCCTCCTACACTTGATGAGAATAATAATGATAGCTACTTTGTTGAATTTACTCCCACTACAACTAATAAAATTGATTATGCTTATGTGGAGAGTAATAATTTTATGCATATAGCTCATGATAAGAATGTTTCATTTGATAGTTATATTGTTGAGTTTGTTCATGATGCTACTGAAAATCTTTATGAGAGAGGAAAATATGGTTGTAGAAATTTTCGTGTTACTAAAACACCTCTCTTTTTGCTGAAAATCTTGAAGTTACACTTGTTTTATCTTTCTATGCTTGTTGCATTATGCTTCATGAATTTGTTTATTTACAAGATTCCTTTTCATAGGAATTGGGTTAGACTTAAATGTGTTTTGAATTTGCTTTTTGATGCTCTCTTTTGCTTCAACTCTTATTTCTTGCGCGAGCATCATTAAAATTGCTGAGCCCATCTTAATGGCTATAAAGAAAGCACTTCTTGGGAGATAACCCATATTTGTTTTGCTACTATTTTGTTGTGTCTTGGAAGTTGTTACTACTGTAGCAACCTCTCCTTATCTTATTTTATTGCATTGTTGTGCCAAGTAAAGTCTTTGATAGCAAGGTTCATACTAGATTTGGATTATTGCGCAGAAACAGATTTCGCTCGTCACGAATTTGGGCAGGGTTCTCTGTAGGTAACTCAGAAAAATCTACCAATTTACGTGCGTTATCCTCAGATATGTACGCAACTTTCATTCAATTTGAGCATTTTCATCTGAGCAAGGCCAGTGCCTCTAAAAAATTCGTCTTTACGGACTGTTCTGTTTTGACAGATTCTGCCTTTTATTTCGCATTGCCTCTTTTGCTATGTTGAATGGATTTCTTTGTTCCATTAACTTCCAGTAGCTTTGGGCAATGTACAGTAGTGTTAAGAATGATTGTGTTACCTCTGAACATGTGAATTTTTGATTATGCACTAACCCTCTAATGAGTTTGTTTTGAGTTTGGTGTGGAGGAAGTTTTCAAGGATCAAGAGAGGAGGATGATATACTATGATCAAGAAGAGTGAAAAGTCTAAGCTTGGGGATGCCCCCGTGGTTCATCCCTGCATATTTCAAGAATACTCAAGCATCTAAGCTTGGGGATGCCCAAGGCATCCCCTTCTTCATCGACAACTTATCGAGTCACCTCTAGTGAAACTATATTTTTATTCGGTCACATCTTATGTACTTTACTTGGAGCGTCCGTTTGCTTTTATTTTCGTTTTGTTATTTTCATTCTCCGAATAAATTCATGCTTGTGTGGGAGAGAGACACGCTCCATCTGTTGCGTATGAACACATGTGTTCTTAGCTTTACTCTTAATGTTCATGGCGAAGGTTGAAACTGCTTCGTTCATTGTTATATGCTTGGAAACAGAAAATGCTGCATGTGGTAATTGGTATAATGTCTTGAATAATTTGATACTTGGAAATTGTTGTTCTCATATAGATCATCTTTAAGCTCTTGCATCATGTACTTTGCACCTATTAATGAAGAACTACATAGAGCTTGTTAAAATTTGGTTTGCATGATTGGTTTCTCTAGAGTCTAGATATATTCTTGTTGAGGTGTTTGAACAACAAGGAGACAGCGTAGAGTCTTATAATGCTTGTAATATATTCTTATGTAAGCTTTGCTGTACCGTTTTATACTTGAGTTTGCTTCAAACAACCTTGCTAGCCTAGCCTTGTATTGAGAGGGAATTCTCGTCGTGCATCCAAATCCTTGAGCCAAAAACTATGCCATTTGTGTCCACCATACCTACCTACTACATGGTATTTCTCTGCCATTCCAAAGTAAATTACTTGAGTGCTACCTTTAAAATTCTATCCTTTGTCTTTGCAATATATAGCTCATGGGAAAATAGCCTTAAAAACTATTGTGGTGAATAATATGTACTTATGTATCTTATTTCTTAATAAGTTGCTTGTTGAGCGGTAACCATGCTTCTGGGGACGCCATCAACTATAAAACCTTTGTTGAATATCATGTGAGTTGCTATGCATGTTCGTCTTGTCTGAAGTAAGGGCGATTTTCATGATCAAATGGTTTGAGTATGCATATTGTTAGAGAAGAACATTGGGCCGCTAACTAAAGCCATGATCCATGGTGGAAGTTTCAGTTTGGACAAATTAATCCTCAATCTCTTATGAGAATTTTATCTGTTGTTGAATGCTTATGCATTAAAGAGGAGTCCATTATCTGTTGTCTATGTTGTCCCGGTATGGATGTCTAAGTTGAGAATAATCAAAAGTGAGAAATCCAATGCGAGCTTTCTCCTTAGACCTTTGTACAGGCGGCATAGAGGTACCCCTTTGTGACACTTGGTTGAAACATATGCTATGCAATGATAATCCATGTTAATCCAAGCTAATTAGGACAAGGTGCGAGCACTATTGGTATACTATGCATGAGACTTGCAACTTATAGGATATCTTATACATAACACATATGATTTATTACTACCGTTGACAAAATTGTTTCTATGTTTTCAAAATGAAAAGCTCTAGCACAAAAATAGTAATCCATGCTTCCCTCTGCGAAGGGCCTATCTTCTACTTTATTGTTGAGTCAGTTTACCTATTCTTTCTATCTTAGAAGCAAACACTTGTGCAAACTGTGTGCATTGATTCTTACATGTTTACCTATTGCACTTGTTATATTACTTTGTGTTGACAATTATCCATGAGATATATATGTTGAAGTTGAAAGTGTTGCGGTCAGAAACCCACCGGCGAGCAGCGACGGGCAACACAGTAGAGCCGGGAGGCTCCCAGGACTGCGGCTGGCCCTGGTCCCTCCGAGCGATGGCCCGCAAAGACTCGGCACGCACGTCCGATCGCTGGTGCAGGGCGTGCCACCCGACCTATACCTGGTCGGGAAGGTGATGGATGTGCCTCGCTTAGTTTCCTGCATGGCATACACGTAAACATTAAATACGAGCCTCGATCGGCTCTCAGGTTGTCCTGTGAATCGGCTCAAAGAGCCGATCCACCCATGATCCGTACGAGGTGTACGAATATATGGTGGTCCTGCTTGATCAATATAAAGCTAAAATGACCTACTACGATTTAGGGTTTTCACCACATAATCGGAACATCCTACTCGTGATTGAGCACGGCGGCCACGCACGGTGATCGTAAACCGACCCTAGACAAGGCCTAAAAACCAACACGAAGTTGATCCCGGAACATCCTCGTCTAGGGCTAGCAAACTACACCCTACGCGCCACTCTGGATCCTTCAACCCGTTTGTAAGGCCTAACTATGCGAGATATTAAACTAATCCTTGAAGAACAAGGAGCAATCATAACGGATTGGATCTACTAAATAATGATCAAGCGGGGTGCCGCCCTTACACCTAAGATAGGTGTAAGGGCGGCTAGACGTCTAAGGGTTGCACGACGATAGCATATGATACGATGAACAATGCTAACCCTAACACATCTAAGATAACTACGTTGCTCGCCATCAACAAGGCTTCAGCACAAGCAACGCATGAACATCGAATAAACGTGTACTGCCTAGATCGCAAGATGCGATCTAGGCAGCATGATGCTTACCCGGAAGAAACCCTTGAGACAAGGGAGTTGGCGATGCGCCTAGATTGGTTTGTGGTGAACGTGATTGTTGTTTATTTCATAAACCCTAGATACATATTTATATCCGTAGACTTTCTAACGTGGGAATAATCCCAACCGGGCACGAGCCAAACTCTATCTAATCGACACGTATCCTACTATATTACAGATACACGGGCAAACTAGCCCAAACTTTGCATATAAGGCCGATTCATGTATTCCTTCCATGTATATTCTTCAAGCCCATCTCCAATCGCGGCCCACCTCTGATCCGGTCAAATTCTGGTGATAACAGAAAGCAACTGCTGAAACTTATATCTTCCTTTGTGTTGTTTCAAAGCTTTCTACTAAGAATTTATTGCTTATGAGTTAACTCTTATGCAAGACTTATTGATGCTTGTCTTGAAAGTACTATTCATGAAAGGTCTTTGCTATATGATTCAGTTGTTTAGTCATTGTCTTTACCATTGCTTTGAATCACTTCATTCATCTCATATTCTTTACAATAGTATGATCAAGATTATGATAGCATGTCACTTAAGAAATTATCTTTGTTATCGTTTACCTACTCGAGGATGAGTAGGAACTAAGCTTGGGGATGCTTGATACGTCTCCAACGTATCTATAATTTCTTATGTTCCATGATAGTTTTATGACATTACCTACATGTTTTGTTCACACTTTATATCGTTTTGATGCGTTTTCCGGAACTAACCTATTGACAAGATGTCGAAGTGCCAGTTCCTGTTTTCTGCTGTTTTTGGTTTCAGAAATCCTAGTAAGGAAATATTCTCGGAATTGGACGAAATCAACGCCCAGTATCTTATAATTCCACGAAGCTTCCAGAACACCGGAGAGGGGCCAGAGGAGAGGCCCAGGGCCACCACACATGGTGGCGGCGTGGCCCAAGGGGGGGCGCGCCCCCCAGTTGTCTGGCTGCCCCAGACCCCCTCCGAGGCTGCCCTTCCGCCTACTTAAGGACTCCGTCGCGAAAACCCTAATAGAATAAGCCACGATACGAGAAAAGTTCCAGAGCCGCCGCCATCGCGAAGCCAAGATTCGGGGGACAGAAGTCTCTGTTCCGGCACGCCGCCGGGACGGGGAAGTTCCCCCGGAAGGCATCTCCATCGACACCACCGCCATCTTCATCACCGCTGCTTGTCTCCCATGATGAGGAGGGAGTAGTTCTCCCTCGAGGCTAAGGGCTGTACCGTAGCTATGTGGTTCATCTCTCTCTCCCATGTGATCTTTATGTGATCATGAGCTTTGTGATCTAGTTGAATATCATCTATGTGCTACTCTAGTGATGTTATTAAAGTAGTCTATTCCTCCTTCATGATGTAATGGTGACATTGTGTGCATCATGTAGTACTTGGTATAAGCTATGATTGTGATCTCTTGTAGATTATGAAGTTAACTATTACTATGTTAGTTTTGATGTGATCTATTCCCCCTTTCATAGTGTAATGGTGACAGTGTGTGCGCTATGTTAGTTCTCGGTCTAAATTGCAATGATCTATTATGCACTCTAAGGTTATTTAAATATGAACATCGAATGTTGTGGAGCTTGTTAACTCCGGCATTGAGGTGCTCTTGTAGCCCTACACAATGAATGGTGTTTGTCATCCAACAAGAGAGTGTAGAGAAAGTAGTATTTGTTTATTCGGTTATGTGATCAATGTTGAGAGTGTCCACTAGTGAAAGTATGATCCCTAGGCCTTGTTTCCGAATAAGTTACACCACAGAGAATTGCTTCCCACGCCAGCAAGCTATTTTCTGGCATCGCTTGTTTACTGTTTTACTGCATCTTTACTTCCTGCAATATTACCACCATCTATATCACTCGTATTTCACTATCTCTTCGCCGAACTAGTGCACCTATACATCTGACAAGTGTATTGGGTGTGTTGGGGACATAAGAGACTTCTTGTATCGTGATTGCAGGGTTGCTTGAGAGGGATATCTTTGACCTCTTCCTCCCTGAGTTCGATAAACCTTGGGTGATCCACTTAAGGGAAACTTGCTGCTGTTCTACAAACCTCTGCTCTTGGAGGCCCAACACTGTCTACAGGAATAGAAGCGTGCGTAGACATCCGAAGGCCGTCCCTAGACCAGGTCATGCAGCCCTTGTCCTTGAGGCGCAGATCGGGGGGTACAATATGAGCAAAGTATTCATGGATGGAGGAAGTGGCTTGAACCTGTTATTCGCTAACACGATGAAAGCAATGGGTTTAACAGTCGACATGCTGAGAGAGTCCGATACAGGATTCCATGGCATCATACCAACTCGACCCGCTTACTCTCTAGGCAAAACACCACTGGATGTAGTTTTTGGCACACCTAGCAATTTCAGGAAGGAGAAAATCGAGTTTGAAGTAGTCGACTGGGAATCTCAGTACCACGCCATCCTCGGCAGGCCCGCCTTTGCCAAATTTATGGCCATACCTCATTACGCGTATCTGAAGTTGAAGATGCCTGGCAACAATGGGACTCCGATAACCGTTCATGGAAGCTTCACCCGTTCAGACAATTGCGACAGAGAATTCCAGAAGATTGCCTCAAGGTTCGGAGCAAAGGAAGAACTCAACGCTGTCGACGACGTCACGGATCATGCACAGCCACCAGCCGACAATCGAAACGTAAGGGCCGACGAATTTGACGTTGTGAAGGAGACAAAGAAGCTGCAGGTGCACCCCACTGACCCGAAGAAGACGGTCAACACGTCGGCAGACCTTACTGATGCATAGGAAGGCGCGCTCATCGAGTTCCTCCGTGAGCGCTGGGAGACATTTGCATGGGAACCATCCGACATGCCAGGTATCCCCAGGGAACTCGCTGAGCACGCCCTCAATGTTGATCCGATAGCCAAACCAGTACAGCAATCGATGCACCGGTTTTCTGAACCGAAGAGAAGAGCAATTGGCGAAGAAGTTAGTCGACTCCGCAAAGCAGGATTCATTCGAGAACTCAAGGAATCTGAATGGGTGGCCAACCCCGTTATGGTGCTGAAAAAAGACACGACCACTCTCCGCATGTGCATCGACTACACCAACCTTAATAAGCACTGCCCGAAAGACCACTTCCCGCTGCCTCGTATAGACCAGATAGTCGACTCCACAGCTGGATGCGATCGCCTCTCCTTCCTGGATGCATACTCCGGGTATAACTAGATCAAGCTCAAAAAGGAGGATCAGGAATTAACCGCGTTCATCACCCCACACGGCGTTTTCTGTTACAACGTCATGACGTTCCGGTTAAAGAATGCAGTGGCAACTTATCAACGGTGCATGCAAGCCTGCCTTGGAGAACAGATCGGGAGGAACATCGAAGTTTACATCGATGATATTGTGGTAAAAACGAAGCACGCCGCCACTCTCATCGACGATTTGCGAGAAACCTTCGACAACCTAGACAAGTACAAGATCAAGCTGAACCCGAAGAAATGCTTCTTCGGGGTGCCAGGAGGACATGTACTCGGCTACTTCATCTCAGCAAGAGGAATAGAAGCTAACCCTTTGAAGATCAAAGCTATCCTCGACATGGAACCGCCAAAGAATCTGCACCAAGTGCAGCGGTTAGCGGAGACGGTTGGCGGCACTCAGCCAGATTCATCGCCAAGCTAGGGAAAAAGCTTTGCCTTTCTACAACTTGATGAAAAAATCAGAAAAATTCGAGTGGACAAAGGAGGCGCAGGAATCCTTCGACAATGCGAAGAAAATCTTATCGACATCTCCAGTCCTTGTAACCCCCCGTGAGAAGGAAACACTGCTTATGTATATAGCAGCAACAGCCCAAGTCTTTAGCAGCGTCTTGGTCGTCGAACGAGAAGAAGCATGGAGAGTTCATGGCGTGCAGAGGTGTCGGGGGGAAGACCCCGGGTAGGGCAATAGACAAGGAGCAGCAGGCCCCACGCCGGCTGGCCCGCGGCAAAGGCCGGCTGAGGAGCAGCCGGCTGGAGCCGTGGCCGGCTGCCTTGGGAGCCGGCTGGCTCTAAGTCTTAGTCGGCCTGGCCACGGCCGCCTGCGCTGTGGCTGGGCCGGCTTCTACAAGCCATATCCGACTGGGGACTTACACCCTGGCCGACTCGAGGCTGGCGAGCCTTGCAGGAGAAGGAGCTGGGTAGGTGATCCGGGTTCAAAGGTCCACGCTGACCTCACCTTCCGTAAAGTAAGGGGCACTGTGGAGCAACAGTGCTCCTCGCTCGACAGGCCATCATGGCTGACGACCGCTCCGTACGGCTACAGGGATGATGGCGACAGGGACACCTCCTCGCCATACCGCTGACTCCGGCAGGCGGATGGGACAGGCCATGAGGCCTCAACGGCTCCTAACGTCAACGCCTCGGGAAGGAGCAGAAGCCGAAGCCGGCCAGTCGGCCACTAGGTCTTAGGGACTCATTTGTAAAGTGCCAGCGTCTATATAAGCTGCACTACCCCTCTCGTGTGGGGGACGATTGATCACTTCTTACTCATTCTAGTCTTAGCGCTACCCTGAGAGAGAGACCTTCGTCTACCTTAGCCTCCCAGGAGCAGCCGGATACAGCTCTAGGAGCACCATTGTACTGTGATATCATCATATACACTCATAGCAGGAGTAGAGGTGTTACCTCCACAGGAGGGCCTCGAACCTGGGTACGTCGCCGTGTCGCTCGTACTCATACCCGCATCCGGATACCGCCGTGAGACCATTAGGAACCACCTTCTTTAGCCACCCTATGGCATATGTCATGACGATACCACGACATTTGGCGCCCACCGTGTACGACGCCGGGGCCAAGTCCACACGCGTCCGTGGTCCGGACCTAGAGCGTCCCACCGCGGCCGGCGCGTCCGGCTCGGGCGCAAAGGCGCCACCACCACCATCCTGGCTGGAAGAAGTCCGGGCAAAGCTGAGCACCCCGCTCACGACTGGCAGCGACCCCACCACCGTCGAGGCGGATTTGGAGGCGCATCGCCAGCTCCTCCTCAAGCAAACCGAAGAACTGGCCGCTGCCAAGCGCCAGTGGGAAATCACCCAGCGCGAGTACAACCGCGCCCACGGCCTCACTCCAGGCGGCGACAACCCCAGCCGAGCCGGCCAGATCCGCCGTAGGGGCCGCGACCTAGGCGCCGAGATCGACCGCGATGGCGCGGAAGCGCCGGCTCCGTTAACGGAGCTGCCCCTCTACAACACCCCCGACAAGAACATGCTCGCGGCCGAAGCCGCCGCAGAAGAGCTGCACCGCCTCGAAGGCGAAGAGTTACGCCGCCAGACCACGCGGGTGACTGAGCTGCTGAAAGCTGCCAATCGGCAGTCGAAGGACCCCAGGTACGCCCACGCCCCCAGAGCTTCTCACGCTCGTGGTGCCGCACGCAACGCCAGAGACGGTGCCAGGGACACGGCCGAGTCCGCCTCCCCAGCACCAAGCCGACACCGTGACTCCCGGGCTACGCACGCAAGCTCGAACCGGCCGAGCCACCAGCCGAGCGGTAACAGCAGCCGCAGCCGGCCTCCACCAAGCCAGAACCAGGAGCAAGACTCCGAGCCCCGACGCCAACACCGGCCGGCTCCAGAAGAAAGCGGCGCTCGCCAGCCGGCCCGATCCCGGCTGGGTCCACGCATCGAGCCAACTGACGCCCGAGATCGCCTCGACCGGCTGGTCGAATCCCGCATCGCGGAAGAAGAGGGGCCAGCCGGCCCAAAGTGCTTCGGGCCCCGCATCGCCAACGAGCCCATGATCGACGGCTTCCAGCTCCCGCGTGACACCCCCAAGTACGACGGCACTGCCAAGCCGGAGGACTGGCTGCTGGATTACTCTACCGCAGTCGGCATCGCCAGAGGCAACAAGCGCTGGGCGGTGCGCTACTCCCCCCTGATGCTGGTCGGCTCTGCCCGCACCTGGCTCAACAACCTCCCAGCCGACAGCATCAACGGCTGGCTGGACTTTGAAGAGGCCTTCATCAGCAACTTCACCGGCACCTACCGCCGGCCGGGTCGCCCCCAGCAACTAGAGATGTGCAAGCAGGGCCCGGACGAGACGGATCGCGCGTACCTAACGCGTTGGTGCGAAATGCGCAACTCCTGCGAGGGCGTGCACGAGATCCAGGCCATCAGCTTCTTCATGGGAGGCTGCCGGCCCAACACCATGCTGTGGCACAAGCTACGCCGCAGCGAACCCAAGTCGATGGCCGCCTTGATGGCCATCGCCGACAAGTACGCGCTGGCTGAAGAAGCCGGCAAGGCTCCGGCTGAAATTTTGCCGGCCCCAGCCAGGCGGGACAACAACAAGACGGCCGAGCACAAGTGTAACATCCCAAGAATTTCAAAACAAAACAAATGAATTTCACTAGTTCCAAATTTTGGAACCAACAAAAACTTTTATTAAATAAAGTGGGATACATAGTGATCTTGCTTAATTCTTGTGCTATTGCTATGATTGCTTGTTATTAGTATTTGAAGTGATCTTAAACCCTAAACCTCACCCCTCTTTTTACCCTCCTAGCTAAAATAAAATAAAAGGAAAATAAATAAGAAAAAGGTATATATGCCTATGGCTATTTTTATAAATCTTTACCCTAAGCTTTTCTACTTTGATTAGAGGTTTGGAAAACCTTCATACACCTTACCTAAGGCTTATCAAACCAAATCCAAGTGGTTTCCAAAGAAAATAAAAAGAAACTAAAAATGCCATAGAGGCATATGAGAGTAAAATAGCAAATTTGTGAATTTGAGAAGATTGACCCTAGGACTTGTTGTGAATGGTTGGATCACTTCCATATACCATTTCAACACTCAACAACACCAAATGGGTCAAGCCAAGTCAAATTTAAAATGAAATGCAACATATGCATAGAGGCATATGTGACACATAGCCATTTCACCAAACTTTGACCTATGACTTTAAACCTTGACCAAATGATGGGAAACCATCCCTCAACCTAATATAACACTAAATTGACCCTAACCCATGTCCAAGTGAAGCAAGATGAACAATTTACAAGTTTAATGAAAAGTGACACATCACCTCTTATGTGTTATGGCCATTTTTGCAACTCTTTGACCAAGACCTTTTGAAATGGATTCAATGGTTTGAAAATGTTTCTAAACCAATAAGAATCACATTAGAGTCAACCAAAGTCAATTCAAATGAAGAGAAACCAAATAGTGAGAAAATTCCATATTTCACTCACATACACTTTGGCCCATTTTACAAATCTCCATATGAGGCCACCATTGCTTGCCCTATGGATTCTAAAACTCTTATATAACAAAAACAAACACATTTGCATCAAAGAAACAAGAATCAAATCAAAGGAAATCTCAAAACCATCTCACATGTGATGATGGTCATTTGTGTGATTTTTAACATGATCCCCTCTTTACCCTCTGGCTTTGACTTTTCTTCAACTAAACTTGGTCAACTATGACCATGTCATCCAAGACCATGTCAAGGTCAACAACTTTCATGTTGACCACCATGCCTAACTTTGACCAGGTTGACCAGTAGAGATTTGACAAGTGGTGATGTTGAAACAAAGAGAAGATCATACCAATTTTGAATTCTTGCAAACCTTCACCAAAATGAACACCACCACTACCATTCTTTCTCTTTAATTATATAAGTGAGCTCCACCAAAAAGAATTTCAAATTTCCAATAAAGATTTCATGCGGCCATTTCATCATACACCTTGCATGCACAATTCTGAAAATGCACTACACCCTATTATCCTCTCGGTCCAAAGCCTAAACCCCTTTACTCTTTGATCATTGATGCTCCTCGTACCTCCCCGCATCAAGCCCGGTACCAGTTTGGTCGATTAAAGCTTTGGCATGATCACCTTTGCACCATGCCGAGCCATGAGAACCTCACCATGCCACTCATGGTTATCCTTCCTCTCTGGCCCCTTGTACCATGTCAACTAGGTAGCCTACTCCTCAATGAACCAGCTGATACGAGCCCTAAGCCAGGAGACACACGCTACGGTCCAGAACGCGCACGCCCAGTACCATGCCAAGGCATGCCCGCGCACGCGGTGAGCGCGCCCTGGCACGACACTGGACGCGCGCGAGTCCACCGCCTCGCCCGGTCGCTCTCGCCCTTCCTCGCCTTCTCCCTTTGCACACGCATGCGCCTACACTCCTGCGTCCTCCTAGACATCCTCATCAGCACGCGGGAACACCCTAGCCGTCGCCATGATCAAACTCTGCCGTGCCCGTACCGCGAGGACGCCACCGTCGCTAGCACGCCCCAGACCATCATTGGCCGTCCCTTCAAGCGCGCTAGCACCGCCTAGCAGTCGCCTACACGCCGCGCATCATAGCTTGCCCCTTCGATCGCCGGAGCGGCCGCGCCATGGACACCCTCTCACAGCACCGTCGGTCACATATCCCGCTATAAATAGAGGCCACCGTAGCACTCCTCTCTCACACCAATCTCTTCCCCTCTCATCCTTGCCCCTCCTCGACCACCCAATTGAACCCCACCTCGCCGGAGCCGCCCCAATCGAAGGCTCGTTCCCGCCGGAGCCCGCGGACCTCTACCTCGGCCGGAGCCGCCCCGAGCCTCGCCGCGGTACCGGGAGCCTCTTCGTCCTCGCCAACGACGCCTCGCACCTCTCCCTCGACCGCCGGCGGCCCGGGACGCTCCCCGACCCCCAACCTCCGCCGCCGCACGCCCTCCTCTCGCCGGAGAAGAAGACGCCCCTCAACCGCACGATTCACTTCTAATCCGACGGCCAACATTGACAGTGTACCGCTTCGGTGAAGTAAAGTCGCCGACAGGTGGGACCTTATGTCAGCAGGCCCGAACCGAAGCTTACGGGCCAGTTCCTTTATTCAAACCATTTAGGCCCATCTGTTTCCCGCGCAGCCCAACACTTTAAATCCTGTATTAATTCATTTCAGCAGTTATTCAATTCTGGTCAGTGCTATAAATTGAATAGATCAAAATATACAAACCCAATTTTAGAAAATCAAAATGTTCTGGAAAGCTTATGATTTGCTCTAACTAACCCCACTGGATTCAACCCCATATGTTGTGTAGTTTTTGAATAGCAAAAATAACAAAACAGATACTTTTCTGTTTTCAAATAAATCTTAAAAATCAACCAATTTGAATTTTGCAGTGAATCCAATTGAAATATTTCACATTTAACAAACTCTAATTTACTATGTAATAATATGATATATGTTCTGTACATGATCATGGGCTAGAATCAAAATATTGGCTATGTAGTCAATACTAGCCCATTTAAACTATTTCAAATTTTAGGAATTTAAACCAATGAGGTGTAGCACCTCATTTAAATCATTCTCACAAGTGATATGAAGTAATGTGTTGACCTTTAAATGCTTAGGCTCATACTTGCTCACTTGTAGAATTTAAATCCACATAGTATTTAAATTGCAAAGGTTATTTAAAACACATGAGATGATGAATCTCAATTAAATCCCTTTTCTCAAATACTAAGTGTGAAGTGTTGACCTTGGTAAACATGGGATCATCCCTGGTTATTTGAGAATATTAAATCACATCAATAGTAGTTGTTATTAAATTAGTTACAACTATGTGTTAAATCATATGAGAGGTTTTCCTCTCATTTAAATCTTGTTCTCAAGTAATTCAACATGAGGTAGTGACCATGGTCTATATAATCTCATATTGAGTTATTTGGTAACATTAAATCACTACTAGGTGAGTATTAAATTGCATGAGGTATGGAACCTCATTTAAATCATTTTCTCAAATGATAAGTATGAAGAGATTGACTTTGGTCAACCTAGGTCATATATTATTCATAAGAGAAATTAAATCTTAAGAAGAATTCAATGAGAGGAATTTATTTCTCCAAACCAAAGATAAACCCTACTTCCAATTTTCAATGAGAGGAAATTATTTTCCTAATGTTAAATAAAGAAACCCTAGCATAATTTGAGAATAAATGTTAAGTAGTGATGCTAGATCCTTTGTGTGAGCCAATAAGGCTAATTAAGACTACTTAAGTGTTGTTTGGTGATTGTATCCTCGTATTCGTTTATAGACGCTAGTACCGGAGACTATCAAGAGGAAGAGGTCTTCTACCAAGAGGAAGAGCAAGAAAACTTTGATCACATCACCAATCAAGGCAAGCTAATATTCTTGCAAGCTAGACTAATGCAAGTTATAAGTTGCAAGCTAACACTCTTGCAAGGTTCCCTTGTGCAAAGCTCTACAAGAGCAAGGCACCATTACATTTTACTTTATGAACCTATCCCAAGTTTTTACTTTACAAGCTTTACTTGATTTTATTTATCAAAGTTACTTTTTGATTTATGATTCACTTGGTTGAATTATAGAGTAGTACAAGAGAATCACACTTAGCCTAGCAAGCTCCAAGATACTTAGCATCCCTCATAAGTAGTTGCTAGTGCTAAACTAAAATGGACTACTGGAGATGGGAACTTGTGAAAACCAATGACTTTGAAAACCTTGGAATGATGAGTCATTCTATTGAAAGATTTTGAAGGTGAATATGACTGGTGAATGACTTGGTGAATTTTACGAAAACTGATGGTTGGGTTCGGATGCGATACCATTCCAATTTTACAAGTACCCCCACAATACCTGAATCTGGGTAAGGCTTAGCTGGAAACTTATGTATTTTAGTATGGGTTCCCTCTCGAACAAGCGTCATAGGGGTTATGCTGAGGGCTGCCTCCGTACTGGTGAAGTGATGTGAAATGACGTGAAATGAGGTGAATGTCCGGCCCAAGCCCTGTGCAGTTCCCGGGTTGACTGCGGTTTTCACCGGGAGGCCAAGCTCATGGGGAGAGATGCTCATACTAGAGTATGTAAATGAAAGGTTAGGATTGGTAGTTCGCGTACTGCGTACGATAAATCAGGGCCGTTACCCTCGACGAACTATTGCAATTGTTGTGGCACAAGTGTACAACCTCTCGCAGAGTTAAACCTATTCGAATAGCCACGTCCGCGGTTATGGACAGTTGGAAAGGCCATACTGTTCCGTCATCAGAATTTTTCTAAAAATATGAATGGTGACTTGTGATTTGAATTGAAAGGTGACTTTGACTTGGAATCACAACTGAGTTGTGGGAATGACACTAATGTTCCCACTTGAGTTAGTTAAGCAAATGAAGAGGCTTTGATTATTAAAGTGTTTATGAAATAAAACTGGCTTTATGCAAATGAAACTGGAGCTTAGAACCCCCTTATTATAGTTGATAGTATTTACCTTAGTATTAGTTTGCGAGTACTTTGAAGTACTCACGGCTGTGTCCCTGGCTATTCAAATGGCCAGACTATGAAGACGAGTGCCAGAACCCGGAAGAAGGACAGCAGGACGTCTACGACAACTAGGATCACTCCTGACGTCAACAGTTGCATGTGGAATAGATGGACTACTACTACGCTACTTTTGCTTCCGCTATGTGTTATGTAATGAATAAATAGAACTTCTATTATTGTAATGAGACTGGATCATGTGATCCTTTATTTGTAAGACGATTATGTGTTGTAATGAATGATGTGTTGTGATATCAATCTATTATGTCTCGCAAAAACAATATTCCTGGGATTGCGAGAAATGGCATAATAGGCATCTGGACTTAAAAAATCCGGGTGTTGACAAGTTGGTATCAGAGCCATTGTTGACCTTAGGAGACCCTAGTTAGAATGGACGTCTGAAAATTTTAGTTTCAAAACAAATGAAATGACTATTTAAGAAAACTTATTCTCCCTCTTATCATTGAGATCTTTTTCAAATAAGAAAGTTATGCTCTATTCTTCTTATACTATTACCTAAAATTTTGACACACTTCTCTAACTTACTCATCATAATTCTTCACAGATGGAGTACAAATGGGAGTTCTATCAGCTTGGTCACGGAGGAAACCTGATGTTCGAGAAAGACTTGAAGCAACTAGTGGACTATCTAGGACACCCGTATCCCGAATTCTTCGGAATACCCCTCAACAACCACTCCGGAGAACCACCTCGGTGGGACGTTTCAACTGATCTACGAAGAAAGCATGGAGCCCCAGTATGGGAAACCATCTGGTTTTCTGTAACGGGAAACACTTGGAAGGAAGGACTAGTCAGAGCTATGCAAGAAGCAATTTTCCGTCTGTGCGGACAAAATGAGAACCAGATCAAGAACACTCGCTTCATCTACTACCCAAGACAGGATTCCATGGGAAGACCGATGACCATGCCACCACGTACGGAGATGAACCCCTATGTAGCACCTCAGGACTTAAGGCAGTACAAAACCCGCAGGGATTTGGACAACGCCCTCGCCTCTCGCCAAGCACAACACCCGTGAAGACAAAGAATCCACCCTGAAGAGTAGTATCACCCCAGCACTATAGTAGGTGTGAGTTGTATCAGGATCCCCCTTGTATCGTAGAGCGATGAATGGTTCTTCAAACCAACGGTGTGTTAGATTTGTAATATGTGATGCTTGGTATGAATGAAAAAGTGTTGTTGGTTTTTACCCCCGCAACACTACTCAAAGTTTCAATTTGTGAACATTTAAAAATTTAACAAACAAACCATAGAAATTTCCCTCTTACCTTATCATCTACATCAATGTTTAGATGGCCCCACCAACCCGCAACGCCACCCAAGATGCCATGATGCAACTGCTGCAGATGATGATGGCAGACCGAGAAGTCGAGAGAGCTGAACGCCAAGCCAACATTACCGCACTGCAACAGATAGCCCAGAACAATCAAGGCCACGGAAACAACGATCACCCTGGATCGAAACTGAAGAACTTTCAGCACACCAACCCACCGATGTTCAACAAGACTGAAGAGCCCCTAGATGCTGATGACTGGCTCCAGACCATGGAGAACAACCTCGAAGTTGCGGGAGTAGAAGCCGCAGTAAAGTATCGTTCGCCACCCACTACCCGTCGGGACCTGCCGCAGCCCGGTGGACAAGTGCCCGTGCAATGAATGCGGGGACGATGATGACATGGGAAGACTTCAAGCTGAAGTTTAGCAAATACCATGTGCCCCAAGGACCGATCAAGAAGATGAGAGACGAGTTCCGTGAACTCAAGCAAGGAAGGATGTCCGTGGTGGAATACCGCGACGGTGTTTCTCACTCGTCAAGGTACGCCCGGATGAGACCGACACCAATGAGAAGAGAAAGGAAAGATTTCGAACGACCGCATGACGAGATGCGATCGTGTTAGTGAACATTCCGTTCGCTGACTTGGAAGCCCTCGTAGACTCAGCCATACAGATGGAAGGAAAGCTGCATCAGGCCAACGAGAACCGCAAGCGCAGAATGATGAACCAGAATGGACCCCACCATACCCAGAAGTACCGCAACAACTCCTCTGGAGGATTCACCCCAAGATACAACAAGCCCCCTGCCCAGAATTATCACCCCAACCACAACCACAACAACAACGGAGGACCCCCGAAGCCCGGAGGCAACAACAACAACAACAACAACCACAGCAACAACAACAACCACCCCAACAATAGCAACAACAATGGAAACAACAACAACCCCAATAATGCCCCAAGGACTGGAAGCAATGCTACCCCCATCATCCCCAAAGACAAGTCCACCGTCAACTGCTACGAATGTGGAGTTGTGGGTCACTTCTCCAATGAGTGCCCCAAGAAGCTTGCCAGGATTGCCGCCAATACCCCTGCACCTGCTCAGCAACAGCGTCGCTTCGCAGGTAGAAGGAACCACAACAACAACAACGGCCGTCTCTACCACATGACTGCCACTGAAGCTCAGGAAACACCCCAGACCATGCCAAGTATGTCTCCCTGTTAATAAAATGCTCAATCTCTCTTAGGAACCTAACTTTTCTTAAAATCTCGGGACGAGATTTGTTTAAGGGGGAAGGGTTTGTAACATCCCAAGAATTTCAAAACAAAACAAATGAATTTCACTAGTTCCAAATTTTGGAACCAACAAAAACTTTTATTAAATAGAGTGGGATACATAGTGATCTTGCTTAATTCTTGTGCTATTGCTATGATTGCTTGTTATTAGTATTTGAAGTGATCTTAAACCCTAAACCTCACCCCTCTTTTTACCCTCCTAGCTAAAATAAAATAAAAGGAAAATAAATAAGAAAAGGTATATGTGCCTATGGCTATTTTTATAAATCTTTACCCTAAGCTTTTCTACTTTGATTAGAGGTTTGGAAAACCTTCATACACCTTACCTAAGGCTTATCAAACCAAATCCAAGTGGTTTCCAAAGAAAATAAAAAGAAACTAAAAATGCCATAGAGGCATATGAGAGTAAAATAGCAAATTTGTGAATTTGAGAAGATTGACCCTAGGACTTGTTGTGAATGGTTGGATCACTTCCATATACCATTTCAACACTCAACAACACCAAATGGGTCAAGCCAAGTCAAATTTAAAATGAAATGCAACATATGCATAGAGGCATATGTGACACATAGCCATTTCACCAAACTTTGACCTATGACTTTAAACCTTGACCAAATGATGGGAAACCATCCCTCAACCTAATATAACACTAAATTGACCCTAACCCATGTCCAAGTGAAGCAAGATGAACAATTTACAAGTTTAATGAAAAGTGACACATCACCTCTTATGTGTTATGGCCATTTTTGCAACTCTTTGACCAAGACCTTTTGAAATGGATTCAATGGTTTGAAAATGTTTCTAAACCAATAAGAATCACATTAGAGTCAACCAAAGTCAATTCAAATGAAGAGAAACCAAATAGTGAGAAAATTCCATATTTCACTCACATACACTTTGGCCCATTTTACAAATCTCCATATGAAGCCACCATTGCTTGCCCTATGGATTCTAAAACTCTTATATAACAAAAACAAACACATTTGCATCAAAGAAACAAGAATCAAATCAAAGGAAATCTCAAAACCATCTCACATGTGATGATGGTCATTTGTGTGATTTTTAACATGATCCCCTCTTTACCCCTCTGGCTTTGACTTTTCTTCAACTAAACTTGGTCAACTATGACCATGTCATCCAAGACCATGTCAAGGTCAACAACTTTCATGTTGACCACCATGCCTAACTTTGACCAGGTTGACCAGTAGAGATTTGACAAGTGGTGATGTTGAAACAAAGAGAAGATCATACCAATTTTGAATTCTTGCAAACCTTCACCAAAATGAACACCACCACTACCATTCTTTCTCTTTAATTATATAAGTGAGCTCCACCAAAAAGAATTGCAAATTTCCAATAAAGATTTCATGCGGCCATTTCATCATACACCTTGCATGCACAATTCTGAAAATGCACTACACCCTATTATCCTCTGGTCCAAAGCCTAAACCCCTTTACTCTTTGATCATTGATGCTCCTGTACCTCCCCTGCATCAAGCCTGGTACCAGTTTGGTCGATTAAAGCTTTGGCATGATCACCTTTGCACCATGCCGGCCATGAGAACCTCACCATGCCACTCATGGTTATCCTTCCTCTCTGGCCCCTTGTACCATGTCAACTAGGTAGCCTACTCCTCAATGAACCAGCTGATACGAGCCCTAAGCCAGGAGACACACGCTACGGTCCAGAACGCGCACGCCCAGTACCATGCCAAGGCATGCCAGCGCACGCGGTGAGCGCGCCCTGGCACGACACTGGACGCCGCAGTCCACTGCCTCGCCTGGTCGCTCTCGCCCTTCCCTCGCCTTCTCCCTTTGCACACGCACGCGCCTACACTCCTGCGTCCTCCTAGACATCCTCATCAGCACGCGGGAACACCCTAGCCGTCGCCATGATCAAACTCTGCCGTGCCCGTACCGCGAGGACGCCACCGTCGCTAGCATGCCCCAGACCATCATTGGCCGTCCCTTCAAGCGCGCTAGCACCGCCTAGCAGTCGCCTACACGCCGCGCATCATAGCTTGCCCCTTCGATCGCCGGAGCGGCCGCGCCATGGACACCCTCTCACAGCACCGTCGGTCACATATCCCGCTATAAATAGAGGCCACCAGAGCACTCCTCTCTCACACCAATCTCTTCCCCTCTCATCACTGCCCCTCCTCGACCACCCAATTGAACCCCACCTCGCCGGAGCCGCCCCAATCGAAGGCTCGTTCCCGCCGGAGCCCGCGGACCCTCTACCTCGACTGGAGCCGCCCCGAGCCTCGCCGCGGTACCAGGAGCCTCTTCGTCCTCGCCAACGACGCCTCGCACCTCTCCCTCGACCGCCGGCGGCCCAGGACGCTCCCCGACCCCCAACCTCCGCCGCCAGCACGCCCTCCTCTCGCCGGAGAAGAAGACCCCCCTCAACCGCACGATTCACTTCTAATCCGACGGCCAACATTGACAGGTACCGCTTCGGTGAAGTAAAGTCGCCGACAGGTGGGACCTTATGTCAGCAGGCCCGAACCGTTATCGGGCCAGTTCCTTTATTCAAACCATTTAGGCCCATCTGTTTCCCGCGCAGCCCAACACTTTAAATCCTGTATTAATTCATTTCAGCAGTTATTCAATTCTGGTCAGTGCTATAAATTGAATAGTTCAAAATCTACAAACCCAATTTTAGCAAATCAAAATGTTCTGGAAAGCTTATGATTTGCTCTAACTAACCCCACTGGATTCAACCCCATATGTTGTGTAGTTTTTGAATAGCAAAAATAACAAAACAGATACTTTTATGTTTTCAAATAAATCTTAAAAATCAACCAATTTGAATTTTGCAGTGAATCCAATTGAAATATTTCACATTTAACAAACTCTAATTTACTATGTAATAATATGATATATGTTCTGTACATGATCATGGGCTAGAATCAAAATATTGGCTATGTAGTCAATACTAGCCCATTTAAACTATTTCAAATTTTAGGAATTTAAACCAATGAGGTGTAGCACCTCATTTAAATCATTCTCACAAGTGATATGAAGTAATGTGTTGACCTTTAAATGCTTAGGCTCATACTTGCTCACTTGTAGAATTTAAATCCACATAGTATTTAAATTGCAAAGGTTATTTAAAACACATGAGATGATGAATCTCAATTAAATCCCTTTTCTCAAATACTAAGTGTGAAGTGTTGACCTTGGTCAACATGGGATCATCCCTGGTTATTTGAGAATATTAAATCACATCAATAGTAGTTGTTATTAAATTAGTTACAACTATGTGTTCAATCATATGAGAGGTTTTCCTCTCATTTAAATCTTGTTCTCAAGTAATTCAACATGAGGTAGTGACCATGGTCTATATAATCTCATATTGAGTTATTTGGTAACATTAAATCACTACTAGGTGAGTATTAAATTGCATGAGGTATGGAACCTCATTTAAATCATTTTCTCAAATGATAAGTATGAAGAGATTGACTTTGGTCAACCTAGGTCATATATTATTCATAAGAGAAATTAAATCTTAAGAAGAATTCAATGAGAGGAATTTATTTCTCCAAACCAAAGATAAACCCTACTTCCAATTTTCAATGAGAGGAAATTATTTTCCTAATGTTAAATAAAGAAACCCTAGCATAATTTGAGAATAAATGTTAAGTAGTGATGCTAGATCCTTTGTGTGAGCCAATAAGGTTAATTAAGACTACTTAAGTGTTGTTTGGTGATTGTATCCTCGTATTCGTTTATAGACGCTAGTACCGGAGACTATCAAGAGGAAGAGGTCTTCTACCAAGAGGAAGAGCAAGAAAACTTTGATCACATCACCAATCAAGGCAAGCTAATATTCTTGCAAGCTAGACTAATGCAAGTTATAAGTTGCAAGCTAACACTCTTGCAAGGTTCCCTTGTGCAAAGCTCTACAAGAGCAAGGCACCATTACATTTTACTTTATGAACCTATCCCAAGTTTTTACTTTACAAGCTTTACTTGATTTTATTTATCAAAGTTACTTTTTGATTTATGATTCACTTGGTTGAATTATAGAGTAGTACAAGAGAATCACACTTAGCCTAGCAAGCTCCAAGATACTTAGCATCCCTCATAAGTAGTTGCTAGTGCTAAACTAAAATGGACTACTCGGAGATGGGAACTTGTGAAAACCAATGACTTTGATAACCTTGGAATGATGAGTCATTCTATTGAAAGATTTTGAAGGTGAATATGACTGGTGAATGACTTGGTGAATTTTACGAAAACTGATGGTTGGGTTCGGATGCGATACCATTCCAATTTTACAAGTACCCCCACAATACTCGAATCTGGGTAAGGCTTAGCTGGAAACTTATGTATTTTAGTATGGGTTCCCTCCGAACAAGCGTCATAGGGGTTATGCCGAGGGCTGCCTCCGTACCGGTGAAGTGATGTGAAATGACGTGAAATGAGGTGAATGTCCGGCCCAAGCCCCGTGCAGGTTCCCGGGTTGATCTGCGGTTTTCACCGGGAGGCCAAGCTCATGGGGAGAGATGCTCATACTAGAGTATGTAAATGAAAGGTTAGGATTGGTAGTTCGCGTACTGCGTACGATAAATCAGGGCCAGTTACCCCTGACGAACTATTGCAATTGTTGTGGCACAAGTGTACAACCTCTGCAGAGTTAAACCTATTCGAATAGCCGCGTCCGTGGTTATGGACAGTTGGAAAGGCCATACTTGTTCCGGTCATCGAATTTTTCTAAAAATATGAATGGTGACTTGTGATTTGAATTGAAAGGTGACTTTGACTTGGAATCACAACTGAGTTGTGGGAATGACACTAATGTTCCCACTTGAGTTAGTTAAGCAAATGAAGAGGCTTTGATTATTAAAGTGTTTATGAAATAAAACTGGCTTTATGCAAATGAAACTGGAGCTTAGAACCCCCTTATTATAGTTGATAGTATTTACCTTAGTATTAATTTGCGAGTACTTTGAAGTACTCACGGCTGTGTCCCTGGCTATTCAAATGGCCAGACTATGAAGACGAGTACCAGAACCCGGAAGAAGGACAGCAGGACGTCTACGACAACTAGGATCACTCCCGACGTCAACAGTTGCCCGTGGAATAGATGGACTACTACTACGCTACTTTCGCTTCCGCTATGTGTTATGTAATGAATAAATAGAACTTCTATTATTGTAATGAGACCGGATCATGTGATCCTTTATTTGTAAGACGATTATGTGTTGTAATGAATGATGTGTTGTGATATCAATCTATTATGTCTCGCAAAAACAATATTCCTGGGATTGCGAGGAATGGCATAATAGGCATCTGGACTTAAAAAATCCGGGTGTTGACAACAAGCCGGCCGAGGGAGGCTCGCATGGCAGCCGGCGGGACAACTACCGCGGCAAGCGGCAGAGCGACCAGCCGGACCGCCGGTACGGTTCCGCCCATGTGGCAGCCGTGTCGGACCATGCGGCGGCTGGCGGCAGCCGGCGCCAGAAGCAAGACCGGCCCTGGAAGCTGAAGTACACCTTTGAGCAAATGCTCGACTCGCCGTGCAAGTATCACAGCGGCAAGAACCTGTTGCGGTCAAAACCCACCGGCGGGCAGCGACGGGCAACACAGTAGAGCCGGGAACAACTTAGGGCTGCGGCTGGCCCTGGTCCCTCCGAGCGACGGCCCGCAAAGCCTCTGGTACACACGTCCGATGCTGATGCAAGGGCGTGCCACCCGACCTATACCTGGTCAGGAAGGTGATGGAGATGCCTCGCTTAGTTTCCTGCATGGCATACACGTAAACATTAAATACGAGCCTCGATCGGCTCTCAGGTTATCCTGTGAATCGGCTCAAGGAGCCGATCCACCCATGATTCGTACGAGCTGCACGAATATATGGTGGTCCTGCTTGATCAAGATAAAGCTAAAGCGATCTACGATGATTTAGGGTTTTCACCGCATAATCGGATCATCCTACTCACGATTGGGCCTCGCGGCCACGCACGGTGATCGTAAGCCGATCCTAGACAAGGCCTAAAAACCAACACGAGGTTGATCCCCGGAACATCCTGTCTAGGACTAGCAAACGACACCCTACGTGCCGCTGGATCCTCCAACCCTTTGTAAGGCCTAACTATTGCAGATATTAAACTAATCCTTGAAGAACAAGGAGCAACCGTAACGGATCAGATCTACTAAATAATGATCAAGCGGGGTGCCGCCCCTACACCTAGGATAGGTGTAAGGGCGGCTTGATATGCAAGGGTTGCACTACGATAGCATGTAATATGAAGAACAATGCTAACCCTAACATATATAAGATAACTACGTTGCTCGCCATCAAAAAGGCTTCAGTACGAGCAACGCATGAACAACATAAAGCTTATGCTGCCTAGATCGCAAGATGCGATCTAGGCAGCATGATGCTTACCGGTAGAAACCCTCGAGACGAAGGAGTTGGCGATGCACCGAGATTGATTTGTGGTTGAACGTTGGTTGTTGTTTATTTCATAAACCCTAGATACATATTTATAGTCCGAGGGACTTTCTAACGTGGGAATAATCCCCACCGTGCACGAGACAAACTTTACCTAAACGACACGTATCCTACTATATTACAGATACACGGGCCAACTAGCCCAGACTTCGTATAACAGGCCGATTCACGTATTTCCTCCGTGTATATTCTTCAAATCCATCTTGATCGCGGCCCACCTCTGACTCGGTCAAATTCTGGTGATAACACATGCCCCCCTGGTTTTGGAATTGATAATTCCAAAATCACTCTGTTTTTCCTTCGAAGGGTCATGTCGTGGCAGAGCGTAACCGTTGCAGTATCCTTCATCATGATGCCCTGTCTTCTCAGCTTCTCTGCAAAATTCGATAGCTTTAGCATCACCTCCTCGGAAACTGTAATGGCATTAAATCTCCACCAGGCTCCCCATTATTTAACCGTGCCGATCGATTAGCCCTCTTCATCCCCTTCCTCTGTTCCAGCTATCGGCACCAAAAAACCCTCTTCCCCTGTAGCAATGTCTTCCTCTTCCTCCGTCTCCTCCGGCCTCTCCCTCCAATCTTTTTCCTCGAGCGAGCCGGAGTGGAACTCCGATCACGGACCAGACGGCGACCTGCCTCTGACCGATGGGGAAGACGACCTCAAGTTCCTCATCGAAGGGGAGCTGATAAGCGAAAGCGAAGACGACCTTCATCCCTGGGTGAACCCCACCTCCTCTGACGGGAAGGGGGAAGAAGAAGAAGTAGAGGAAGAAGAGGAAAAGGAGGAGGGCGGCCCCTCCTCCCCCGCTAAACTTCTGCCGGCAAAGCGATTCCGCGCCTGGGCGGACAGCGAAGACGATGATGATGACGAGGAGGAGGAGGAGGAGGATGAATCCTCCTCCTCCATCGGGTACCCGCCGACAAAGCGCTTCCGCTCTTGGGCGGACAGCGAGGATGATGATGATGACGAGGAAGACAAAGCTCCGGCTGAGGGCTGGGGCAGCAGCGACGAGGAGCTTCTTGGGAGCAGCGCCGACGACATCGACGACGGCGACGATGAGGACAGCGACAACTAGTAGAGTAGGACTAGTAGTAGCAGTGCACTAGGCACCAGATCCCCCTTTTGAGAGCCATCGGCTCTTTCATGTAAAGCCGCTCCTTTGAATTAATGAAAATTGTTCTTCCAATTCATCTTTCAATTAATCCAATTCCAACCCTTCCGCTTGCCACACCAAGACCGATAGCAACGTATCGGATTCTTTTTCCTTAGACACCCATGAAGCCGGACTCAAATATCGCTTAGACCGTCAGTCAAGCAGTTCTCAAATTCAGACTGCGATTTGATACTTGACCATAAAATTTCGCAATCCCATAACCGATGACTATTCATCGGCTATTTTGAGAATCCCAGCTCTTTCCTTTTCTCGCAGCAACAGGACGGTCCAAACCCCGTAAAAGCCGACGGCTCCCTTTTCGTAGCTTTAGCAGCCTTCTTCTGCAATGCCTCACCGCTTTCGGAGAAGATTACGGTGCAGGGTCAGCCGATGCAACTCCAATTGGCTCCAAAAATAGAGCATCTACCAAGTTAGTTGCCCCCCGAGCCTTAATCAAGGCGAGAATAGTAATGAATCAGCCAAAAGTGTCACCATCGGCTTCCAAGTTATAATGCAGAACCAGCCGATTCCAATAAAATCGGCTCTCCAGAGCAAGGATTTTTTAGGGCGAGCTGCCCCCCGAGCCTCTTCAGCTCCCATCAAAACATGGCCGGAAAGCTCACACCCAAAGAACCGACGCACTGAAAGGGTTCGGAAAGACCAGCAAATCCGTCCCTTGAACTAAGAAACCTCAAACGGCTTTCCGATTCCTCTTAGTTCATCATCTTTGGCAGACTGATGCAGTCGATCTTGAAGACTTGCAGGAGGTTTTGAGAAGGAATTCATCCAATAGGGCCTCTCCTTGTAACTCAACAACTGCTTACATCAGTTGTACATCTTGAGTCGATGGCCATGCATCGGCTGTATACCCACCATGAGTATATAAATATTTTTTTTTTACTGGCCGATTTTTCTAATCGGCCCCCAATGTTTCACTACACACATGTTCATCTGCACATGTTCATCTGATTAGGTGCCCCCCGAGCCGAATTTGTCAAGGAACGGCAGATATCGGCTCTGTAATTTAACCAAGGCATTGCATTTGCACGTCGGCTCCGGTAGGGCCAATGTTGATTCTTCTTAACTCATCAGCCGACGTAAAACCGCTGCCAAGTAAATTGATACTGAACCCAAGCAGAACATGTGGTGAGGATAATTTTGGCCGATTGCTGGAATCGGCCTCCACATTGATCGAAGCGCTTCAATGAAGGTTTTGTAATGTTCCTTCATAGACCTTTGGGGGCCGATCCCAAGGATCGGCCTCGCCATACTTGCTCATTGGTTTGCTCTTGCTACACGGTCAGGCCGGTGGATAAGACCAGCCCAACCTCATCCTTTGTCATGTCGATGCACTCGCTGTCGTCCACCTTAAGCGCATCGTTTAAATACTGGAGCGCTAACCTCCATTGGAAGGATGAGCGCCATGTTTGTGCCAGCCGATGTTTCATCATCGGCTTTCCTTTGCTTGGGGCGCCACTCCATTTTCCGTGGACGACCCTCTTCATCCAGGGCTCGCTGAATTTTCGCGGCCAGATCAGGCCGCGCCTTCCTTAGCGTGTGCAGGTATAACCTTTCGGCTTCCTCCAAACCACGCAATCGCTGAACCCTACGCTTTTGGGAACGGCTGAGTCCATCAGGGCACCACCTTGGCCGGTGGTACCTGTCTTCTTCTTCTTCTCCCTCGTCTTGCAAATCCTCGAGATCTTCCAACCGAGGGGACTCAGCGCGTTTGTTTCGAGGCGGGAGAGGCCCTAAGCGTTGGAACACGGACACGTTGGCTTCCTCCTTCTTCTTCTGGTTGCATTCTGGGCAATTGCCGATTGTAGGCAATCGGCTCATTCCTGAATCCCAGCAGTGTCTGAAGAAGGGACAGTCCCAGTGCCTGTCCTCGTCGTCTCGCTCCCTTGACTTTTCCTTGGCACGGCGCTCGTACTCCTCCTCATCGCGATCATGCCGACGATGTCTTCTGGCTTCTCTAGCCAGACGATCTCTTTCATCATCATCGCTGGACCGTCGGCGTTGGTCATACTGACTCACATACTTGTTGAGGAGGTGATCAGAGAGGGGTCGCTGATATCTTATGTTCTTCACTTCTCCCTCTGTGACGTAGCGCTTGCCATCGTGACGGAGCCGATCGCGTGGAGCGGCCTCCTCTGTGTCCTTGCTACGAGAGCAGCTGCCCTCGTCTCCATCCTTGCCAGAGTGGTGCCCAGGTCCTACCATGTTGATACTGAACGAGGATCCTGGGCCGGCAACCTTCGGTGGTAAGTGCACTCCACCATGTTAACGGCGGGAAAGGGGTGGGTGTCGACCTTCATGGCGTCATCGGTTGAAAATCAGTCGTCCTTGTTCTATCGCCATTTGGATCCGTTGACGCCACACCCTGCGAGTCGTTGGTGGCATGGGAGAGCGAATTATGCCATTTGCGGTATGGCTTTCCATTCAGCTCCTCGAACCGTGGGGAATTTGAGACCTTCGGGTATCTTCAACCTGCTTCTCCTTGAGCAGGAGGTCGAAGATTTGCTCAGTTTTGGTCACGTCAAAATCAAACCCTCCGGGCGGGCCCGGTGGCTTAACCCATTTGCAGGACACGGGGTTGCCCCCGAGTCCATTCAGCCACTCGCTACCTCTTGATCTCCCGCGAAACTTCGTCTTCCTCCGCTTCGACCAGGACTACTGCACGCTTGAATTTGTCCCTGGTACAAGTCCGGGTGGCGCTGTTCATATGCCGACAGCTTCGAACCATGTGCGCCGCCGAAGGATAGTCTCGCTTGGGAGGCCATGTCCTTGATTTGTGAGGCAAGGCCCACCACCGCCAATTCGACTCGCTTCTTTTCAGTCACACGAGCCGAATAACATCGGTTCCTTAGATTTCGAAGCGCCGGATGTATTCCGCCACGGTTTCTCCACGCTTCGACGTATCCGTGCTAGATCGGCAAGGCCGGACTCGGAAGCTTCGAGTGAAACTGCATGTGGAACTGTTCTTCCAACTGCTTCCAAGTCCGGATTGAGTCTGGTGGCAACGAGGTGTACCACCCGAAAGCCGATCCCGTGAGGGACTGTGCGAAGAACCTCACGTGTAGTGGATCCGACGCTGAGGCCGTTCCTAGCTGTGCCAAATATCGGCTCACATGCTCGATGGAGCTGGAACCATCTGATCCGCTGAACTTGGAGAAGTCAGGGAGCCGATACTTGGGTGGTAGTGGGACCAACTCGTATTCATCGGGGTACGGCTTGGAATAGCCGATTGTCCTCCTTTTCGGCACCATGCCGAACTGGTCCCTGAGGATCGTGCTGATCTGATCCGCGGTGCTGGGCCGCAGAGTCGAACTCTGAAGATTCGCCGGGGTGGCGTACTTAGCCAGCCATGCTTGCTTTTCCAGCTCTGAGCCAACTGCAGGAGCTGTGCTCTGGAGGTTCGTCGGGGTGGCATATTTAGCTAGCCACGTCTGCTTCTCAAAATCTGTTGCTGACGTTCCTCCTGCTTTCCCAGAAGTCCCTGATGTTGCGGCCTGGTTTGTGAGCGCCCAGTTACCGCAGTCTGGCACATATGTGCACATGTACCCGTGAGGGATCTCCTTAGGCGCCTCCTGCAAGAACTGGCAGTCACTAGGGTCACCACCGATCTTGTAGACGACGAATGCCGGTGAGTTCGGCACTTCTGGTGCTGCCAACGCAAATGGCAGCGGTGGACGGGACTGGAGTGGCAACTCTCCTTGATGTGTCCCGAGAGCCGGTCCTGACGGCGAGTACTGGTGCCTCATGATCTCCTGGATCACCCGAAGAGCGACACGCTCCAAAGTGTTCACCAGGTTCTCGGAGTGGCGGTGTAGCGAGTGAGCCACCATGTAGTTGATCTCCTGCCGCAGGGACCTGGTGCGTTCTTCTGACGGGGCAGAGAGGTCTATCCCATTGAGTGCACCGTTAGGCGAGAACCCCTTCCACCTGATGCCATGTGAACGGGTTCTGTGAAAAGAGCCGATGAGGTCGGCTTCGAGGATTGCTTTGACCTCGTCATACTTCTTCTTGAGCTCGTCGGGCAGATCCTCGTACGTGATCGGCGTGCCGTCCGCCATCTCAGATGTAGATGGCGATGTGGTTGATGTCGGCCTGTCCCACCGGGCGTGCCGAATGTGTTGCGGTCAAAACCCACCGGCGGGCAGCGACGGGCAACACAAGAGAGCCGGGAACAACTTAGGGCTGCGGCCGGCCCCGGTCCCTCCGAGCGACGGCCCGCAAAGCCTCCGGTACACACGTCCGATGCTGATGCAAGGGCGTGCCACCCGACCTATACCTGGTCGGGAAGGTGATGGAGATGCCTCGCTTAGTTTCCTGCATGGCATACACGTAAACATTAAATACGAGCCTCGATCGGCTCTCGAGTTATCCCGTGAATCGGCTCAAGGAGCCGATCCACCCATGATTCGTACGAGGTGCACGAATATATGGTGGTCCTGCTTGATCAAGATAAAGCTAAAGCGATCTACGACGATTTAGGGTTTTCACCGCATAATCGGATCATCCTACTCACGATTGGGCCTCGCGGCCACGCACGGTGATCGTAAGCCGATCCTAGACAAGGCCTAAAAACCAACACGAGGTTGATCCCCGGAACATCCCGTCTAGGACTAGCAAACGACACCCTACGTGCCGCTGGATCCTCCAACCCTTTGTAAGGCCTAACTATTGCAGATATTAAACTAATCCTTGAAGAACAAGGAGCAACCGTAACGGATCAGATCTACTAAATAATGATCAAGCGGGGTGCCGCCCCTACACCTAGGATAGGTGTAAGGGCGGCTAGATATGCAAGGGTTGCACTACGATAGCATGTAATATGAAGAACAATGCTAACCCTAACATATCTAAGATAACTACGTTGCTCGCCATCAAAAAGGCTTCAGTACGAGCAACGCATGAACAACATAAAGCTTATGCTGCCTAGATCGCAAGATGCGATCTAGGCAGCATGATGCTTACCGGTAGAAACCCTCGAGACGAAGGAGTTGGCGATGCGCCGAGATTGATTTGTGGTTGAACGTTGGTTGTTGTTTATTTCATAAACCCTAGATACATATTTATAGTCCAGGGGACTTTCTAACGTGGGAATAATCCCCACCGTGCACGAGACAAACTTTACCTAAACGACACGTATCGTACTATATTACAGATACACGGGCCAACTAGCCCAGATTTTGTATAACAGGCCGATTCACGTATTTCCTCCGTGTATATTCTTCAAATCCATCTTGATCGCGGCCCACCTCTGACTCGGTCAAATTCTGGTGATAACAGAACCCCTCCAACCACACCACCCGCGACTGCCACTTCATGAAGCGGCTGACGAGCGGCGAGCCGCTACCTCCTCCACCCCCGCCTCCACCAGCCGGCGGGCCGGGTGGCCAAGCCGGCGCAGAGAACGCCAACCTCGAGCACCACGAGGCTAACCAAGTGCACCATGGCCGCTACTTGGCCGAGGATGCTACCTACATCATCTTCACCTCCGAGCCCGAGGACAAGACGAGCCAGCAGAGCCGTTCCCTCGAGGTCAACGCGGTCATACCGCCGGTCCCCTAGTACCTAAACTGGTCAGAGCAGGCCATCACATTTGATCGCCGCGATACACCGGCTGTCCTGCCGAAGCCGGGCAGCTATGCCATGGTCCTCGACCCCACCATCGGCACAACCCGGCGCAGCATGCGCTTCTCGCGCGTCCTCATCGATGGCGGCAGCAGCATCAACATCCTCTACCGCGACACCGCCCGCAAGCTGGGCATACAGGAGGCCGAGTTGCGTCCCACCCCCACCGTCTTCCATGGCATCGTGCCAGGCCACTGCTGCCAGCCGATCGGCCGGATCACGCTGGAGGTGATGTTCGGGAAGCCGGATCACTTCCGCACCGAGAAGGTCGAGTTCGAGGTAGTGGACCTCGTCAGTCCCTACCACACGCTCCTGGGCAGGCCGGCCCTGACCAAGTTCATGGCGGTGCCCCACTACGGGTACCTGAAGATGAAGCTGCCTCGGCCCAAAAGGGGTCATCACCGTAGCCGGCGACTACCGCCGCTCCATGAACCGCGCCACGCGAGCTCCAAGATGGCCCGTACGCCGGTCATCGCCACCGAGAAGCAGCTCATCCACGACGCTGTCGCCTTGGCCAAGGCCGCGCAGTCGAACATGTCGGCTGTAGGCAACCCGGCTGGGACGACTCACTTCCAGCCGGCCAACAACACCAAGAAGATCCTGCTTGACCCGGCGCAGCCGGACAAGTACGTCACCATCGGTGCCGGCTTGAGCAGCAAATAGGAAAGCGAGCTCACCAGCTTCCTCCGTGAGAATCGGGACATCTTTGCATGGTCTCCAAGGGACATGACGGGTGTGCCGAGGGAGTTGGCTGAGCACCACATCCACGTCAGGCCTGAAGCCAAGCCGGTGAAGCAGCCCCTCAGGCGCTTCGCCGAAGAAAGAAGGAAGGCCATCGGTGAAGAAATCGCCCGGCTCCTCGCAGCCGGCTTCATCATGGAAGTGCTGCACCCGGACCGGTTGGCGAACCCGGTCCTGGTTTTGAAGAAGAACGGCTCCTGGCGCATGTGTATCGACTACACCAGCCTCAACAAGGCGTGCCCGAAGGACCCCTTCCCCTGCCGCGCATAGATCAAGTCATAGATTCGATCGCCGGCTTTGAATCGTTGTCTTTTAGACGCCTATTCAGGCTACCACCAGATTCCTTTGAATCCGGCTGATCAAATAAAGACTTCGTTCATTACCCCGTATGGGGCTTATCGCTACACGACTATGCCATTCGGCTTAAAAATGCAGGCGCCACCTACCAAAGGTGCATGCAAAAGTGTTTGCAGGATCAAATCGGCAGAAATGTTCACGCATATGTGGATGATGTCGTTGTAAAAACCAAGGAGATGCCTACCCTCCTTGATGACCTAAGAGAAACCTTCACCAATCTGCGAAGATTCCGGATGAAGCTCAACCCGGCCAAATGCACGTTCGGCGTGCCAGTCGGCCAACTCCTCGGGCTACCTCGTCTCTCGCCGAGGAATCGAAGCCAACCCGGAGAAGATCAGTGCCATTGAGAAGATGGAGCTGCCGTAGTGCCTCAAGGACGTCCAGAAGTTCACCGGATGCCTGGCCTCCTTGAGCCGCTTCGTCAGCCGGCTGGGGGAAAAGGCACTGCCCCTGTACCAGTTGCTGAAGAAATCGGACAAATTCGTCTCGTCACCGCAGGCGGATGAAGCCTTCCGTGACTTGAAGCGCGTACTTGATACGTCTCCAACGTATCGATAATTTCTTATGTTCCATGCCACATTATTGATGTTATCTACATGTTTTATGCACACTTTATGTCATATTCGTGCATTTTCTGGAACTAACCTATTAACAAGATGCCGAAGTGCCGCTTGCTGTCTTCTCGCTGTTTTTGGTTTCAGAAATCCTAGTAAGGAAATATTCTCGGAATTGGACGAAATCAAAGCCCGGGGGCCTATTTTTCCACGAAGCTTCCGAAGTCCGAAGACGAAACGAAGAGGGGCCACGGGGTGGCCAAACCCTAGGGCGGCGCGGCCCCACCCCGGCCGCGCCGGCCCGTGGTTTGGGCCCCCGTGCCGCCTCTTGACCTGCCCTTCCGCCTACTTAAAGCCTCCGTGACGAAACCCCCAGCACCGAGAGCCACGATACGGAAAACCTTCCGGAGACGCCGCCAACGCCGATCCCATCTCGGGGATCCAGAGATCGCTCTCCGCACCCTCGCCGGAGAGGGGAATCATCTCCCGGAGGACTCTACGCCGCCATGGTCGCCTCCGGAGTGATGTGTGAGTAGTCTACCCCTGGACTATGGGTCCATAGCAGTAGCTAGATGGTTGTCTTCTCCCCATTGTGCTATCATTGTCGGATCTTGTGAGCTGCCTAACATGATCAAGATCATCTATCTGTAATTCTATATGTTGCGTTTGTTGGGATCCGATGAATAGAGAATACTTGTTATGTTGATTATCAAAGTTATATCTATGTGTTGTTTATGATCTTGCATGCTCTCTGTTATTAGTAAATGCTCTAGCCAAGTTGATGCTAGTAACTCCAAGAGGGAGTATTTATGCTCGATAGTGGGTTCATGTCTCCGTGAATCTGGAGGGGTGACAAGAACCTCTAAGGTTATGGATGTGCTGTTGCCACTAGGGATAAAACATTAGTGCTATGTTCAAGGATGTAGTCACTAGTTACATTACGCGCAATACTTAATGCAATTGTCCGTTGTTAGCAACTTAATACCGGAGGGGTTCGGATGATAACTCGAAGGTGGACTTTTTAGGCATAGATGCGATTGGATGGCGGTCTATGTACTTTGTCGTAATGCCCAATTAAATCTCACTATACTCATCATGATATGTATGTGCATGGTCATGCTCTCTTTATTTGTCAAATGCCCAACCGTAATTTGTTCACCCAACATGTTGTTCGTCTTATGGGAGAGACACCTCTAGTGAACTGTGGACCCCGGTCCAATTCTCTTTACCGAAATACAATCTACCGCAATACTTGTTCTACTCGTTTTCTCGCAAACAATCATCTCCCACACAATACGGTTAATCCTTTGTTACAAGCAAGCCGGTGAGATTGACAACCTCACCGTTTCGTTGGGGCAAAGTACTTTGGTTGTGTTGTGCAGGTTCCACGTTGGCGCCGGAATCCCCGGTGTTGCGCCGCACTACATCCCGCCGCCATCAACCTTCAACGTGCTTCTTGGCTCCTCCCGGTTCGATAAACCTTGGTTTCTTCTCGAGGGAAAACTTGCCGCTGTGCGCATCATACCTTCCTCTTGGGGTTCCCAACGAACGTGTGAGTTACACGCCATCAAGCTCTTTTTCTCGGCGCCGTTGTCGGGAGATCAAGACACGCCGCAAGGGGAGTCTCCACTTCTCAATCTCTTTACTTTGTTTTTGTCTTGCTTAGTTTTATTTACTACTTTGTTTGCTGCACTAAATCAAAATACAAAAAAATTAGTTGCTTGTTTTACTTTATTTGCTATCTTGTTTGCTATATCAAAAACACAAAAAAAATTAGTTTACTTGCATTTACTTTATCTAGTTTGCTTTATTTACTACTACTAAAGTGAGTAATCCTGAAGTTGAAGTTCGTACATTTAAGCAACGAGGGGGAGAATGTTTGAGAGATGCTTGGTATAGAATTAGTGATGCCCATAATAGATGCACTAAGAAACACTCCACCATTATTTTACTCAGGAATTTTTATGTTGGTATCTCTAGCTGGAATAGATATGTTCTTGATAGTCTCGCAAAAGGTGACTTCTTAAGTACTCCTGCATTAGAAGCTAGTTGCATTATTGAGAGTTTATTTGGAATACCCCCTGTTGATAAAGTTAAAACTGAAATCTCTCTTGAAGATGTTATGAAAAAATTGGAAACCATAGAGAAAAATTTTCCAAGTATTGAAGCTAAATTGGAAATATTACTTGATAAAACTGATGAACTTGATAAATTCTTAGGAGGAATTGATGAAAGAATTAGTGTCCTAGGAACTAATGCTGTCCATGATGATCAAATCAATAGGATTGACGAACTTGAAAAAGCTATGGGAACCTTGGGTTCAACATTTTCTTCTCTTAAATATAAGGAGAAAGCTTATGTGGGTAAGGAGCAAAAGTTTATGTATGTCTCTAAAGTGCCTAGACCAAAGAAGTATTATTATAGGCCTAAAATTGACAAAGCCCTTAGTACCACTATGGATGGGGGAGCTCATGATAACGATGCATCACCCTTTGATAATACTTGATGCACACTTTCTGCGCCTAGCTGAAAGGCGTTAAAGAAAAGCGCTTATGGGAGACAACCCATGTTTTACCTATAGTACTTTGTTTTTATTTTGTGTCTTGGAAGTTGTTTACTACTGTAGCAACCTCTCCTTATCTTAGTTTTGTGTTTTGTTGTGCCAAGTTAAGCCGTTGATAGAAAAGTAAGTACTAGATTTGGATTACTGCGCAGTTCCAGATTTCTTTGCTGTCACGAATCTGGGTCCACCTCCCTGTAGGTAGCTCAGAAAATTAAGCCAATTTATGTGCATGATCCTCAGATATGTACGCAACTTTCATTCAATTTGAGAATTTTCATCTGAGCAAGTCTGGTGCCATTTTAAAATTCGTCAATACGAACTGTTCTGTTTTGACAGATTCTGCCTTTTATTTCGCATTGCCTCTTTTGCTATGTTGGATGAATTTCTTTGATCCACTAATGTCCAGTAGCATTATGCAATGTCCAGAAGTGTTAAGAATGATTGTGTCACCTCTGAATATGTCAATTTATATTGTGCACTAACCCTCTAATGAGTTGTTTCGAGTTTGGTGTGGAGGAAGTTTTCAAGGATCAAGAGAGGAGTATGATGCAACATGATCAAGGAGAGTGAAAGCTCTAAGCTTGGGGATGCCCCGGTGGTTCACCCCTGCATATATTAAGAAGACTCAAGTGTCTAAGCTTGGGGATGCCCAAGGCATCCCCTTCTTCATCGACAACATTATCAGGTTCCTCCCCTGAAACTATATTTTTATTCCATCACATCTTATGTGCTTTTTCTTGGAGCGTCGGTTTGTTTTTGTTTTGTTTGAATAAAATGGATCCTAGCATTCACTTTATGGGAGAGAGACACGCTCCGTTGTAGCATATGGACAAGTATGTCCTTGGTTTCTACTCATAGTATTCATGGCGAAGTTTCTCCTTCGTTAAATTGTTATATGGTTGGAATTGGAAAATGATACATGTAGTAATTGCTATAAATGTCTTGGGTAATGTGATACTTGGCAATTGTTGTGCTCATGTTTAAGCTCTTGCATCATATGCTTTGCACCCATTAATGAAGAAATACATAGAGCATGCTAAAATTTGGTTTGCATATTTGGTTTCTCTAAGGTCTAGATAATTTCTAGTATTGAGTTTGAACAACAAGGAAGACAATGTAGAGTCTTATAATGTTTTCAATATGTCTTTTATGTGAGTTTTGCTGCACCGGTTCATCCTTGTGTTTGTTTCAAATAAGCCTTGCTAGCCTAAACCTTGTATCGAGAGGGAATACTTCTCATGCATCCAAAATACTTGAGCCAACCACTATGCCATTTGTGTCCACCATACCTACCTACTACATGGTATTTTCCGCCATTCCAAAGTAAATTGCTTGAGTGCTACCTTTAAAATTCCATCATTCACCTTTGCAATATATAGCTCATGGGACAGATAGCTTAAAAACTATTGTGGTATTGAATATGTAATTATGCACTTTATCTCTTATTAAGTTGCTTGTTGTGCGATAACCATGTTCATCGGGGACGCCATCAACTATTCATTGTTGAATTTCATGTGAGTTGCTATGCATGTCCGTCTTGTCCGAAGTAAGAGAGATCTACCACCCTATGGTTAAGCATGCATATTGTTAGAGAAGAACATTGGGCCGCTAACTAAAGCCATGATCCATGGTGGAAGTTTCAGTTTTGGACATATATCCTCAATCTCAAATGAGAAAATTATTAATTGTTGTTACATGCTTATGCATAAAAGAGGAGTCCATTATCTGTTGTCTATGTTGTCCCGGTATGGATGTCTAAGTTGAAGAATAATCAATAGCGAGAAATCCAATGCGAGCTTTCTCCTTAGACCTTTGTACAAAGCGGCATAGAGGTACCCCTTTGTGACACTTGGTAAAAACATGTGCATTGTGATGATCCGGTAGTCCAAGCTAATTAGGACAAGGTGCGGGCACTATTAGTATACTATGCATGAGGCTTGCAACTTATAAGATATAATTTACATGATGCATATGCTTTATTACTACCGTTGACAAAATTGTTTCATGTTTTCAAAATCAAAGCTCTAGCACAAATATAGCAATCGATGCTTTTCCTCTATGGAGGACCATTCTTTTACTTTCAATGTTGAGTCAGCTTCACCTATTTCTCTCCACCTCAAGAAGCAAACACTTGTGTGAACTGTGCATTGATTCCTACATACTTGCTTATTGCACTTATTATATTACTCTATGTTGACAATATCCATGAGATATACATGTTACAAGTTGAAAGCAACCGCTGAAACTTAATCTTCTTTTGTGTTGCTTCAATGCCTTTACTTTGAATTATTGCTTTATGAGTTAACTCTTATGCAAGACTTATTGATGCTTGTCTTGAAGTGCTATTCATGAAAAGTCTTTGCTTTATGATTCACTTGTTTACTCATGTCATATACATTGTTTTGATCGCTGCATTCACTACATATGCTTTACAAATAGTATGATCAAGATTATGATGGCATGTCACTCCGTAAATTATCCGTGTTATCGTTTTACTCGCTCGGGACGAGCAGAACTAAGCTTGGGGATGCTCGATACGTCTCCAACGTATCGATAATTTCTTATGTTCCATGCCACATTATTGATGTTATCTACATGTTTTATGCACACTTTATGTCATATTCGTGCATTTTCCGGAACTAACCTATTAACAAGATGCCGAAGTGCCGCTTGTTGTTTTCTCGCTGTTTTTGGTTTCGAAATCCTAGTAAGGAAATATTCTCGGAATTGGACGAAATCAAAGCCCAGGGGCCTATTTTTCCACGAAGCTTCCGGAAGTCCGAAGACGAAACGAAGAGGGGCCACGGGGTGGCCAAACCCTAGGGCGGCGCGGCCCCACCCCCGGCCGCGCCGGCCCGTGGTTTGGGCCCCCGTGCCGCCTCTTGACCTGCCCTTCCGCCTACTTAACGCCTCCGTGACGAACCCCCCGGCACCGAGAGCCACGATACGGAAAACCTTCCAGAGACGCCGCCAACGCCGATCCCATCTCGGGGGATCCAGGAGATCGCCTCCGGCACCCTGCCGGAGAGGGGAATCATCTCCCGGAGGACTCTACGCCGCCATGGTCGCCTCCGGAGTGATGTGTGAGTAGTCTACCCTGGACTATGGGTCCATAGCAGTAGCTAGATGGTTGTCTTCTCCCCATTGTGCTATCATTGTCGGATCTTGTGAGCTGCCTAACATGATCAAGATCATCTATCCGTAATTCTATATGTTGCGTTTGTTGGGATCCGATGAATAGAGAATACTTGTTATGTTGATTATCAAAGTTATATCTATGTGTTGTTTATGATCTTGCATGCTCTCCGTTATTAGTAGATGCTCGGCCAAGTTGATGCTAGTAACTCCAAGAGGGAGTATTTATGCTCGATAGTGGGTTCATGTCTCCGTGAATCTGGAGGGGTGACAAGAACCTCTAAGGTTATGGATGTGTCGTTGCCACTAGGGATAAAACATTAGTGCTATGTTCAAGGATGTAGTCACTAGTTACATTACGTGCAATACTTAATGCAATTGTCTCGTTGTTAGCAACTTAATACTGGAGGGGGTTCGGATGATAACCTCGAAGGTGGACTTTTTAGGCATAGATGCAGCTTGGATGGCGGTCTATGTACTTTGTCGTAATGCCCAATTAAATCTCACTATACTCATCATGATATGTATGTGCATGGTCATGCTCTCTTTATTTGTCAATTGCCCAACCGTAATTTGTTCACCCAACATGTTGTTCGTCTTATGGGAGAGACACCTCTAGTGAACTGTGGACCCCGGTCCAATTCTCTTTACCGAAATACAATCTACTGCAATACTTGTTCTATCGTTTCTCGCAAACAATCATCTCCCACACAATACGGTTAATCCTTTGTTACAGCAAGCCGGTGAGATTGACAACCTCACCGTTTTGTTGGGGCAAAGTACTTTGGTTGTGTTGTGCGGGTTCCACGTTGGCGCCGGAATCCCTGGTGTTGCGCCGCACTACATCCCGCCGCCATCAACCTTCAACGTGCTTCTTGGCTCCTCCTGGTTCGATAAACCTTGGTTTCTTTCTGAGGGAAAACTTGCTGCTGTGCGCATCATACCTTCCTCTTGGGGTTCCCAACGAACGTGTGAGTTACACGCCATCAGCACTCTCAACCGCGCCCATCCTCGCATCGCCGGCTTCAATGGAGCCGATGCTGTTGTACATCGCTGCCACCAATCGTGTGGTTAGCGTCGTCCTGGTGGTGGAGCGCAAGAAAGCCGGCAAGGAGCAGTCGGTCCAGCGCCCAGTCTACTACCTCAGTGAGGTGCTGTCCCAGTCAAAGCAAAACTACCCCCACTACCAAAAGGTCACCTACGGCGTATACATGGCGGCCAAGAAGCTCAAGCACTACTTCAAGGAGCACCACATCAAGGTGGTGGCCACAGCGCCCTTGGCAGAAATCATTGGCAGCAAAGACGCCAATGGCCTGGTTGCCAAGTGGGCCCTGGAGCTAGCTGCCCATACCATCCTCTACGAGCCGCGCATGGCCATCAAGTCGCAGATCCTTGCAGACTTCTTCGTCGATTGGGCCGAGATGCAATACTTGCTGCCTGTGCCTGATTCCACACACTGGAAGCTGCACTTCGACGGCTCAAAGATGCGGAACGGCTTGGGAGCCGGCATCGTCGTCACCTCTCCCAAGGGAGACCGGCTGGACTACGTCCTGCAGATCCACTTCGCCGCATCCAACAATGTGGCAGAGTACGAGGCGCTCATCCACGGGCTGAAGCCGGCCAAGGAGATAGGCGTGCGTCGCATTC
>NC_061513.1:262795945-262836708 GCF_022539505.1 Lolium rigidum | reverse complement strand
ATTGAAATACCAATAGCGCTTCACTCCCCGGCAACGGCGCCATCAAAATAGTCTTGATGACCCACAAGTATAAGGGTGTATCGTAGTACTTTCGATAAATAAGAGTGTCGAACCCAACGAGGAGCAGAAGGTGTTGACAAGCAGTTTCGATGAAGGATTCACTGTAAATGCTCACAGACAAGTTTTCAGGGGGTTTTAATATAGCAGATAAATAAAGTACAAGTAAATAAAATGCGAGAGGAATAATTGCAATGAGTGGCCCAATCCTTTTAGCACAAAGGACAAGCCGGTTTGTTTACTTATAATGACCAAACGTTCTTGAGGACACACGGGGATTTTAGTCTAGTGCTTTCGCTTCATACGACTGATTAATCTTCATTGTTTTGATAAGTGTTGTGTGGGTGAACCTATGCTAATGCACCGCCCTTCCTAGGACTAATACATACTTGTGATTATACCCCTTGCAAGCATCCGCAAATACAAGAAAGTAATTAAGATAAATCTAACCACAGCCTTAAACTCTGAGATCCTGCTATCCATCCTGCACCAATATACTAACGGGGGTTTAGGTTGCTGTCACTCCGGCAACCCCACAATTAGCAAACGAATACAAGATGTACTCCCCTAGGCCCATAAAGGTGAAGTATCATGTAGTCGACGTTCACATGACACCACTAGAAGAGTAACACCACAACTTAAATATCATAACATTGAATATTACTCAACAATAATTCACTACTAACATTTAGACTTCACCCATGTCCTCAAGAACTAAACGAACTACTCACGAGACATCATATGGAACATGATCGGAGGTGATATGATGATGAATAACAATCCGAACATAAACCTTGGCTCAATGGTTTCACTCAATAGCATCAATAACAAGTATTAATCAACACCGGGAGAGTTTCCCCTATCAAACAATCAAGATCCAACCCAAATCGTTACAGCGGTGACGAGATGCAGCGGTGGAGATGGCGGTGTAGATGATGGAGATGATGGTGATGATGATGGCGATGATGTCTAGCTCGATGACGATGGAGATGGCATCGATTTCCCCCTCCGGGAGGGAATTTCCCCGGCGGATTCCTGCCCGCCGGAGAGCTCTTTTCTCTCTGGTGTTTTTCCGCCCCGCAGAGGCGGCTCTGTCAATTCTCCGTCCTTAGGTTTTCGGGACGAAGAAGTACGCGAAGGAGAGGCGACCAGAGGGGGCTGTGGGCCCCCTCCCCACAAGGCGGCGCGGCCAGGCCTGGGCCCGCGCCGGCCTATGGGGGGGCATGGTGGCCCCTCTCGGCTCCTCCTTTTGGCTCCCTTCGTCTTCTGGGAAAATAGGATTTTTCGTATAACTTCCGTCAATTGTTGATCTTCAGAAATATGGTGTCCTGACGGTGCTTTTTCCAGCAGAATCTCGACTCCGGTGAATAATTCTCCAATGATCATGAAACATGCAAAATAGATGAAATAACATAAGTATCATCTCTAAATATGAAATATATCAATGAATAACAGCAAATTATGATATAAAATAGTGATGCAAAATGGACGTATCAGATCTCCACCACCAGATCCGAGCCAACCTAGGGCTGTTGCTGCTTCTTCCTCTGCTCCGATGGCTGGAGGGAGGAGAGGCTGGGAGCAGCATCGTCTTCCCCAATAACCTGGTGGTTGCGTGTGCTCTTCTTCTCCCCTGGATCTCAGCACAGGTGAAGCTTTCCTGGCCTGCCGTGGCGGCGTGGGGGAGAGATGCCCTGGTGCTGTTAGGTTTGCCTATTCTTCTCTCCTGGCCGGCCATGGTGGCGAGGAGGAGGAGAGAGGCTTGCCGATTTTGTCTCGAGGGGGGATCATGCCCTCTCTGCCGGTGTAGCTGTTGCTCTAGTGCGTCTCCCCTGCTTTCTTCTCTGCCTTGCCGTGGTGGCGAGAGGAGAAGTGGCGGATGGATGAACTGGACCTCTGCTCGTCGGCGCCTGCCTACAGGGTGCTACGAAGCTTCATCGTCGAAGCTCATTCATGCGAAACACGAGTCGCTCCTCGTCGACGTCGCGATCTTTGGCCGGCATGGCGGCCCATCTGCTACCTCCAAGACGGAGGCCATCCCCTGCTTCGTTCGTTGGAGCTCAACGCCTCTTCACCAACAAGTGGTTCGTCCCAGGAGGAGGATAGGTGGTTGGTGGATGCTAAGCTTCGCCGGAAGCGTGCTGCTAGGCATCTCGGCACCGTATCTCGACGGAGACGTCTGGAGATCGCCGACGGTTGGTGGCGGAGACACCCAAGGACCTGATTGCTTTTTTAGTTTTTTCTCCAGGGTGTTTCTTGTAATTTTCAAGGTCCTTTCTTCGAATCCTTGGTTTCTCCATGCGAGCGATGTAAAAGGACCTCGATGTAAAATGTACCCGCCACGTATGCAATGAATCTTCTCTGGGGTCTTCCAGACCCCTCTCTTGTTCAAAAAAAAAAAGGAAAACTGACTTGATCATACACGACTGAGTCTAAGGCAGAGGTTGTAGTAAATGTTTGGATTACTATGAAATTAAGGAATGCAATTCACAAAAAGTTGGTTATAATCATTCATCCTATTCCAAAGCAATCCATTGATAAAATAATTACCTATGTTCGGAAATTGAAAAGCTTTGGTGGGCTATTTTAGCATATCAAAATATTTGTATTTAGGAATGTAAGTAGTAGTATACATTAAAGTAGTCCAATAAAACATTATAAGTTGTAAAGAGGGCGTAATCTATACATGTTGGTCAGACCTTATTTTTCCAAAATGGAGGATATCCCGGCCTCTACATCAGTAATGCACATCGACGTTTTTATTACAAAGTTCAAAGTAACAAGTTACTACATCTCATTAGCCACCATAGCACAAATACAAAAATCAGCCACCTGAAAAATAACAACACATAGAGAGAATAGCCAAAATACCACTAGTCAAAACCGAAAATGCCAAAATACCACTAGTCAAAACGGAAGTGTCAAAATACCACTCAACTTTGGTTTTTCATGCCAAAATACCACTAGTGACTAACTGAGACTAACATTTCTAAAGAAAAGACACAAATGCCCTTACTTCTTCACATGTCACACAAATACCACTAGTGAGTAACTAATATCCACAACCACAATTGCATGTATTAATCGGTAGCACCCAAGTACAGAACTATTCATTCTGCATTTGCACAGCACAGACATCGGCTAACAAGCAAAGATTTGGAGAATCAGAAGTACTCGTGAAAAAGGTCAGACGCCTAAGCACTTAGACAGAAAGGAAAAATTGGCACCCTGATGGTGGCCTCGCCTTGCCATGCTTTTCTTTCTGGCTTGATGGTGGTCTCACGCGGTCGCCGTTCTTCTACAGAGAGACAATGGAGTCATGGAGACGTGTTGGAGCCAGACTGCCAGGGAAAGTGGAGTTGGGTGCTGCTCCTAGTTCACCGTGAGGAACCGCCCGCCATTCCCGCCCTCACGCGTGGCTCTGTCCCCAGTTTCGCCATCTGCTGTTCAGGCCGGAGGTCGGAGCTGGGGTGAGGCGAGGATGCTGCGGGGCGAGGTGGGGAAGCTGCAGCCTGGCTGGGAATAAGAAGCGACGACGACACGAGGATTGTGGGGCTAGCAGCAGAGGCGGCCATACATGGCCGGCGCCGCCATCGTTCCTCTCTAGATGTAGGAGAGGCACACGGGAGGAGATAGGTTTTCTTTTCTTTTCCTTACATCTTTACTATTAAATTGCAATAGGTGACTGCCTGGTGTCACAAACGGGCCAAAGTTTTTTTTCTTTAAGCCCGATGTCTCCTGGAAATCTTAGGCCCAATATCTCTAAATATGGATCTATTCCGTCGCACCTTACCTTAATAAATATTTACTATTAAATCTTGATCGGACCATACGTCGTAAGTACCACTGAAAAAGCAACGGCCTACACCCGATCGGAAACACGAGTGTTTATATTGGAGACGGCACAGCCAAAATGAATCGTGTTCTGACCCAAACACCACGTACGCGTTAACCGGAGGAAAAAAAATGAACATGTGTATTTGTATTGGAGACGGCAACAGACAGTCAACCATGCTCCGGCCGGACGGAGCTGATTAGCATGGTGGTATTCGTTGATGCCAAAGAATTAACAACGACTTACTAGGATTGCACTGTTCTGTTTTCGGACGTTCTCCCTCTGAACCAACTAAAACTGCAGTATGTCAATCCACCGGAAAACTGATCCATTCGAGAAGGTTTAGGTAGACGTACTGAGACCCAATGTCGGGACCGTCTTCAGTTAAATTAGTAGCCTTCCTCGCTCGGCTGTATGGATGAAGTGTGTCAAACTCATCAGTGGGTTGTTGCTTTGGCTCATGGGAATTGGCAAAGGCTCTGGCACAATATTCTGGCACAATATCTGCGTCAGAGGTGTTACCACTATATATCAGATCGTTGCAAGGAATTTGCTGCGGTGAAGACTGGTGAGCCAAGAACCCATCGACATAGGCAAGAATTGCACTGAATTCTTGAGATGATTCCGTCTGGTGGACCCATCGACATGGCGAAGAAGAATTCTTGTGCAAAATTTAAGAAATTTTTAAATTCACTCTTGTTACATATACCAAAATAAATAAACTAGAAACTCGTGGCAACGCACGAGCATTCAGCTAGTGATGATATGGGCAGTTTTGGCAAGTCAAAAAAAACTAGAAGCTTGACTAACGGAATCTGTTTGACATTACACGGTAGTGGTATTTTGGCATGAAAAAACTGAATGTGAGTGGTATTTTTGCATTATGGTTTTCACTAGTGGTATTTTGGCCCTTTCAGTTTTCACCGGTGGTATTTTGGCTATTCTCTCCAACATATAGCATCTTAGGCATCTAGAGCGACCGTTTGTAGACGGTTGCATTCAGCAACTATAAACTCATGCTGGTACTCCGAAAGCAAGAACGGCCGTAGTTAGATCCAATGTGTAGACATATGGATAACCTGTAAAAAAATTAGGAATATCGACTTTGTTAAATATGATAATATTACTACAACTCCATATCAATCAACATAAAGCGGAAACTCAAATGGGTATTCTAACTTCACTTTTCTTATCGATTCCATTTAACAAATCACGAATGTCTTTTTTATATTGACAGGTGGTGGAATGTTGTAGGTAAACAGTATAGTCCTCCATATAATTTTGAAAATGGACATGCGAGAAATAAATATTTTGTTGTCTCCTTCAAATCAACAAAGAAACACTTATTACATCCATCTTATGTTCTCTTTAGATTGGATGCATCGTGTGGGATACTAAACTTCACCTCTTAAGGCAGGTAGCCCACGGCCACGTAGAGGGCATGCCGTTTTATTTCACTTAATGAAAATAACCTAATCTTGAAAATTCATTACAAAATTGCTCTTTTTCAATGGGGCGAGCAACTACTTAATGCAAGAATTTGCCGGGCAACAAACTTCTTTCAAAACTGCTTAACTGTTGAGAGCTAATATCAGGGAGTAGTAAACCGGTCTCACCTGCTACCCCGTTGTTCCTAAAATCAGCCAAGTATCCATAAATAAATGATAGATTATTATCACTTTCTCCATGTACATGTTCAGCCACATTCAGAACTTCGTGGGGATCCCCGACAATCATCAATCTCTTCGTTTCCTCTAACTTATTAACTTATCTTCTAGATTCCAAAGATGATGATGATAATGTTAAGGTTTCGTATTCCACTAGCGAAATTAATAGGTCTTGTTTAGCGGAACACCTAAGAGCATCTCCAGTCGCGTCCCCCAAAGCGTCCCCCAAAGGGATTTGGGGCGCGCCGGACAAAAAAACGTTCCCAGCCGCGCGTTCCAAGGCCTTTTTTGTCCGGCGCGGCCCGATACGGTGTCCGGCGTCCCGAGCCCGTCCCCGTCCCACAGGGGACGCACCGGGCACGCCGGACACAACGAAATGAGAGGCGAGGAGGCGCGGGGCCGACCCGTCGGCCGGCTCCGGACGCTCAACCGCCACATACGTAGCGACGGTGCAGTTGACAGGAAGCGGAACCGTCGCATTGGCAACCGCGTCGACGACGCGCCAACCCCGCCGGAATGGAGCGCCGACTCCTCGGAAGAGCAACCGCTGCTCTCTTCGACTTCTGCGCCGCCGTTCATCCGCGCTCAATAAGACCCGTACGTACGCCGTCATTCATCCAAGCCTCCATCCGACACCTCCAGCGACGATGAGCTACATCTCCCAGCCTCCCGTCCGACACCTCCAGCCGAGGGAAAGCTCTGCTGGCCGGCGCCATGGTGGGACAAAGCCGGGACGCCGAGCAGCGGCGACGATTCCCCGCCGCCAGTTGACAGCGAGGAGGAATGGCTGGGCTGGGAGGAGGAGGAAGAAGAGAGCGAGGCCGCGGCGGCGGCGGTGGCCCGTGCGAAGGCGAAGGCGGCCAAGGCGAAGGCTGCCAAGGACAAGGCCGCCAAGGCCAAGGCCGACAAGGCCAAGGCCAAGGCGCAGCCGACGAGCACCGGCGACGACGACGCGTCGAGCGCCGACACCGCCTCTTCGGAAGAGGTGACGAGCGAGAAGCGCCACCGCGATGACGACGACGAGGCGGGGCCATCAGCGAAGAAGAAGAAGTAGATAGTTTATATGTATTTAATTATATTTTTTCGAAGTTTTATATATAATTTGTTTATGTTCAACCGATTTGAATATTATTAAATAGTTTCTTTCTAGCCAAAAAAAATACTTTTAATGTTTGGGGGCGGCGTTTGGGGGACGCGGCTGGGGAGCGACGTCCCCCAAACGCGGCACGAACAAAACACGTCCCCCAAACGCTCAATCCGGCGCGGTTTGGGGGACGCGGCTGGAGATGCTCTAAGTGTACGTTTTGTAGCAGCTCGTACTTCAAGGGCACCAGATCATAGCAGGTTCATCTTCCTAGCAACGTCTCACTTGAAAAATGTAGCATAACTAAGAAATGATTTGTCTAACGAGTCAAATCCGTTGTGAAATAAGAAAATGTGTGGATCTCATCTTCTACCCTTCTCTCTCTGGAGGAGGCGTTTTGGCTCATACGAGCATTTGCTCTCATTATACAAAATAATTAAAAAATAATTTAAAAAATGTTTAAAAAAATTGACATAAAATTTTTGGTGTACATCGTGACATTCTATGTTCGTACATAAGTTTTCGTGAAAAAACAACATTTTATGTAGCATGTACAAAAAAGACAAAAAAAATATACTGTACGTAGTCGTGTTGGTGCATAAAATTTTGTCTTTTTTTCCTGGAGACACATAAAATATTATTTTTTTCTAAAAACTTGTGTACGAACATAAAATGTCTAGATATACATGCAAAAATTTATTTTAGAATTTTTTGACACTTCAAAATATGTATTCACATAACGGGTTTATATGCTCCTACGAGGCAAAGTGGATTTCCCTCTCTCATTCGCATTTTTTGCTTACTATTGAAAGAAAAGAGCATGGCTCCTTAGACCATATAGCATCATGCAAAAATATTATTTTCAAAATTACTTTCCAGAAAAAGATTATTTTGTGTCAAACTTCTAAAAAGTAGTTTTGTGGAAATCGTCCACCGAGCTGGACGAGCAAGGCGAATTGAATTCCATGGGGTTCGTTGCTCTGCTGCTGTTGCATCGGCATGGCTCGTTGCAGGATTTGCATAGCGTCTTGTCCCGTCATGCAGCGAGTGCATGCAGTTGTAGCAGGAAATAAAAGGGCTGTTGTGGGCAAAGCATGCGTGCCCTATCACGGCAAAGTATGAACATATTCCTTTCGATCTCTTTTAATTAATTTTCTTTTAATTAACTTAGATTTAGTATAACTTTATGTAGATTGCGGAAATATTATGTTTATTGAGAGCATCTCCACCGGCGCCCCGATAGAGGTCCCGATAGGTTTTTGGAGGCCGGGAGCGAAAATGGGCTCGCACTGGCGCGCCCCAAACGGCGCCGGCGATTTTTTGAGCCCAATAGAAGCGCCGGCAACCCCGTGCCGGCCCCTTCGCCAAGGGCGCGAATCGGACGCGCCGCCGCCTCGCGAGGCTGAAAATTTTAGGCGTGGGAGACACATGTCATTGACGCCAGGGCGCCGCGCGGGATATTTTACCGCCACAACTCCTGGCCGGAAACCCTCCCGCCACGGCGCCGCGCGGGATGTTTCCCGCCTCGCCGGCGGTCTATATTATCCCTCCTCCCCGCCATTGCTACAAAACCCTAGAAAAAAGCACAATGTGGGATTCGTGGGACGAGGCGGCCCTAGCGGCCGTAGAAGTGGTGGAGGCGGACCCGCAGCTCGCAGAATACGAGGCATGGGAGGAGGCGGCGCTAGTGGCGACCGTAGATGCCTACGATGCGGGCGAGCGGCAGCGCCAGGAGGCGGAGCGGCGGGAGCGGGCGGAGGCGGGGCTGCTGCGGAAGGCGCGCCACGAGGCGGAGCGGCGGGAGCGCGGGGAGGCGCGGCGGGAGGTGGAGTGGCAGCGCCAGGAGGCGGAGCGGTGGCTCCATGAGGAGGAGAACCGGGTGGCGCTCGAGGAGGCGGAGCGGCTGGAGTTCCTGGAGTCGCAGCGGCGGCGGGAGGATCTGACCCAGCGCCGGTTGGAGGCGCGATGGCAGAAGGGGTGGGAGGAGCTTGCGCTGTGGCGGTTGCTGCGGGAGGAGAAACAGCGTCAGGATGAAGTCTACGAGGTGCGTCGTTTAGCGGAGATGCAGCTCCGGCTACAGAGGCAGGAGTTGGATCACCGTCGGCGGCGGGAGGAGCTGGAGTGGCAGCTGCAGGAGGAGGCGGCGGCCGCGGATAGAGCCGCCTACTTGACGTTCGTGGCGGAGATATCAGTGGGGGATCAACGACGGAGGAGCAGGGTAGAGAGCAAGGGAGAGAGCTCCGGTCGATCGTCCAACTCCACCTCCACAGAGCCGGGTGGCCAGTAGGTAGTAGGCTAGAGATAGTAGGTTTCAAATGTCATCCGGGGTCGAGGAGTGAATAATGTTTTATTCGGATTTGTCCGAAAATATTATTCATTCCTCGATCCTAAATGACATTACATGAAGAGCTAAAAGATGCAACAGAGAAGTCTGCAGCATTAGGTTGATGCACATTACCAACACTCCCACCTGAGACCGATCATGCACAGTGGAGTTTAGTCGCTGGATCAAGGACAAGCAATCAGTGACGAACACGCATTTGAAAAACCCCTATCTCTAGTTATCAATAGCGCTTGTCGAACAGCCAAAGCTTCTGCAATCTCCGGAGAGGTAAATGATTGAACGAATGAGGGGTTTTTTTACAAAAAGATCAAGGTCTCTTCAAAACCACGCGCATCCGCTTATTTGTGGACGGAGGGAGTAGATCTACCTCGCAGGGCTCGACGAACTCGCGGACACAGCAGCGGTTACCAGATCGACATAGCATCCACTCGCTTCTAATACATCGACATAGCATCGGTTACCAGATCTGAGAGGGGAGAAGAGCTTTACCTCGCAGGGCTCGACGTATTGGCTGGCTTCGTACAAGGCGTCGATTTCCTTGTACGACGCCTCCCTCTCCGCAGCAGCCACCGCATCAGCGCCGCCGCCCAGATCAGCACCAGCCGGTCCCGCTCCGCCATCCACCACCGCACCAGCAGGCGCAGCCACTCCCGCAGCCGCTCCCGCTGCCGCTCCCGCTCCCGCTCCGGCAGCCGCCCCCGCAGCCGCAACCGCTCCCTCTCCGCCGTCCAAACCAGCAGCAGCCGCGGCCAAGTTCATGTCCATGGCCGGATCTGTGCTTCGACTAAGAAATGGGAGTGGAAAGAGAGGCTTTGGTCGAACTAGGGTTAGGGTTTGCTCTCCTCTGCTTTTTGCTAGAAATGGGGATGGTGGGGAGGGGATGAGGCCGAGTGGGGTTAAAATAGGCGACTGTTTTGGACCGTGCGCGTGGGCGTGGACCCTTGTGTGGACCCGTGTGTACGCGGAAGAGAAACGGACGGTATTGTATGCGGAAGAGGTACGGGCGCGTACGTATTCTCGCAGTGATACGCGTACCCCCTCGGCTAAAAAAATTATCCCTAAAGGGTCCTGCGGGTTTTGGAGCGGGCATTTCTATACCCGAATCGAAGTTGAAAAGATGATCCTGCCCCTCGCCGCGAAGTAATCTGGATCGTCCTTGTGTTCTGCTCGAGATAACCGTTCGACGTTGGGGGTCTATGGAAGCACTGGCCATTTGTTAATATCATAGGGCGTATCAGCAAAAGTAGCAGCCCACCATGAGCGTGCCAGTAACCTACTCGTATCGCACGTGTCGGCCGCACAGGCTAAATGGACCAAAACCAATCCGCATGTCAAGTTGATGTACCCTGCACCACACTTTGCAACTTTGTGTATGAATTTGCACATAGATGATAAGTTTGTGTATTCCAGATGTATATAGCTCTTACATGAAACTCTAAGCATAATATGTAGTTTGTGTAAAAAAAAATTCTATCGGGCCCGCCGTTTTAGGGGCGCCGGTGTGGAAACGGTTTCCCTAAATAGAAAATGCAGTGCCGATAACCCCCCCAACGGAGGTACAGGCGCCCCTGCCGACGCCTATTACATGAAACACACACAATACTCTACAGATGTCCCTTGGCTATAGCATCTGTATTGAACGGTGTTGCGCATGATGTACCCACTAGGTTTAAGCATCTCCACTCCACTTTCAAAGAGCCAAAACTTAAAAATAGGGGTGTCGGCCATAAAAATTGGTTTCAGTCGTTGTCCCTTGGTTTTTAGACCGGCGCGGCCCACATTATCATTTCGCGACCCCAGGCCGAACACAATTCCACGAGGGCTGGGGTTGTGTCCAATGGACGACATAACGCCGCGGGCCAGCCTTGTAGGTGAGACTAAAAGAAATCCCTCCCCACATCGCTATTCCCACCTCGCAACGTCACGTCTTCCTGCGACGCGGATCTAGACTGCAACCACCTCTCGCCCTCGCTAGCTGGTAGTCTCACCATTCCCACCTCGCGACACCCGTTTATTGTGATTCAAACTTGTTAAATTATTTGTGTGCTTTGTTGAACTTAAATTAATTATTTTTTTACTATGTTAAACTTATTGAATTATTTCTATGATTTGCTAAATTTGTAATAGATTATTATAGTTCGTGTGCAGCCTGCCGTCGGGCAGCCTCTTCTACCTCCAGCGCAGCTGCGAGGGCAGCTTGCTGTCGAGCGGCCTCTTTGTTGGCCGTCGGCTCGGCGACCTCGTCCGTCGCCCGCTTCTCCATCTCGTACCACGCCCGCCGCTCTTTCGCCATGTACTGGCGGCCGTGCTCCGCCAAGGCCACCGACCAGAAGAAGATCTCGACAATGGTGGGGCTCCTCGTGTCCTCTGAGAACGCGTTCCCGCGTGCTCTAGAAGGACTCGTGGAGAATGTGCTGCTCCGCTGTGGTGTGGGCGTGAAGATGGTCTTCGTCGGCGTCCTCATCCTCCTAGTCCCCCATTAGTCCTTTCAGCTCGCCGCGGGACTCGCCGGGTATCTCTCAAGGGCGCCCTCACTGATTTGGGACCACGTGATGAGCGGGCAGTGGGAGGGGGAAGGAGGCGTCATGGTCTATGGATGTGTGGCCGTGCCCACGCGGTCGACGAGCTCATTTTATTGAGCGGCCGCCTAGGCAGGAAAACGGTGGTGCGTGCAGGAAGAACGCGGCGGGAAAATGGTGGCGCGAGCGGGAAGGACACGACCATTTCCCGCGTGCACAACTGTTCCCCGATGCGCCAGCTAAACTCCGGTTAAGGTCATAGAAGAGGTAAGGCTAAAGGAAGACATGCGAGCATCAAACAAAGTGTCACCTAGGTAACTACCAAAAGAACCTACACACTTTCTGATACGTCTCCAACGTATCTATAATTTCTTATGTTCCATGCTAGTTTTATGACAATACCTACATGTTTTGTTCACACTTTATGATGTTTTGATGCATTTTCCGGCACTAACCTATTAACAAGATGCCGAAGCGTCAGTTGCTATTTTCTGCTATTTTTGGTTTCAGAAATCCTACAAAGGAAATATTCTCGGAATTGGACGAAATCAACGCCCAGGGTCTTATTTTTCCACGGAGCTTCCAGAAGACCGAAGAGCATACGAGGTGGGGCGACGAGGCGCCGGGCCCTCGTGCCTCCACCGACGCTGCCCTTCCGCCTACTTAAACTCTCCGTCGCGAAAACCCTATTACCGAGAGCCACGATACGGAAAAAGTTCCAGAGACGCCGCCGCCAATCCCATCTCGGGGGATTCAGGAGATCGCCTCCGGCACCCTGCCAGAGAGGGGAATCATCACCGGAGGGCTCTACATCACCATGCCCGTCTCCCGACTGATGCGTGACTAGTTCATCATTGGACTATGGGTCCATAGCAGTCGCTAGATGGTTGTCTTCTCCTCTTGTGCTATCATGTTTAGATCTTGTGAGCTGCCTAACATGATCAAGATCATCTATTTGTGATGCTACATGTTGTGTTTGGTGGGATCCGATGAATATATAATACTATGTCAAGTTGATTATTGATCTATCATATATGTGGTGTTTATGTTCTTGCATGCTCTCCGTTGCTAGTAGAGGCTCTGGCCAAGTTGATACTTGTAACTCCAAGAGGGAGTATTTATGCTCGATAGTGGGTTCATGCCTCCATTGAATCTGGGACAGTGACAGAAAGTACTAAGGTTGTGGATGTGTTGTTGCCACTAGGGATAAAACATCAATGCTTTGTCTAAGAATATTTGTGTTGATTACATTACGCACCATACTTAATGCAATTGTCTGTTGTTTGCAACTTAATACTGGAAGGGGTGCAGATGCTAACCTAAAGGTGGACTTTTTAGGCATAGATGCATGCTGGATGGCGGTCTATGTTCTTTTTCGTAATGCCCTGATTAAATCTCATAGTGATCATCATGATATGTATATGAATATTTATTTGTCAATTGTCCACCTGTAATTTGTTCACCCAACATGTTATTTATCTTATTGGAGAGACACCACTAGTGAACTATGGACCCCGGTCCATTCTTTTACATCTGAAATACAATCTACTACAATCTCTGTTCTCTGTTGTTCTTCGCAAACAAACATCATTTTTCACACCATACGTTTAATCCTTTGTTTTCAGCAAGCCGGTGAGATTGACAACCTCACTGTTAAGTTGGGGCAAAGTATCGTGATTGTGTTGTGCAGGTTCCACGTTGGCGCCGGAATAACTGGTGTTGCGCCGCACTACACTCCTCCACCAACAACCTTCACGTGGCCTTCATCTCCTACTGGTTCGATAACCTTGGTTTCTTACTGAGGGAAAACTTGTTGCTGTACGCATCACACCTTGCTCTTGGGGTTCCCAACGGACGTGTGATTCACGCGTTATCACTTCCCCCCCCGTCCCTCTCTCCTTCTCCCCTGTTGAGAGTCGCCTTCTGCTCTCCGGCTCCTCCCCCCCTTCCCGGCGGCCTCGCCGGCCGGAGATGGTAGGGGAGGGGAGGCCGACCCTCCTATGTATATTACAGTAGTAGTAGTAGTTGTTGGCCCTTGTGCCAGTTTGTCCTTGTGCCGTTGTTATCACCAGATTTTGGCCAAATCAGGAGATGGGCCGTAATTGAGATGGGCTTGAAGGATATACATGTGGAGTGTCTCTGAAGCGGCCTTACGCGAAGAGTTTGGGCTAGATTGCCCGTGTATCTGTAAATTATAGTAGATTGCATCTTAGTTTAGAATTAAAAGATAGAGTTTAACCCGTGCACGGTTAGGTGCACGCCCGAATTAGAAAGTCCCTTGGACTATAAATATGTATCTAGGGTTATCGAGAAAAGAGGACAATCACGTTCACAACAAAGACAAACCAGGCGCATCGCCACCCCTTGTTTCGAGGGTTTCTTCCGGGTAAGCATCATGCTGCCTAGATCGCATCTTGCGATCTAGGCAGCGTACGTTTATTCGTTTATCCTGTGTTGCTCGTGCTGAAGCATTGTTGATGGCGAGTAACACTACTTATCGTAGATGTTTTGGGGCTTGCATTGGTGCTTTTCTTACACATATTTGCTTAGCTATGCCGTCCCTCGATATCTAGCTGCCCTTATACCTATCTAGGTGTAAGGGCAGCACCTTGCTTGTTTGTCGTCTAGTAGATCCAATCTGTTATAGTTGCTCCTTGTTTTTCAAGGATTAGTTTAATATCCGTATGGTTAGGCCTTGCAAACGGGTTGAACGATCCGGTAGTCCTTAAGGTATAGTTTGTTAACCCTAAGAGGGATTGTTCCGGGAATTAACTTAATGTTGGTTTTTAGGCCTCTTTTAGGGTTAGCTTTCTACCATCTTTCGTGTCTATTAGGCTCAACTACGCGTAGGATGTTCCGATCATACGGTGAAAACCCTAAACTGTCGTGGATTGGTTTAACTTTATGTTGATCAAGCAGGATCCCCATGTCATCGTAAACTCAACGTGAATCATGGGGCGATCGGCTCCTTGAGCCGATCCACAGGGTAACCCGAGAGCCGATCGGGCTCGTATTTAATGTTTACGTGTCTACCATGCAGGAGACTAATCGAAGCAATCCAACACCTTCCCCGACTGGTATAGGTCAGGTGGCACGCCCTTGCAACCGCCAGACGTGTGCCGGTACTTTGCGGGACGACGTCGAGGGACAAGGGCCCACCCGCCAGCCTTGGCAGCCTCCTGGCTCTTCGTGTTGCTTAACCACTGCTCGCCGGTGGGTTTTGGCAGGCAACACATTCTGGCACGCCCGGTGGGACAATCTTCTACAACAACCACGTCAACACCTGCATCCGAGATGGCGGAGGAACCGATCAAGTACGAAGATCTGCCTGCAGAGCACAAGAAGAAATATGATGATCTCAAGGCCATCTTCGAAGCCGATCTCATCGGCTCTTTCGAGAAGACCCGTTCGCACGGGATTAGATTCAAAGGGTTCCAACCCGAAGGAGTACTTGAAGGGATAGATCTGTCTCTTCCTTCGGAGGACCGTACCAGGGCCCTGCGCCAGGCAATTAACTATGTTGTGGCTCATTCTCTACATCGACATTCTGAGAGCTTGGTGAACACTCTTGAGCGTGTTGCGCTTCGTGTGGTGCAAGAAGTCATGAAGCATCAGTATTCTCCGTCAGGACCTGCTCTAGGGACTCACCAGGGAGAGATACCGTTCTACACTAGGCTACCACTACCATACACGTTGGCAGCTCCACAGCAACAAGGGTCACCGGCATACGTCGTCTACAAAGTTGGAGGTGATCCTGGCGATTACCAATTCCTGTATGAGCCACCCAAGGAGATCCCACATGGATACGTGTGCACATACGTGCCGGACTGCAACAACTGGACGCACGCGATTACAGCAGGAGGGATTGCCACAGCAGGAGGGATTGCTGGAGCAGGAGGAAGTTCTAGAGCAGATGCGGAGAAACAGGCGTGGCTAGCTAAATATGCCACCGGAACAAGTCATGAAAGCTCAACCTCTGCAGCTCCTACTGTGGATCAGATCAGTGCAGTCTTGAGAGACCAGTTCGGTATCCTGCCGAAGAAGAGAGTAATCGACTATTCTAAGCCGTATCCTAACGAGTATGACCTGATCTCACTACCGCCTAAATATCGGCTCCCTGACTTCACAAAATTCAGTGGATCAGAATGGTCTAGCTCAATTGAGCACGTAAGCCCATATTTGGCACAGTTGGGCATGGTCTCCGCTTCAGACCAGCTACGTGTGAGGTTCTTTTCGCAATCTCTCACGGGCCCAGCCTTTGGGTGGTACACCTCGTTGCCACCAGATTCAGTTCGGACGTGGAAGCAACTAGAAGAGCAGTTTCACATACCATATCATTCAGAAGCTACTGAAGCTGGCATTGCCGATCTGACGCAGGTTCGGCAAAGGCGAGGAGAGACAGTGTCTGAATACATTCAACGTTTCAGGACTGTCAAGAACCGATGTTATTCGGTCCGTTTATCCGAGAAGGAAGCAGTCGAGCTGGCAATAGCAGGACTCTCGGCCGCTCAAGGATCCGACTTTCCAAGCAGACTACAATTTATCAGCGCACATGGTTCAGAGATTGACATCATATGAACAGCGCCACCCAGAATTGTACCAGGACAAGTTTAAGCGCGTCGCCCTGGTCGAGACAGAAGAAGATAAAGACTCTGCAGAAGATCAGGAGGTCGCCGTGGCTGAATGGGCTCGGGGGGCAGTGCCCGTGTCCTGCAAATGGGTGAAACAACCAGGGCCTGCAAAAGGGTTTGACTTTGATTTAAGCAAAACGGAGCAGATTTTTGATTTGCCGTCGAAGGAAAAACAAGCTGAAGTTACCCGAAGGCCACAAAATCCCCACGTTACAAGAGATGAACGGAAGGCCATACTGCAAATGGCATCACACGTTCACCCATGCCACCAACGACTGCAAGGTATTACGCGGACAGATTCAAATGGCGATAGAACAAAGCCGATTACTTTTCGGTCAGTTTGCCATGAAAGTTGACACGCACCCGTTTCCTGGCGTCAACATGGTAGATCTCAGTCACTGCTTGAGAAGCGAGCCAGGCTTCTCTTTTGATATCAACATGGCAGGGCTAGCAGACCGCCATAGCAAGGATAAGCCAGAGAGCAGTCACTCCCGTGGCAAGGATAAAGCGGAGGTCGATCCACGCGACCGGCCCCAGCATGATGACAGACGGTACTTGACTGAGGAGGAAGTGAGAAGCTAGTGTGCGATATCAACGACCACTCTCCGCACATCTCCTTAACAAATATGAGCAGCAGTATGACCGACGTCGGCGATATGACGTCGATGATGAGAGATATCGTCGTTCTGATGCAGATAACAAGAAGTATCGTCGATGTGATAGAGACCAAGAAGGGTATGAGCGTCACGCTAGACGGAGGTCGAGAGAGCAAGAGGACATGGATAAGCATTGGGACTGCCCTTTCTTCAAACACTGCTGGGACTCAGGAATGAGCCGATTGCCAACAATCGAGAACTGCCTGTAATGTAGACGAAGAGGAAGGGGACAAATGAAGTTTCAGATGTTCAAGCGTCTAGGGCCTCTCCCACCTCGTAACGTACGAGCTGAGTCATCTCAAGATGAAGACTTCGGGGAGTCAGATGAAGAAGAAGACAGATATCACCGGCCTCGGTGGTGTCCTGACGGACTCAGCCACTCCCAGAAGTGTAGGGTGCAGCGGCTACGAAACTTAGAGGAATCCGAGGCACAGTACCTGTACACTTTGAGGAAAGCACGACCCGATCTGGCCGTGAAAATTCAGCAAACGTTGGAGACAGAGGCGCGGCCACAGAAGAAAGTGTGGCGCCCCAAGCAGACAAGAGCCGATGCAGAGGCATCGGCTGATACAAACATGGTGTTCATACTCCCGTCAGAATTTTGTGCTACAAAAGACGAGGAGGTATCGGTGGCACAGTTTGACTGCGGTCCCCGGCCAGTCATCTTTGAGAAGCCGCGAGATAGAAGCTACAAGCATTTGAAAGCCCTATACCTGAAAGGTTACATCAATGGGCAGCCTATCGGCAAGATGTTGGTTGACACCGGAGCGGCAGTCAATATAATGCCGTACTCCATGTTACGACGTTTGGGACGTTCCAATGAAGATCTGATCAAGACCAACGTCACATTAAGCGATTTCAACGGCCAAGCGTCAGAAGCAAAGGGTGTTCTGAACGTAGATCTAACCGTAGGCCGAAAGACCATCCCTACGTCATTCTTCATCGTTGACAGCAAAAGCACTTATGCTGTCCTGCTAGGGAGAGATTGGATCCACGCTAACTGTTGCATTCCATCCACAATGCATCAGTGCATCATACAATGGGATGGAGATGAAGTGGAAGTTGTTCACGCAGATGATTCAATCAAGATCTCGCTAGCTGCCATGAACATTTGGGATGCAAACGACCAAGAGCCGCTCTCTGGAATTAATCTGGACGGCTGTGAGCGCATCGAAGCTTCAAAAAACGGGGTGAGGCTGGTCTTATCCACTGGCCTGACAGAGTAGCAAGATCCAAGTCTATGGACGTGCGTGACAAGGCCGATCCCAGCGATCGGCCCCAAAAAATAAAAGGCAAAGGTCTTACCTCAAGATTGTCACGTAGCCATAGTAAAGAACCAAAAAGTTGTAAACCCGCATTAAACGTTGCAATGGAAAAGGAGGCCGATTCTCGCAATCGGCCAAAATTATCCTCAACCTCCCTTTTGCCTGTGTTCAGCATTGATCTAGCAAGCGATGGAAAGCTGGGGTATGGGTTCACATCAGCTGATGAGCTGGAAGAGATTGACATTGGTCCTGGGGATAAGCCACGACCAACATTTATCAGCAAAAAGTTGGATCCACATCTGAGGAGCCGGTTGATAGCCTTGTTGAAGGAGTACCCAGATTGTTTTGCATGGGATTATACAGAGATGCCTGGGTTAGACAGGAGTATCATTGAGCATCGGCTCCCTCTGAAGAAAGGATTTCGTCCGTTCCAGCAGCGAGCACGACAGATGAAGGCCGAAATCTTGGTGGAAGTCAAGAAAGAGATCGAGAAGATGTTGGACGCCGGGTTCATCAGGCCATGCAGGTACGCTGAATGGATTTCCAATGTCGTACCTGTGGAGAAAAAGGATGGCCGATGGCGCGTCGCCATCGATTTTCGAAATCTCAATAGTGCCACTCCAAAGGATGAATATCCGATGCCGCAGCGCAGACGTTGATCAATGCAACTGCTGGTCATAAAGTTTTAAGCTTCATGGATGGCAATGCTGGGTACAATCAAATCTTTATGGCTCCAGAAGATATAAACAAGACTGCATTCAGAGTACCAGGCTCAGTGGGCTTGTTTGAATATGTAGTCATGCCATTTGGACTGAAGAATGCCAGCGCAACATACCAACGAGCCATGAATTACATCTTTCATGATTTAATCGGCAAATTGGTGGAGATTTACATCGATGACGTGGTGGTGAAGTCTGTTTCGGTGGACGGACACTTGGAAGATTTGCGACACGTCCTGGACCGAACTAGGAAGTTCGGACTAAGAATGAATCCAAAGAAGTGTGCCTTTGGGGTGACGGCCGGTCAGTTCTTGGGTTTCTTGGTTCATGAGCGTGGAATCGAGATCGGCCTGAAAAGTCAGGAGGCAGTGCGAACAATGAAGCCACCCACCACGAAGAAGGAGCTCCAGTGTCTCATCGGCAAAATCAATTTCGTCAGAAGGTTTATCTCCAACTTGTCAGGACGAATCGAGTCGTTCATGGGATTGGTCAAAATCAAATCTGATGAGGAGTTTCGCTGGGGGGCAGAGCTACAGCAAGCATTTGATGATATCAAGGAGTACTTAACGAAGCCACTGATACGTCGCAAACGTATCTATAATTTCTTATGTTCCATGCTACTTTTATTACAATACTTGAGTGTTTTACACATACTTTACAACATTATTTTACATTTTCCGGCACTAACCTATTAACAAGATGCCGAAGTGCCAGCTGTCGTTTTTTTGCCGTTTTTGGTTTCGTAAATCCTAGTAAGGAAATATTCTCGGAATTGGACGAAATCAACGCCCGAGGTCCTATTTTTGCACGAAGCTTCCGGAAGACCGAAGAGGAGACGAAGTGGGGCCACGAGGCGCCGACACAACAGAGCGGCGCGGCTCGGCCCCCGGCCGCGCGGCCCGGTGTGTGGGGCCCTCGTGACGCCCTTGACCTACCCTTCCGCCTACTTAAAGCCTCCGTCGCGAAACCCCTGTACCGAGAGCCACGATACGGAAAACATTACGAGAGGCCGCCGCCGCCAATCCCATCTCGGGGGATTCAGGAGATCGCCTCCGCCACCCTGCCGGAGAGGGGAATCATCACCGGAGGGGCTCTACATCATCATGCCCGCCTCCAGATTGATGCGTGAGTAGTTCATCCTTGGACTATGGGTCCATAGCAGTAGCTAGATGGTTGTCTTCTCCGCTTGTGCTTTCATTGTTTAGATGGATTGATGCTTATCTTGTGAGCTGCCTAACATGATCAAGATCATCTATTTGTAATGCTACATGTTGTGTTTGGTGAGATCCGATGAATAGAGAATACTATGTTAAGTTGATTATCAATCTATCATATATGTGTTGTTTATGTTCTTGCATGCTCTCCGTTGCTAGTAGAGGCTCGGCCAAGTTGATACTTGTAACTCCAAGAGGGAGTAATTATGCTCGATAGTGGGTTCATGCCTCCATTAAATCCGGGACGAGTGACGTAAAGTTCTAAGGTTGTGGATGTGCTGTTGCTACTAGGGATAAAACATTGATGATTTGTCTAAGGATATTTATGTTGATTACATTACGGACCATACTTAATGCAATTATCTGTTGTTCGCAACTTAATACTGGAAGGGGTTCGGATGATAACCTGAAGGTGGATTATTTAGGCATAGATGCATGCTGGATAGCGGTCTATGTACTTTGTCGTAATGCCCTGATTAAATCACATAGTAATCATCGTTGATATGTATTGAATCTTTATTTGTCAATTGCTCGCCTGTAATTTGTTCACCCAGCATGTTAGTTATCTTATTGGAGAGACACCACTAGTGAACTATGGACCCCGGTCCATTCTTTTACATCTGAATACATTCTACTGCTTTTACTGTTCTTTGCAAATAAACACCATCTTCCACTCGATACGCTTAATCCTTTGTTTTCAGCAAGCCGGTGAGATTGACAACCTCATCGTTACGTTGGGACAAAGTACTTTGACTGTGTTGTGCAGGTTCCACGTTGGCGCTCGGTTTCACCGGTGTTGCGCCGCACTACATTCCTCCACCAACAACCTTCACGTGCTTCTTGGCTCCTACTGGTTCGATAACCTTGGTTTCTTTCTGAGGGAAAACTTGTCACTGTGCGCATCATACCTTCCTCTTGGGGTTCCCAACGGACGTGTACATTTACGCGCATCAAGACTATTTTCTGGCGCCGTTGCCGGGGAGATCAAGACACGCTGCAAGGGGAGTCTCCACTTCCAATCTCTTTACTTTGTTTTTGTCTTGCTTTATTTTATTTACTACTTTGTTTGCTGCAGTTAAACAAAACACAAAAAAATTAGTTTCTAGCTTTATTTTATTTACTGTCTTGTTCTCTATATCAAAAACACAAAAAATTAGTTACTTGTCTTTATTTTATTTGCCTAGTTTATTTTACTGCTGTTATAATGGGTACTCCTGAAAATACTAAGTTGTGTGATTTCACTAGCACAAATAATAATGATTTTATATGTACTCCTATTGCTCCACTACGCTACTACAGCAGAATTCTATGAAATTAAACCCGCTTTCTGAATCTTGTTATGAGAGAGCAATTTTCTGGTGTTAGTACTCGATGATGCTGCTGCCCATCTTAATAATTTTGTTGAACTTTGTGAAATGCAAAAGTATAAGGATATACATGGTGATATTATAAAATTGAAATTGTTTCCTTTCTCCTTAAGAGGAAGAGCTAAAGATTGGTTGCTATCTTTACCTAAGAATAGTATTGATTCATGGACTAAATGTAAAGATGCTTTTATTAGTAAATATTATCCTCCTGCTAAGATTATATCTTTGAGAAGTAGCATAATGAATTTTAAACAATTTGATAATGAACATGTTGCTCAAGCATGGGAGTGAATGAAATCTTTGGTAAAGAATTGCCCAACCCATGGATCGACTACTTGGATGATCATCCAAACCTTTTATGCAGGATTGAATTTTTCCTCAAGGAATCTATTGGATTCAGTCGCTGGAGGTACTTTTATGTCCATCACTCGGGCGCCGCGACTAAATTACTTGATGATATGATGATCAATTACTCCGAATGGCACACTCGAAAGAACTCCTCAAGGTAAGAAGGTAAATTCTGTTGAAGAAACCTCTTCTTTGGGTGATAAGATTGATGCTATTATGTCTATGCTTGCAAATGGTAGATCTCATATTGATCCTAATAATGTTCCTTTAGCTTCATTGGTTGCTCAAGAAGAAAATGTTGATGTGAATTTCATTAAAAATAATAATTTCAACAACAATGCTTATAGGAATAATTATGGTAACAACAACTTTAGGCCATATCCTTCTAATAGTAATGGTTATGGTAATTCTTACAACAATAATAAGAGTGTACCCTCCGGTCTTGAAGCCATGCTTAAAGAATTTATTAATACACAAACCGCTTTCAATAAAACTGTTGAAGAAAAGCTTGATAAAATTGATATTCTTGCTTCTAAGGTTGATAGTCTTGCTCTTGATGTTGATCTTTTAAAATTGAAAGTTATGCCTGAGAAAGTTAAAGATGCTAGGTTTGCTAAAACAAATGCCATCCAAGTTAGAATTAATTATAATATTAGATTGTTGGCTGAATTGCATGCTAGGTGGGATAGAGAAGAAAAAGAAAAACTTGCTAAAGAAAATAATGTAGCTAAAGTATGGACTATTACCACCACTAGTAATGTTGATTCTTCACATGTTGCTGCACCTCCTACTATCAATGGTAAAATAATTGGAGTTGGCAATGTTTCTACTCCTAGTGCAAAGCGTACAAAATTGCCTGAAACTGCTGAAACTGCTGTTTGTGATAAAACTGCTGAAATTTTTCAAAATATTGGTGACAATGATTCCATTGCTGTAGAACATAATGGTTTAGACTTTTATGATTGTCATATTACTGAAGTTATAAAGTTCTTACAAAAACTTGCTAGAAGTCCCAATGCTAGTGCTATAAATTTAGCCTTTACAAAACACATTACAAATGCTCTCATTAAAGCTAGGGAAGAGAAATTAAGACTTGAAGCTTCTATTCCTAGGAAGTTAGAAGATGGTTGGAAGCCCATCATTAAAATGAAATTCAATGATTTTGAGTGTAATGCTTTATGTGATCTTGGTGCAAGTATTTTTGTTATGCCTAAAAAGATTTATGATATGCTTGACTTGCCACCATTGAAGAATTGTTATTTGGATGTTAATCTTGCCGATAATGTTAAAAAGAAACCTTTGGGGAGGATTGATAATGTGCGCATTACGATTAACAATAACCTTGTCCCCGTTGATTTTGTTGTCTTGGATATCGAATGCAATGCATCTTGTCCTATTGTGTTGGGAAGACCTTTTCTTCGAACCATTGGAGCTGTTATTGATACGAAGGAAGGTAATATTAAATATCAATTTCCTCTCAAGAAAGGTATGGAACACTTCCCTAGAAAGAGAATGAAGTTGCCTTTTGATTCTATTATTAGAACAAGCTATGATGTTGATGCTTCGTCTCTTGATGTTACTTGATTTGCACTTTCTGCGCCTAGCTGAAAGGCGTTAAAGAAAAGCACTTCTTGGAAGATAACCCATGTGTTTATTTTACTACGTAAATTTTTGTTTTGTTGAGTCTTGGAAGTTGTTTACTACTGTAGCAACCTCTCCTTATCATGTTTTTGTGCCAAGTAAAGTTTTTATGTTAAAGTTGATGTTATATTTGGGATCGTCTGCGTGAAACAAGCATTGCTGTTCTGTCACGAATTCCGACACAAGTCTCTGAAAAAATTCGAAAAAATCTGCAAATTTACGAGCGTGATCCTCATATATGTACGCAACTTTCATTAGTTTTGAGTTTTCCATTTGAGAAATTTAAGTGCCCATTCCAGATGCATCTTTACGGACTGTTCTGTTTTGACAGATTATGTCTTTTATTTCGCATTGCCGCTTTTGCTATGTTGAATGAGTTTCTTTGTTCCATTAACTTTCAGAAGCTTTGTGCAATGTCCATAAGTGTTAAGAATGATTGTGTCACCTCTGAATATGTGAATTTGTGGTTATGCACTAACCATCTCATGAGTTTGCTTGAAGTTTGTGTGAAGGAAGTTTTCAAGGGTCAAGAGAAGAGGATGATATACTATGATCAAGAAGAGTGAAAGGTCTAAGCTTGGGGATGCCCCGGTGGTTCATCCTTGCATATTTTAAGAAGACTCAAGCATCTAAGCTTGGGGATGCCCAAGGCATCCCCTTCTTCATCGACAACATTATCAGGTCACTTCTAGTGAAACTATATTTTTATTCCGTCACATTCTTATGTTCTTTACTTGGAGCGTCGGTTTGCTTTTATTTTTGTTTTGTTTTGAATAAAGTTGGATCTCGCCATTCTTATATTGGAGATATTACGCTCCGCTTTTTCTTATGGAACACTTGTGTTCTTAATTGTGCTTTAATGTTCATGGCGAAAGCTTATTGCTTCGTTAAATTGTTATTTGGTTGGAATTGGAAAGTGCTGCATATGGTTTGGCAATTTGGCAATTGTTTGAGCTCTCATAGATCATGTTTAAGCTCTTGCATCATGTAGTTTAATCTATTAATGAAGAACTACTGTAGAGCTTGTTTAATTTGGTTTGCATGATTGATCTCTCTAAGTCTAGATATTTTCGGGTAAAGTGTTTGAACAACAAGGAAGACAAGTGTAGAGCCTTATAATGCTTGCAATATGTTCTTGTGTGAGTTTTGTCTGTACCTGTTCATACTTGTGTTTGCTTCAAACAACCTTGCTAGCCCAAACCTTGTACCGAGAGGAAATGCTTCTCGTGCATCCAAACACCTTGAGCCAAAAACCCATGCCATTTGTGTCCACCATATCTACCTGTTATGTGGTATTTCTTGCCATTCCAAAGTAAATTACTTGAGTGCTATGATGTCTACGGGTGCTTCTATTCTTGTAGACAGTGTTGGGCCTCCAAGAGCAGAGGTTTGTAGAACAGCAGCAAGTTTTCCCTTAAGTGGATCACCCAAGGTTTATCGAACTCAGGGAGGAAGAGGTCAAAGATATCCCTCTCAAGCAACCCTGCAAACACAAAGCAAGAAGTCTCTTGTGTCCCCAACACACCAAATACACTTGTCAGATGTATAGGTGCACTAGTTCGGCGAAGAGATAGTGAAACACAGGTGGTATAGATGGTGGTAATATTGCGAGAAAGTAAAGATGCGGTAAAACGAGTAAACAAGCGGCGCCGTGAAAATAGCTTGTCAGGCGTGGGAAGCAATTCTTTGTGGTGGAAACAAGGCCTAGGGATCATACTTTCACTAGTGAACACTCTCAACATTGATCACATAATAAATAAGTTCTCTTTCCTTTGTGCTACATATACTCTTGTTGGATGATGAACACCACTAATTGTGTAGGGCTACAAGAACCCTCAATGCCGGAGTTAACAAGCTCCACAACATTCGATATTCATGTTTAAGTAACCTTAGAGCATAATAGATCTTTGCAAAATAAACCAAGTACTAACATAGCATGCACACTTGTCACCATCACACTATTAAGGAGGCATAGATCACATCAATACTATCATAGCGATAATCAACTCCATAACCTACAAGAGATTATGATCATAATCTACGACAAGAACTACACGATGCACACACTGTCACCATTACACCATGCAGGAGGAATAGACTACTTTAATAACATCACATGAGTAGCACATAGATAAATAGTGATACAAAACACATTGCAATCATAAAGGGATATAAATAAGCACTTCACTACGCCATTCATAACGGTGAATAAGTATTACGTGAAATATAGCCTAAGAGACCCACACGGTGCACACACTTGTCACCTTTACACACGTGGGACAAGGAGTCTCCTGGAGATCACATAAGTAAAATCCACTTGACTAGCATAATGACATCTAGATTACAAGCATCATCATATGAATCTCAATCATGTAAGGCAACTCATGAGATTATTGTATTGAAGTACATAGGAGAGAGATGAACCACATAGCTACCGGTACAGCCCCGAGCCTCGATGGAGAACTACTCCCTCCTCATGGGAGCAGCAGCGGTGATGAAGATGGCGGTGGAGATGGCAGCGGTGTCAATGGAGAAGCCTTCCGGGGGCACTTCCCCGTCCCGGCGGCGTGCCAGAACAGAGACTCCTGTCCCCCAGATCTTGGCTTCGCGATGGCGGCGGCTCTGGAACTTTTCTCGTACCGTGGCTTATTCCTCTCGGGGTTTTAGGTCAGGGAGCTTATATAGGCGAAGAGGCGGAGTCGGAAGGTCAACGAGGCGACGACACCATAAGGCGGCGTGGCCAGGGCTTGGGCCGCGCCGGCCTATCATCTGGGGCCTATGTGGCCCCCCTCTGGCGACTCTCGGGTGTTCTGGATGCTTCCGGGCAAAATAGGAACCTGGGCGTTGATTTCGTCCAATTCCGTGAATATTTTGTTACTAGGATTTCTGAAACCAAAAACAGCAGAAAACGGAAGCGGCACTTCGGCATCTTGTTAATAGGTTAGTTCTAGAAAATGCACGAATATGACATAAAGTGTGCATAAAACATGTAGATATCATCAATAATGTAGCCTGGAACATAAGAAATTATAGATACGTTTGAGACGTATCAAGCATCCCCAAGCTTAGTTCCTACTCGTCCTCAAGTAGGTAAACGATAACAATGATAATTTCTTAAGTGACATGCCATCATAACTTTGATCATACTATTGTAAGCATATGTAATGAATGCAGCGATAAAAAACAATGGTAATGACATGAGTAAACAAATGAATCATAAAGCAAAGACTTTTCATGAATAGTACTTTCAAGACAAGCATCAATAAGTCTTGCATAAGAGTTAGCTCGTAAAGCAATAATTCAAAGTAGAGGTATTGAAGCAACACAAAGGAAGATTAAGTTTCAGCGGTTGCTTTCAACTTATAACATGTATATCTCATGGATATTGTCAATGTAAAGTAATATAACAAGTGCAATATGCAAGTATGTAGGAATCAATGCACAGTTCACACAAGTGTTTGCTTCTTGAGGTGGATAGAGATAGGTAAACTGACTCAACAATAAAAGTAAAAGAAAGGTCCTTCAAAGAGGAAAGCATCGATTGCTATATTTGTGCTAGAGCTTTTATTTTGAAAACATGAAACAATTTTGTCAACGGTAGTAATAAAGCATATGAGTTATGTAAATTATATCTTACAAGTTGCAAGCCTCATGCATAGTATACTAATAGTGCCCGCACCTTGTCCTAATTAGCTTGGACTACCGGATCATCGCAATACACATGTTTCAACCAAGTGTCACAAAGGGGTACCTCCATGCCGCCTGTACAAAGGTCTAAGGAGAAAGCTCGCATTTTGGATTTCTCGCTTTTGATTATTCTCAACTTAGACATCCATACCGGGACAACATGAACAACAGATAATGGACTCCTCTTTAATGCATAAGCATGAGGCAACAATTATTATTCTCATATGAGATTGAGGATATATGTCCAAAACTGAAACTTCCACCATGATTCATGGCTTTAGTTAGCGTCCCAATGTTCTTCTCTAACAATATGCATGCTCCAACCATTAAGGTGGTAGATCTCTCTTACTTCAGACAAGACAGACATGCATAGCAACTCACATGATATTCAACAAAGAGTTGATGGCGTCCCCAGAAGCATGGTTATCGCACAACAAGCAACTTAATAAGAGATAAAGTGCATAAGTACATATTCAATACCACAATAGTTTTTAAGGCTATTTTGTACCATTAGCTATATATTGCAAAGGCGAATGATGGAAATTTAAAGGTAGCACTCAAGCAATTTACTTTGGAATAGCGGAGAAATACCATGTAGTAGGTAGGTATGGTGGACACAAATGGCATAGTGGTTGGCTCAAGGATTTTGGATGCATGAGAAGTATTCCCTCTCGATACAAGGTTTAGGCTAGCAAGGTTATTTGAAACAAACACAAGGATGAACCGGTGCAGCAAAACTCACATAAAAGACATATTGTAAACATTATAAGACTTTATACCGTCTTCCTTGTTGTTCAAACTCTTTACTAGAAATTATCTAGACCTTGGAGAGACCAATTATGCAAACCAAATTTTAGCGAGCTCTATGTATTTCTTCATTAATGGGTGCAAAGTATATGATGCAAGAGCTTAAACATGAGAACAACAATTGCCAAGTATCAAATTATTCAAGACATTTTAGAATTACTACATGTAGCATTTTCCGATTCCAACCATATAACAATTTAACGAAGAAGATTCAACCTTTGCCATGAATATTAAAAGCTAAGAACACATGTGTTCATATGAACCAGCGGAGCGTGTCTCTCTCCCACACAAGGATGAACTTATTTAAACAAAACAAAAATAAAAACAAACAGACGCTCCAAGTAAAGTACATAAGATGTGACCGAATAAAAATATAGTTTCACTAGAAATGACCTGATAAGTTGCCGATGAAGAAGCGGATGCCTTGGGCATCCCCAAGCTTAGATGCTTGAGTCTTCTTAAAATATGCAGGGATGAACCACCGGGGCATCCCCAAGCTTAGACCTTTCACTCTTCTCGATCACATTCACATTATATCACCCTCTTCTATTGACCCTTGAAAACTTCTGCCACACCAAACTTCAAGCAAACTCATTAGAAGGTTAGTGCATAATCAAAATTCACATGTTCAGAGGTGACACAATCATTCTTAACACTTGTGGATATTGCACAAAACTTCTGAAAGTTAATGGAACAAAGAAACTCATTCAACTTAACAAAAGCGGCAATGCGAAATAAAAGGCAGAATCTGTCAAAAACGAACAGTCCAGTAAAGACGAACCTGAAAGGGGCACTTAACTTGCTCAAACGGAAAAACTCAAAACTAATGAAAGTTGCGTACATATCTGAGGATCACGCTCGTAATTTTGCAGATTTTTCCGAATTTTTTACAGAGACTTATGCCAGAATTCGTGACAGACAGCAATGCTGTTTTCTGCGCAGCGATCCCAAATATAACATCAACTTTAGCATAGAAACTTTACTTGGCACAAAAACATGATAAGGAGAGGTTGCTACAGTAGTAAACAACTTCCAAGACTCAACAAAACAAAAATTGCTGTAGTAAAATAAACACATGGGTTATCTCCCAAGAAGTTCTTTCTTTAGAGCCATTAAGATGGGCTCAGCAGTTTTAATGATGCACTCGCAAGAAATAGTATTTGAAGCAAAAGAGAGCATCAAGAGGCAAATTCAAAACACATTTAAGTCTAACATGCTTCCAATGCATAGGAATCTTGTAAATAAACAAGTTAATGAAGAGTATAGTGGCAAGCATAGGAAGACAAAACAAGTGTAGCTTCAAAAATTTCAGCACATAGAGAGGTGTTTTAGTATCATGAAAATTTCTACAACCATATTTTCCTCTCTCATAATAACTTTCAGTAGCATATCGAAAGATTCTTTTGAGAGCCATCATGTGGCTCTCCTTAGGAGAAGCTTGATACCTTGCACACACACCAACACTCAACACTATGTCCGGTCTAGATGCACAAAGGTAAAGCAAGGATCCAATCATGGAGCGGTATACCTTTTGATCCACCTCTTTACCATTGGGATCTAGTGCAAGATGACATTTGGTAACCATAGGAGTGGCCACGCCCTTCAACTCGGTCATCTTGAACCTCTTGAGCATGTCTTGGAGATATTTTGCTTGATTGATGAAGGTTCCTCCTCTCAATTGCTTGATCTCAAAACCAAGGAAGAACTTCATCTCTCCCATCATAGACATCTCAAACCTATCGGTCATAATGGTTTAGACTTTTATGATTGTCATATTACTGAAGTTATAAAGTTCTTACAAAAACTTGCTAGAAGTCCCAATGCTAGTGCTATAAATTTAGCCTTTACAAAACACATTACAAATGCTCTCATTAAAGCTAGGGAAGAGAAATTAAGACTTGAAGCTTCTATTCCTAGGAAGTTAGAAGATGGTTGGAAGCCCATCATTAAAATGAAATTCAATGATTTTGAGTGTAATGCTTTATGTGATCTTGGTGCAAGTATTTTTGTTATGCCTAAAAAGATTTATGATATGCTTGACTTGCCACCATTGAAGAATTGTTATTTGGATGTTAATCTTGCCGATAATGTTAAAAAGAAACCTTTGGGGAGGATTGATAATGTGCGCATTACGATTAACAATAACCTTGTCCCCGTTGATTTTGTTGTCTTGGATATCGAATGCAATGCATCTTGTCCTATTGTGTTGGGAAGACCTTTTCTTCGAACCATTGGAGCACGTTATTGATACGAAGGAAGGTAATATTAAATATCAATTTCCTCTCCAAGAAAGGTATGGAACACTTCCCTAGAAAGAGAATGAAGTTGCCTTTTGATTCTATTATTAGAACAAGCTATGATGTTGATGCTTCGTCTCTTGATGTTACTTGATTTGCACTTTCTGCGCCTAGCTGAAAGGCGTTAAAGAAAAGCACTTCTTGGAAGATAACCCATGTGTTTATTTTACTACAGAAATTTTTGTTTTGTTGAGTCTTGGAAGTTGTTTACTACTGTAGCAACCTCTCCTTATCATGTTTTTGTGCCAAGTAAAGTTTTTATGTTAAAGTTGATGTTATATTTGGGATCGCTGCGCAGAAACAGCATTGCTGTCTGTCACGAATTCTGACACAAGTCTCTGAAAAAAATTCGAAAAAATCTGCAAATTTACGAGCGTGATCCTCATATATGTACGCAACTTTCATTAGTTTTGAGTTTTCCATTTGAGAAATTTAAGTGCCCATTCCAGATGCATCTTTACGGACTGTTCTGTTTTGACAGATTATGTCTTTTATTTCGCATTGCCGCTTTTGCTATGTTGAATGAGTTTCTTTGTTCCATTAACTTTCGAAGCTTTGTGCAATGTCCATAAGTGTTAAGAATGATTGTGTCACCTCTGAATATGTGAATTTGTGGTTATGCACTAACCATCTCATGAGTTTGCTTGAAGTTTGTGTGAAGGAAGTTTTCAAGGGTCAAGAGAAGAGGATGATATACTATGATCAAGAAGAGTGAAAGGTCTAAGCTTGGGGATGCCCCGGTGGTTCATCCCTGCATATTTTAAGAAGACTCAAGCATCTAAGCTTGGGGATGCCCAAGGCATCCCCTTCTTCATCGACAACATTATCGGGTCACTTCTAGTGAAACTATATTTTTATTCCGTCACATTCTTATGTTCTTTACTTGGAGCGTCGGTTTGCTTTTATTTTTGTTTTGTTTTGAATAAAGTTGGATCTCGCCATTCTTATATTGGAGATATTACGCTCCGCTTTTTCTTATGGAACACTTGTGTTCTTAATTGTGCTTTAATGTTCATGGCGAAAGCTTATTGCTTCGTTAAATTGTTATTTGGTTGGAATTGGAAAGTGCTGCATATGGTTTGGCAATTTGGCAATTGTTTGAGCTCTCATAGATCATGTTTAAGCTCTTGCATCATGTAGTTTAATCTATTAATGAAGAACTACTGTAGATCTTGTTTAATTTGGTTTGCATGATTGATCTCTCTAAGTCTAGATATTTTCGGGTAAAGTGTTTGAACAACAAGGAAGACAGTGTAGAGCCTTATAATGCTTGCAATATGTTCTTGTGTGAGTTTTGCTGTATCTGTTCATACTTGTGTTTGCTTCAAACAACCTTGCTAGCCCAAACCTTGTACTGAGAGGAAATGCTTCTCGTGCATCCAAACACCTTGAGCCAAAAACCCATGCCATTTGTGTCCACCATATCTACCTGTTATGTGGTATTTCTTGCCATTCCAAAGTAAATTACTTGAGTGCTATGATGTCTACGGGTGCTTCTATTCTTGTAGACAGTGTTGGGCCTCCAAGAGCAGAGGTTTGTAGAACGGCAGCAAGTTTTCCCTTAAGTGGATCACCCAAGGTTTATCGAACTCGGGGAGGAAGAGGTCAAAGATATCCCTCTCAAGCAACCCTGCAAACACAAAGCAAGAAGTCTCTTGTGTCCCCAACACACCAAATACACTTGTCAGATGTATAGGTGCACTAGTTCGGCGAAGAGATAGTGAAACACAGGTGGTATAGATGGTGGTAATATTGCAGAAAGTAAAGATGCAGTAAAACGAGTAAACAAGCGGCGCCGAGAAAATAGCTTGTCGGCGTGGGAAGCAATTCTTTGTGGTGGAAACAAGGCCTAGGGATCATACTTTCACTAGTGAACACTCTCAACATTGATCACATAATAAATAAGTTCTCTTTCCTTTGTGCTACATATACTCTTGTTGGATGATGAACACCACTAATTGTGTAGGGCTACAAGAACCCTCAATGCCGGAGTTAACAAGCTCCACAACATTCGATATTCATGTTTAAGTAACCTTAGAGCATAATAGATCTTTGCAAAATAAACCAAGTACTAACATAGCATGCACACTCTGTCACCATCACACTATGAAGGAGGCATAGATCACATCAATACTATCATAGCGATAATCAACTCCATAACCTACAAGAGATTATGATCATAATCTACGACAAGAACTACACGATGCACACACTGTCACCATTACACCATGCGGGAGGAATAGACTACTTTAATAACATCACATGAGTAGCACATAGATAAATAGTGATACAAAACACATTGCAATCATAAAGGGATATAAATAAGCACTTCACTACGCCATTCATAACAGTGAATAAGTATTCTGTGAAATATAGCCTAAGATACCCACACGGTGCACACACTGTCACCTTTACACACGTGGGACAAGGAGTCTCCGGAGATCACATAAGTAAAATCCACTTGACTAGCATAATGACATCTAGATTACAAGCATCATCATATGAATCTCAATCATGTAAGGCAGCTCATGAGATTATTGTATTGAAGTACATAGGAGAGAGATGAACCACATAGCTACCGGTACAGCCCCGAGCCTCGATGGAGAACTACTCCCTCCTCATGGGAGCAGCAGCGGTGATGAAGATGGCGGTGGAGATGGCAGCGGTGTCGATGGAGAAGCCTTCCGGGGGCACTTCCCCGTCCCGGCGGCGTGCCGGAACAGAGACTCCTGTCCCCCAGATCTTGGCTTCGCGATGGCGGCGGCTCTGGAACTTTTCCCGTACCGTGGCTTATTCCTCTCGGGGTTTTAGGTCAGGGAGCTTATATAGGCGAAGAGGCGGAGTCGGAAGGTCAACGAGGCGACGACACCATAAGGCGGCGCGGCCAGGGCCTGGGCCGCGCCGGCCTATCATCTGGGGCCTATGTGGTCCCCCTCTGGCGACTCTCGGGTGTTCTGGATGCTTCCGGGCAAAATAGGAACCTGGGCGTTGATTTCGTCCAATTCCGCGAATATTTTGTTACTAGGATTTCTGAAACCAAAAACAGCAGAAAACAGGAACTGGCACTTCGGCATCTTGTTAATAGGTTAGTTCCAGAAATTGCACGAATATGACATAAAGTGTGCATAAAACATGTAGATATCATCAATAATGTAGCATGGAACATAAGAAATCATAGATACGTTTGAGACGTATCATGCTACCTTTAAATTTCATTCCTCTACCTTTACAATATATAGCTCATGGGACAAATAGCTTAAAAACTATTGTGGTAATGAATATGTAGTTATGTGTCTTAATTCTTATAAGTTGCTTGTTGAGCGGTAACCATGTTTTCTGGGGACGCCATCAACTTTACCTTTGTTGGATATCATGTGAGATGCTATGCATGTTCGTCTTGTCCGAAGTAAGTGGACTTTATGATCAAATGGTTTGAGTATGCATATGTTAGAGAAGAACATTGGGCCGCTAACTAAAGCCATGTATCATGGTGGAAGTTTCAGTTTGGACATACAACCTCAATCTCTTATGAGAATATTAACTATTGTTGAATGCTTAAGCATTAAAAAGAGGAGTCCATTATCTGTTGTCTATGTTGTCCCGGTATGGATGTCTAAGTTGAGAATAATCAAAAGCAAGAAATCCAATGCGTGCTTTCTCCTTAGACACTTGTACAGGCGGCATAGAGGTACCCCTCTGTGACACTTGGTTGAAGAATATGTTATGCGATGAGAATCCGTGTTTCCGAGCTAAGTAGGACAAGGTGCGAACACTATTAGTACTCTATGCATGAGACATGCAACTTGTAGGAAGTATTATGCATAGCACATATGAATTATTACTACCGTTGACAAAATTGTTTCTATGTTTTCAAAACAAAAGCTCTAGCACAAAAATAGTAATCAATGCTTCCCTCTGCGAAGGGCCAATCTTTTACTTTATTGTTGAGTCGGTTTACCCATTCCCTTCTATCTTAGAAGCAAACACTTGTGTTAACTGTGTGCATTGATTCTTACATGTTTACTTATTGCACTCGTTATATTACTCTATGTTGACAAATATCCATGAGATATACATGTTACAAGTTGAAAGCAATTGCTGAAACTTAATCATCCTTTGTGTTGCTTCGAGTGCATTCTACTATGAATTTATTGCTTATGAGTTAGCTCTTATGCAAGTCTTATTGATACTTGTCTTGAAAGTATTATTCATGAAAAGTTTTGCTATATGATTCATTTGCTTAGTCATTATCTTTGTTAGCAATCTTTTGTTCAGATCACTCCATTCATCTCATATGCTTTACAATAATGTTGATCAAGATTATGTTGGTAGCATGTCACTTCAGAAATTATTTGTGTTATCGTTTACCTACTCGAGGACGAGTAGGAACTAAGCTTGGGGATGCTTGATACGTCGCAAACGTATCTATAATTTCTTATGTTCCATGCTACTTTTATTACAATACTTGAGTGTTTTACACATACTTTACAGCATTATTTTACATTTTCCGGCACTAACCTATTAACAAGATGCCGAAGTGCCAGGTGCTGTTTTTCTGATGTTTTTGGTTTCAGAAATCCTAGTAAGGAAATATTCTCGGAATTGGATGAAATCAACGCTCAGGGTCCTATTTTTGCACGAAGCTTCCAGAAGACCGAAGAGGAGACGAAGTGGGGCCACGAGGCGCCGACACAACGAGGCGGCGCGGCTCGGACCCTGGCCGCGCGGCCCTGGTGTGTGGGGCCCTCGTGACGCCCTTTGACCTACCCTTCCGCCTACTTAAAGCCTCCGTCGCGAAACCCCCTGTACCGAGAGCCACGATACGGAAAACATTACTGAGAGGCTGCCGCCGCCAATCCCATCTCGGGGGATTCGAGAGATCGCCTCCGGCACCCTGCCGGAGAGGGGAATCATCACCGGAGGGGCTCTACATCATCATGCCCGCCTCCGGATTGATGCATGAGTAGTTCATCCTTGGACTATGGGTCCATAGCAGTAGCTAGATGGTTGTCTTCTCCGCTTGTGCTTTCATTGTTATAGATCTTGTGAGCTGCCTAACATGATCAAGATCATCTATTTGTAATGCTACATGTTGTGTTTGGGGAGATCCGATGAATAGAGAATACTATGTTAAGTTGATTATCAATCTATCATATATGTGTTGTTTATGTTCTTGCATGCTCTCCGTTGCTAGTAGAGGCTCGGCCAAGTTGATACTTGTAACTCCAAGAGGGAGTAATTATGCTCGATAGTGGGTTCATGCCTCCATTAAATGCGGGACGATGTGACGAAAGTTCTAAGGTTGTGGATGTGTTGTTGCTACTAGGGATAAAACATTGATGCTTTGTCTAAGGATATTTGTGTTGATTACATTACGCACCATACTTAATGCAATTATCTCGTTGTTCGTAACTTAATACTGGAAGGGGTTCGGATGATAACTCGAAGGTGGATTATTTAGGCATAGATGCATGTCGGATAGCGGTCTATGTACTTTGTCGTAATGCCCTTATTAAATCACATAGTAATCATCGTTGATATGTATTGAATCTTTATTTGTCAATTGCTCGCTCTGTAATTTGTTCACCCAGCATGTTAGTTATCTTATTGGAGAGACACCACTAGTGAACTGTGGACCCCGGTCCATTCTTTTACATCTGAATACATTCTACTGATTTTACTGTTCTTTGCAAACAAACACCATCTTCCACTCGATACGCTTAATCCTTTGTTTTCAGCAAGCCGGTGAGATTGACAACCTCACTGTTACGTTGGGACAAAGTATTTTGATTCGTGTTGTGCGGGTTCCACGTTGGCGCCGGTTTCACTCGGTGTTGCGCCGCACTACATTCCTCCACCAACAACCTTCACGTGCTTCTTGGCTCCTACTGGTTCGATAACCTTGGTTTCTTTCTGAGGGAAAACTTGTCACTGTGCGCATCATACCTTCCTCTTGGGGTTCCCAACGGACGTGTACATTTACGCGCATCAGCCACCTGTGTTGGTTCCACCACAGCAAGACAGATCATTCTACATTTACTTGTCGGTAGCTGACACATCCATCGCGTCAGTGGTGGTGCAGGTTTATGATGGTCTGGAAAAAGTGGTTTTCTACCTCAGCAGAAGGATGTTGGATGCAGAAACGAGGTACCTTGAGATCGAGAAGTTGTGCCTCTGCCTGTTTTTCACCTGCACCAAGATTCAGCACATTTTGTTGAAAGCAGAAATCATCGTCATATGCAAATCGGATGTCATCAAGCATATCTTTGTCGGCTCCTGTGTTGAAAGGCCGACTCGGCAAATAGATGTTTGCTTTATCGGAATTTGATATCCGGTATCAACCTGCGAAAGCAGTCAAAGGACAAGCGTTGGCTGATCTTATTGTTGAACGAATCAACACGGACGTTGCAGCACTATCTGTGCGTGCATGGACCATGTTCTTCGACGGATCGGTCTGTGAGGATGGGTGCGGCATCGGCGTACTACTCGTGTCGCCTCGGGGGGCAACGTATTCCTTCTCCATCAGGATATCTACCCCTTGCACCAACAATGTTGCTGAGTATGAAGCGATGTGCAAGGGAATGGAGTTGCTACTAGACGCTGGGGCAGAGGCAGTTGAGATCTTCGGGGATTCCAAGTTGGTGATTTCTCAACTCACGGAGGAGTATAAGTGTGAGAGCGAGTTGCTCTTCCCATTATTGATGCAATGCCGCGAGCTGATGGCACAGTTCAGGTATATCAACTTCCATTGGATCCCAAGGTCGCAAAATACCGAGGCGAACGACCTCGCACAGACGGCGTCAGGATACAAGGATGTAGCCGATGGAGCCGATTTTCAGGTGCAGTTCATGGAACCCGATGATTGGAGAGCCGATATCTTCAATTACTTGAAAGATCCGGCTCGGGGGGCATACATACAGAGAAGGTACGAGGCCACGAAGTATGTACCCAGGAGGGGCCGGTTCATGAAATCGATCGGCCGGTAAAAAAAATTGAAAATAGGAAAAAAATTTAAGTACAGCCGATGCTCGGACATCGACTTAAGAATGAAAAGCTGATGCAAAGCCATCGACTCAAGAGCTACAAGCTGTTACAACAGAAGTACATGCTCAGCGGAGCAGTTATCATTACATGGAGGAGCTCTACTGAAGGAATGCCTCAAGGGCACGAAGTGCGAAAGCACGAACACGATCTACCTCGGCAATCTCAGCTTCATCATCTTCATCCTGGCCCGTCACCAGCTGCTTGTTCAAGGTGCGGATCTCGGCCAGATCAGTCTTCAGTTCAGCTTTGAGACCTTCTGCTTCTTCGTGGGAGCGGGCAATGAAAGCTTCCTTGTCCTGGATGAGCTGTTTGGTTACCCGCACCCTTTCTTCAAGGACCTCCAACTCCTTTCGCAAGATCTCCAGTTCAGCGGTACTGATAGACGTGTCAGTTTTTGCGTCCAAAGCTGCCTTTTTCTCATTTAACCGCTGACACTTGTCTGCAATATCGGCTTTCAATGGGAGCTGAGCGTGGCATAAGCCGATTCTCTGACGAGCCAAGGTCACCCTTGACCTGTAAGCAGACAAAGTCACCACTGGCCAGAGCTTCACCTGCAATGTCACCGGGAGATGAGGCTGGAGGCCTTCAAGAATGCTCTTTATTCCCTCGGTGTCTTCAACCAATGTTTCGACTGAGGAGGAGAGCAAGGCCTTGAGCTGTTGAAGCTGACCAGGGGTAGCGCTGGGTCCTGACTCTTCACTTGCTTTAGCAGATGGTTCGATGAACTCAGGGTCGAACATTAGCAGGTTTGAGAGGTCATAACCCTGACGGATAACAGGAACAACGTCAGTATGTAGCGAAGAAGCAAGGAGGAGCTGAGGGAAGGAAGTTACCTGTCCTAAAACCATAGGAGCGGCTGATGAAGAGGCGATCGGCTCTTGTGTTTCTGCTGAGGGCGTGGCCAAGATAGCGGCCTTGTCGACTCCGCTTTTGGAGGTTGCTAGGTCCATGGTGGTGGATGGCATCATTACCTCCTTGACTTCCCCACTATAGGTGTCATCAGTCTGAAAAGGGAACGGTTAGCCGATGGGAACAACAATAAGTCAGCACAAGATATGAGTCAAGGAAAGTGTGAAGAGTGATTACATTCGAAAGCTCCTGGTCTGATGAAGAGGTGTGTGGCGTCTTGCGAGCTCTTTTGATGCATCGGCTCTTTGTGCGTAGACCACCCTGTCCCGCTTTTGGAGAAGCCTGGGAAGAAGCAGGTTCGGGAGCTGACCTTTTCTTGGAAGCCGACGGTGGCAAGTCTGCTGGTTCGGCGTGGTGTTCCCCCCGGAGGTGCCCGAGCTTGAGTCCTCTCGACTGGACTGTGTATCCTCGCTGGAGATTTCTTCAGTAGAGGTCTGTGAGAAGAATACGAACGTATTACAAAAGCCTAGAAGAATGAATGAAACCAGCCAAGGCATGGAATAGCTTACGTGTAGAATTTCTTGGGCTGGAGAGGAGGTCTGGCGCTTCAAGGTCTTCTTGGCAGCTACTTTCCTCACCGCTGTTCTCGCCGAGGCTCGGGGGGCAGCTGGCCTAGAAGATGCTCCGCTCTTGGGAGCCGATTTCGGTAAAATCGGCTGGCTCTGCATCACCACCTTCTTCAAGGATGGTGAGTTTTTGCAGAAGAGGACCACCGGAGCTGGTGGGTAGAGTGTGAAAGAGGAGCCGTCATCATGTACAGGCTCTGGACCATCTCGTTGCTGCAAGAAAATAGAGCAGGGTTGTATAAAAAGGAGACCACGATAAGCTACTTCAAGACAAAATTATGAGTAGTGGTACCTGTTCTGCAGGGATATCGTATTCAGCGTCAAGTTGTTTCAGCAATGGTCCTAGAGCCCTCCGGAAGGCATGAGTCTTCCACATTGCCCACCAGGCCTCGAAGTCATCCGTTGATGAGGTGAAGGAGAGGTTGTGAGGAATTGGGATGACTAGAGCATCAAAGAAAGAGTAACACCTCTGGCTAGTGAGGACATCAGGCAAGTCAGCCCTGCTTTCTGTTAGAAAGTGGAGAAAGAAATAGGGAGACACCTGCCCCAGACCAAACTGCCGAGCTGCTACGACCGGCTGATAAGACTCATAACCGGGTTTGATGATCCTGTTGGAGGTGCTCATGCCCACCGGGAGAAAACAGGGACGAATCATGATGGATATAATTGCCGGGTGCTGGTGTCATCGGCAAAGCTGTCTAGCCTGAAGGAGACTGGATTCTCGAAATGCTCAGACTCCGTGTAAGGAAAAAAGAGAGGATTGTCCAGACCTTGGAAGAAGATGCTGAACCATTTTGAGGTTTCTTGGGGGATCAGCTTACTGCCTGGGAGGCTGTACAAAGCTTGGCCGTAGCTAGTGCATCGGATTTGCTTCCCAGTGGCATCTGGAAAGGTGCGAGTGGCCAGACGAGGGAAGTTTGGGATGTGGTTCTGGAAGTATAGTTGGGCCCATAACTGAATAAACCACCAAGGGCCTCCTGTTTTGACTGTCTTTTGGGAAAACAGTTTGACAGACATCAGCTGGAGATATCGATAGACCTCTCCAAGGAACAGTTTGCCAATGCCAAGTTAGGTGCCTCTGCCAAGTTCATAGGCCAAGGAGAGGTAATTCTTGGTGGGAGCAAGGGAAGGGCCACAAAATATGAAGTGCTCCAACCAGAAGTTTAAGAAGGCCGTATGTTCTTTCTCTGTTACAGGGCCTTTGGTTTTCATATGGCGTCGAAGATAAGCACCCCAGTTTGTGCAGTCCTTTTTGGAGGAAAGTTGGAAAGGAACCTTTGGCAGCATAAAGGCAGAGGGGCTTGGGGATGCGATATCTAAACCAGTGATCATGGCCACGTCTAGTAGGGTTGGGGTCATGGGACCATGGCCAAACATGAAACAGTTCACAGCATCAGACCAAAAGTAGCCGATGGTTTTCAAAAGTTTTTCATGTTTTTAAGAGGAGACAGTGATAAGGCTAAGGCATCGGCTATTCCAGTAGTTTCCCAGGTGGATTGGTGGGTCTTGGCTACCCTATTATACCATGAAACCCAATCCTCAGGAGGATTAGGCCAGGCTCGTAAGCAATCGGCCCAAGAGGATGGATCTAAGTTCTGGTTCACAAAGGGAATCCTATTAGCCTCGCATGAAATTAGATGAGCAGGACTCTCGGTGGAGCGAGGGCCAAGACAAAGAGAATCCGGAAGAGAAGGATGCGACAGCAGAATATCTGATACCTAAAAAATTAATGACGCAATGAGACATTAATTCAGGTGTTTGTTGGTAATTCCAGCAGTTTGCCCGGATGGGGAGGGACGGTTGGGGATTACCTTCAAGCCAGAGACCTCAGTGTTGGCGTTGAACGATTCCGCCATTGGATCCGCTGTGGAGGAGTCTGCGCAATTGGGATCTGAGAATTGTGTCGCTGCAAGTTGGATCTGTGCGAGCAGCGATTTGGGGATCTGAGTTGCTCTTGTACGCGAGGGTTGCAGGTTACCGTTTGAGTAGGCAATTGGGCTGGACTTGCTCGCGTTATGTGATAAAGGCCGACGTTTTGCCGTCGGCTCTTTGCACGTTGACTCGCATTGACAATCGGCAAACATTCTGTGATAAAGGCCGATGCGC
>NC_061513.1:262756412-262795845 GCF_022539505.1 Lolium rigidum | reverse complement strand
TGCCATCGGCTCTTTGCGTGATAATTCGTGTTGACAATCGGCAAATCGATAAGGAAGCGAATTTGAAAAATCACTTTCTTCATTGATTAAAAGGATTTTTACAGAGAAGAGCCGATTGCTCGAAAGAGGAAGAACAGAAGAGCCAATTACTACTACTAGTCTGAAGCTACTAATCCTAGTCTAAGGGCCGTCGCTGCCCTCGTCGGTGCCGTCAGTGCTGCTGCCGGCGGGCTCCTCGTCGCTGCTGCCGTAGCCTTTGGCAGGGGCCCCGTACTCTTTCTCGTCGTCGTCGTCGCCATCATCATCCGACCCGGCGCGGAAGCGCTTGGCCGGCGGCTCGTCGGAGAATGAGGAGGTGTCCTCCTCGTCTTCCTCTTCCTCGTCAGAGGAGGTGAAGTCGTCCCAGGAGAAGCGGTCGTCTTCACTCTCCGCCTCTTCCTCCCCATTGACGAGGAATTGAAGGTCGACTTCTCCGTCGGTCAAGGATTTGTCATCCTCGGACCAGACGCAGGAGTCGTGGTCTTCCTTGTCCCACGTCGTTGGGGCGAGGATGTCGTACGCCGCCTGCGTGCCCCATTCTGGTGTCGATTCTCGAAGGGGAGAGGACACGTATGAAATCCCTGAGGAAGCCGTGGAAGAAGAGGAAGAAGAGGAAGACATGGCTACAGGAGGAGGGGTTTTTTTGGCCGACGGCTAGTACGGAGCAAGAGGATGAAGAAGTGAACTGTTCGATGCGGCTAAATAAAAGGAGATATAGTGGAGATTTAATGCTTGAGCAGTTTTCGAGGATGTGGTGCCAAACCGTCAAATCGTGCGAGAGAAGTTGAGAAGGCAAGGCGTCATGATGAAGAATACTGCGACGGTTCTGCTCTGCCACGACATGACCCTTCGAAGGAAAAAACAGAGTGGTTTTCAAATTATCATTACCAAAACCAGGGGGCATGTGTTATCACCAGATTTTGGCCAAATCAGGAGATGGGCCGTAATTGAGATGGGCTTGAAGGATATACATGTGGAGTGTCTCTGAAGCGGCCTTGCGCGAAGAGTTTGGGCTAGATTGCCCGTGTATCTGTAAATTATAGTAGATTGCATCTTAGTTTAGAATTAAAAGATAGAGTTTAACCCGTGTACGGTTAGGTGCACGCCCGAATTAGAAAGTCCCTTGGACTATAAATATGTATCTAGGGTTATCGAGAAAAGAGGACAATCACGTTCACAACAAACACAAACCAGGCGCATCGCCACCCCTTGTTTCGAGGGTTTCTTCCGGGTAAGCATCATGCTGCCTAGATCGCATCTTGCGATCTAAGCAGCGTACGTTTATTCGTTTATCCTGTGTTGCTCGTGCTGAAGCATTGTTGATGGCGAGTAACACTACTTATCGTAGATGTTTTGGGGCTTGCATTGGTGCTTTTCTTACACATATTTGCTTAGCTATGCCGTCCCTCGATATCTAGCTGCCCTTATACCTATCTAGGTGTAAGGGCAGCACCTTGCTTGTTTGTCGTCTAGTAGATCCAATCTGTTATAGTTGCTCCTTGTTTTTCAAGGATTCAACGATTAGTTTAATATCCGTATGGTTAGGCCTTGCAAACGGGTTGAACGATCCGGTAGTCCTTAAGGTATAGTTTGTTAACCCTAAGAGGGATTGTTCCGGGAATTAACTTAATGTTGGTTTTTAGGCCTCTTTTAGGGTTAGCTTTCTACCATCTTTCGTGTCTATTAGGCTCAACTACGCGTAGGATGTTCCGATCATACGGTGAAAACCCTAAACTGTCGTGGATTGGTTTAACTTTATGTTGATCAAGCAGGAGCCCCATGTCATCGTAAACTCAACGTGAATCATGGGGCGATCGGCTCCTTGAGCCGATCCACAGGGTAACATGAGAGCCGATCGGGCTCGTATTTAATGTTTACATGTCTACCATGCAGGAGACTAATCGAAGCAATCCAACAACTTCCTGACCAGGTATAGGTCAGGTGGCACGCCCTTGCAACCGCCAGGACGTGTGCCGGAACTTTGCGGGACAACGTCGAGGGACCAGGGCCCACCCAGCAGTCTTGGCAGCCTCCCGGCTCTTCGTGTTGCTTAACCACTGCTCGCCGGTGGGTTTTGGCAGGCAACAGCCGTTGGGGTGGATGCATCTGGAACCGACGGGCAGTTCCAGGAGCGGCGTGGTGGAGGTGTGGCGGCGTGCAGAGCTCCGGCGGGCGAAGACGGCGAGCTGCAACACTTCTACGGCAACCTCTTCAATAAAGCTTGACTGCGGAGCTTGGGATTCCTCTGATCTGCAGGCTCCTCTTCTCTCCCCTTGTGGTCGTGGTGACAGACGGGAGAGAGGGGAGGGATCTGCTGATCCTGGTTCTCCGGCTCGGTGGAGGGGTCGCGAGCATGCCGGTGCCCGCGATTTGGAAGCTGTGTTTACCTCTGGAGTTCATCAAGACTGGCGATTTTGCGTTGGAGTTATCTTTGGCGATTGGAGCCGCTCCTTGCCGGGAAGCTTTGTTCTTCCACGGCTGCTTTTCCTCCTTGAGAGGATCTTCATCAACTCCATGGCACGGATCATCGCTGGCGTTGCCCCAAGTGGCTTAGTCCCCGGTGGCGGCACGGGTGCCCGGTTCTGGAGCTTGCTCATTCGCGGCGGAGAGGACCGAGGACCTGATCGCTTTTTCAGTTTCTGGTTTAGGGTCCTGCTTGTAAAATTTGAGGCCTTATCTTTAGTTATCTGGTTAACTAGGGGCTTCAATGAAAGTTTGACTAATACAGCTTCCAGGTCCTTCAGGACCTTATACCTGTTAAAAAAAAGAAACATAAAATTGACTCAAACCTCATTTACAACAGGCTGAGATTCAAACACCTGAGTACTATATGGGCATAGTTATTGCCAGCGTGTGGAACGTGTGTGCACCCGGGCTGGACGGTGCACCGTGTAGTGGGTTACGTTCGGTTTCCCCGTACACCGAGTACTAGGATAGGTTCAGTGTTCCCGTACTCCGAGATCGAGGGACGACAATGACCAATTTCTTGTGTGAAACATAAGATTTGATCAATAATTGAGCATTGATTCCCGTGAGACATGAGACAGGGAAGAGCCTCCGTCCCGATCAGTGGCTACTATAAAACAATGTGATCAATGAAAAGGCTGAGCGCGTGAGCTACGGCGAGGCTAAACACAAACCCAGCTAGTTGCTTGACACTGGGTTTTTTTTTTTTTTTTTTTTTTTTTTTTTTTGGAGCAACCGGCGGGAGCTCTGCGCTTTTCATTAAGAAGAGGAAATTTGGCCAGTTTATAAGGGAAACTGGCCGAAAACCGATACAAACACAACACCGTGTCCGGTTTATAAGGAAAACCGGACAATAGAAAACCACACACGGCACAGTTTTTCCGGGAAAACCGGCGAAAACCCGCACACTGGCCACACGACCCGGAGAAACCAGGTCCGGAGCGCCGCCGAATGGCACCAGCACGACGGCAACAGCGAGCGCCGCGACTGCCCGGTCCACGTCCCTGGAAAGGAAGTCAGAGCCGAGAGAGACGGCTAGGCCTTTCAAGCTTCGAGGGGTGAGGCATGCCGCAATGCAAGCCAGCGGCACTCGCGCACCGACGGAACACGAAAGCGTCGACCCAAGCAGCAGCCAGGCATTGCCGGAGGTGGCTCCCAAACATTCCAAAAAATGACGCCTCCAAGGAGGTCACGACGTCCAAAGACGCCGCCGTCATTCAATCCAGCGCAGCAGGATTTGGGTTTTCACCCCGGAATGATAGGCGGAGGTGTGTGAGGACTCCACGGCAACGCCTCCAAGGAGGAAAACGGCGCCCTCGAGCGTCGTCGTTGCCGGCACCGACCGAGTCGGGCAAGACTTTCGTCCGGAGACCTACAGCACCGCCACTGTCAAAGACAGCCCAGACCCCGGACGAGCACAAACCAACGCAACAGGGGCGCCGCCCACGTCACGGAGACATGCCCTGCCGCCCACACAGCCAGGGCATATCATCAACACGCCTTGTTCCCGGGGCCGCCGCTCCGGCCTCCACGCACGGTAGGCCAGCTCCTCATGCCAAACCTGCCGCCGTTCCCGAGTCGTTGCAAAACAAACGCCCGGTCCACCAAGCGCCGCGCCGCCGCGCCGCCGTCCATGCGCCATGGCTCACCTCTGCCATGGGCTTGCAGGCGCCAACAATGGCAGCCTGCCACACGCAGTGGCCCACCACGGCCACCGGGACACCGACGAGGCTGGGAGCAGCCTCCACGCGACCGCCGCGCCGAGACACCCCGAGACCCGCCGTCCTCCGCGCAACCTCCGTGCCGAGGCGAAGCCGGCCGCCCCAAACCCACCACCACCGCGTCCCGGGGCCGCCGCCCCGGCTTGCCAGCGCCGGCGAGCACCACCCGAGCAGGCCCAGATCGGGCCCTCCCAGGCCCAGATCCAGCCCCGGCCGCGCCATCGAAGCAGCCACGCCGAAGGGCCGGCGCCAGCGCCAGCCGCGCAGCCCAGCGCGTGCTCGCCGAAGCAGAATCCCCCAACCGCCGCCGTCGCTAACCGCCGTCGTCCGGCCGCCGTGGGAGGCGGAGCGAACGGGAGCGGGTCGCCGGTCGACCACGCGTTCACCGCGGGACTCCCCCAACCACCTTCGGCGGCGGGGGCCGCCGCCACCGCGGCCAGGCCAGCGGCAGCGGCGGGAGGGAGGAGGGTGCCCTGGGGGCCGGCGGCGGCGCGGGTGAGGCTCCCCCGAGTCGCCCGCTGCGGGCGACGCGAGGGCGTGTCCAGTGCGCTTTCTTCGCTCCTTGACACTGGTTTTGTATTAGTATCCCAAAGAAGACATCTTCGTTTTGTAGGATCATGGCGCGCCGCTCCCACTGCTCTTCGTCATCGTCTTCTTCGGCGCGCAGTCTGGCGCTCCTAGTCCTGGCTGCCCTTTTCATCTGCTGTTCCGTGCCAGGTAACGCTATGTCCGATCTAAGCTTAAGCTATGTAGTTTATTGGTCACTGATTCATGGGCATGCAGAATAGCATCGTAGCAACGACTACTTCATTAACATAGTGTACATTAAGATGCAAGTATGTGCTTCACGTTCGACATTGCTATGCAGTTGGTGTATACGGAAAGCGCGAGGGATCGGTGCCACCGCCGCCGCATGCCGGGGGGTCGAAAAATCCGTGTCCAGGGTGCGGGCGCCGACACTTGGTTCCGCTGCCGCCGCCGTCGGCACCACCGATGGGCACCCGTGCACCGCAAGACCCTGCAGACCGGCAGGGACGTCGACGCCGTCTCGTGGCCATGAAATGAGAACACCGATGCGGCGGTGAGCCGGTGGACGCTGCCATGCTTGACTTCGGCAGCTCCGATGCTAAGGAACTGAAGATATAATGGTCACCATGAACTGTACTACTACTACTACTCAATCTGGAGTATTATTTTGTAAGTCATTTTATCAGCACAGAGAAGTGAGAACGGGCAAAAATCCACTAAAACGAACTCAATTTCCCCAAAAGTGATACATCGGAAAAATGAGGCTCCCTACAAAAGAGGGAGCTCGGAGTTGAGATCCTCTTTTGTTTTCCATGTTTTCAGGACAAGAACTAATCACTTGACAGATTAGTTTCTTGTATATGAACTCACCGAAGTACATACGGTAAAAAAAATAACGAACTATTTACTCTCAAGCAATAAAATTTCATTGAACTATGACAGAGGGAAGGAGAGTATAAGATTTGCCACCATTTTTGCTAGCGAGTTGTTAAAACCCATAAACTTGCACTAGCAGCCAGCTACTACACCCAAACTTGCTGGCCAAACTACATGAACTTTGTTTGGCTGAAGAGGGTTAGCAACTTAGCAAGTGGTGGGTCACACACCGAAAAATAGCTGGAAGGACAGAAGCCAAGGAAGGAGCGCCTGGGAATCATTGGAATGGATGGCATAGGAAAGCCGTAGACCGTGCCGAGATCCACGTCCGGCCGGCGACGTGCTTTCTCTACACACCCATTCCGATGACCCCCAGAGGGTCGGCTTCCTTAGCTCTTCCTCCACGAAACTCAAGTCTGCTAACACTGGCGCCATTTCTTGCTCAGATGAGAGAGGATAGCTAGAGTGGGCTGGATGCATCTCGTGGTATGCTCCTCCTCCGTTTTATAGCCAGGCAGCTCAAGGAGAACGGCACGTTTTATAGGCGGCTTGGGGAGGAAGACGAGACGAGCCGGAGCTGGTGGTGCTAGTAAAATTGAAGTGGGTGAATGCAATGAATTTTTACAGCACAGTTCAGTTCGTGCATTGTCACGTCAAGCATCTGTGGCAGCAGCACCGAGTCGCAGCACGTCAAGCATGCGTGCCCCAACACGGCACGGGCGCTGCTCCATATTGCAGGGCCATGCCATGGCAATGTCCTACCAGCCGTCCAGTCCTACGCCTAGCTAGCTAGTACGTCGACCAGCTAGATGGCAGCCTTTTGTTTTGCAAACAATTGGATGACACCGACCAGGCAAGCTACGGCTATAGACAGCAGACTCTGCGGCTATGGCTACGAGTATTTTTGCAGAGATCATCGGTTATTTTAATTGCTAGGATCTCCTTATTTTGCATATCTTGAATTTCCTAAATGATGGAAAATATGTTTTGTCCTCTAGAATCCACAAGGACAAATATTTTATACCCCTTGCTTGATTGTGTATCTCATTTTATTTTCCTATAATATATTATTTGTATTAAGAAAAAAATTCAATTACGATTAGAACTTTGGATCATCACATAGTAATGGACCAACTGTATGTGAACGCAGGGCATTCTTTTTTTTTTGAACAAAATGCAGGGCATTCTAATCCTGTATCTTTCGGCCAAGTGTTGTTACCTCCAAAAAGTACAGGGGAGCAGACTGTTTTTTTTAGCTTCATTTATTTTTTTTCCGTTTGATCTATCATATCAATAAAATTATTTAGATTCAAAGTACTCACTTAGTATGATTTATTTATATTTATTTATATGTCACACACACAACTACTAAACCTAGCTTATATTATTTTCAAAAAAAAAACCCCTAGCTTATATTCTTTCTACGGGTCTACCGCATTCTCTCGTATCAACCAGTTTCTAAACAATTGATGCTTCCGTTGCGAATACAGATGCAGAACACACAGACAACACAAGCAATCACTTACAAAATTTATTCCAGTGCTCAAAATTTCAGCAGTAGCTGCATGAATCCAAAATGTTGAACACAACTATAATCGTGCTGGTTTAATGTTCAATCTCTAGCCACACTTCGCAATTTTCAACCCATTAACCTAGTCAAATCCTAAGCATCTAACGAAGATCATAGCAGATTCTTCTGAGCAAGTAAAACCCCTGCTGTTGTGCATACAACGATAGAGAGAAGGCCATCCCTTGACATCAAGCGCTCCTTCCATGTCAATGGACCTGAAACTTGCTTCAGCACTTCCTGGAACTGTTGTTTCGTGTCATCCAGTGAGCCGGAATTGTTGATCACTATGTCAGCTTCGGACTTCTTCCAGTCCAGCGCAAGCTGGGCGTTGATCCGGTTCTGAGCTTGTTCTTCGCTGCACCCGTCTCTTGACATGAGCCTCTCCATCTGTGTTTTGGGATCCACCCATACAACAACGACAGGGTTCGTCCATCGGTCCATCTTTGTCTCGAACAAGAGCGGGATGTCGACGACGATAACCGTGCATCCGTTTGCCCACAGTTTTAGTATCTCCCAAAATATACCAAATGAAATATTTGGTGCCAGAAGACTGAAAATAGCCACAATGAAGAAACCAAAATGTAGTCAGGATACAAGCATAATTTTGACAAACAAGTATCCTTGATATCTCAAGGAAAAATTATAAGAATGCAACAGAATGTAAATTGGTATCATATTATATGATCTTACTGCAGTGTTATAAATAAAATAAAATAATTAGTATTGTTAATAGTAAACTTCATCAAATTTCATCATCAGTATATGAAACATAATTTAAAAAACTATGAGCACAGTTAATGTGAACTGAATGGGCAACAAACTTATGACATTTTTTTCTAGAAATCAGAACAAGATGAGGTATGCGAGAATAAATAGGTATTTTCAAAAGTAGTAATCATGTAGTAGTTGTCAGTTGTCACTCAAATAAATAGAATAAAAAAAAAAGATGAAATATGTGTTAACAGAAACTATACCTGTTTAGAAGTTTTCTTTTCACTGGGTCAGAGAAAACAATCTGACCTAAGCAAGCTCTGTCAATTTCTCCATTTTCCAACAAAATGTCACTCCCAAAAGCTTTCACAACCTTCTTCCAGCCTCCAGTACCTTTCTGCACAACATTCTGTAAATACATGTATCCATAATCAGCATAAATGTCATACCAAAATCAAGTCACTCATCACAGCGTCTAGGGAGATCTCATAACACATAATAAGTCTATACAGTGCGTTGCAGTCTGTAGTCAAGAAACTAATTCTTAAATCATGAAAAGTAAGTGACGTATATGCTCAGCTGGTGAAAACATCAACTCTAACATAATTAACCTCACATCTTACTAGCCTTACCAGGAATTATGGTAATGTGGTGCTGTTGATTTTTTTTGTCATCCCATAGACATTAATGATAAGTGATGAGTGATGACAATAATGCAAACATAATTACATCCGAACATGTTCGCTCAACTGACGGTAGTTTCCGATGCAGGTAATACCTTAAAACACTGTCACACATGACAAGCAATACATCAGATCTAAACCTTCCTATCTTTTTTTTCGAGAAAACGCAATGACATTGCGTTTCTTTTCATTGCAAAGAAGAGTTAGTTACATAGGTTGGCCTCCAAGGGGGGGGGGGGGGTGTTACAGATACATGGAATCAGTGCACATCCCAGAAGGCCAGCCGCACCGGCTCTAGCCCAAAGTGTCGCTTCTACCCTAAACTGTTCACACACGCGCTGGACTGTAGGCCTTTCTCCCTCAAAGACGCAAGCGTTTCGGTGCTTCCAGATCAACCAGGGGATGAGCAGCGTCACAGTGGCAAGACCCTTGCGCATATGCTTCGGAGTTGCTTGCCTCGCCATGATCCACCAGTCATGGAGCGTGGGCTCATTGTCAGGTGGCCTACAGGTGAGTCTGAGCAATGCCAGAGTGTCGTGCCAGACATGCCTCGATAAGGGGCATGCTAGCAGTAGGTGCCTCATCGATTCCGGTTCCTGGTCGCAGAGGAGGCATCTGGGGTGATGCTGTAGGCCGTGTCTCTGCAGTCGCTCCGCTGTCCAACATCGGTCTTTCTAAGCAAGCCAATGGAAGAACTTAACTCGCGGCGGTGCCCAGGTTCTCCAGATTAGCCTCCATGCGCAGCAGGTTTTGGACCCTTGGAACATGCTCAGGTAGCAGGACTTGGCGGAATATGTGCCGCTAGTGTTCCACCACCAAACCATTTGGTCTGGTTTGTTGGTGGGTGTGAATTGCTCCACCTTCCTCCAGAGCAGTAGGTATTGGCCGAGCTCGCGAATGCCGATAACGCCATGAATATCGCGAGCCCAGCGATGCGCATGCAGCCCGTCAGCGATCGACGTTCCCTTCCGCGTGTCTTGGGGATGCAGGCATACAGCTCCGGTGCGATTTGGCTGACGGAGCGTCCATCGATCCAACGGTCCTCCCAGAACCTGCCGGTCTGCCCATCGCCGGCAACAATGTATGTGGAGGCGAAGAATAGGCACTGCTCCTGCTGGGTGAATTGCAAATCTAAGCCGCTCCATGCTCTGTCTTGGTCAGTTCTGCTGAGCCACAGCCAACGTAAGCGTAGCGCCAGCCCAGCCCTCTCCAGATCATGGATGCCAAGACCACCGAGCGTTATTGGCAGGCTTACCGTGCGCCAATTGACATGGCAGTGCCCACCGCTGGCCTCGGCTCGCCCTTCCCAAAGGAATCCGCGCTGAATTTTCTCCAATAACTTGATAATGCATGTTGGCGGCTGGAGCACTAGGATCTGGTGCAGGGGGATTGCAGCAAGGACAGCCTTGACGAGCGTAAGCCTCCCCGATCTGTCCATGAGCCTGGATTTCCAAGTCGGAAGTTTTGCTGCGGTCTTGAGCTATGGTAGGGCGCCGATCTTAGGATTTGTTAGTTTCCTTAATTTGCAATTATTAGATTCGTTTAGAATAATACAGCAGATCTAAACCTTCCTATCTTAAGATTTGATAGGTTTCTTAATTTGGAAGTATTAGAATACGTTTAGAATCAGGAGTCCTAGTTGACTAGGTTTCTATCTCTTAACGGCTGGCTGTTATATAAGCGAGGGAGTATTTGTGTAATGGTTATCAAAGAAATAAACAGAGAGAAAAGGGGAGGTTTCAGCTCCAGTATGATCTATCCCTGGCTCCCAAGCCTAAACTCCCTCACCCCCGTCCTCCCACCTCCCGCCTCTCGCGACTATCCATGGCTTCCCCATCACCAACATCCATGGCTTCCCTCGCTGAACTCAACTCCTTTGAAATACAACATAAACTAGAAAGCAATTGTAGCAGCTCTGGCACCTGTTAGTTTTGCTCCTTCTAACATATCGAGTAAATATTGAACTTTGTTTCGCGCTTTTTCTTCCCTTCTATCTTCTTGTATTTTTTGGTTCTTCATGTATCGCCTTGCTTAAAGAGGTTTCGTAAAAACCGCCCGTGTCTTGTTTTGAGGAAGCAATGATCTCCAAGCTGCTTGATAAGAAGCTCGAGACCAAACTTGCTGCTGCAAGGAAGGAGATCATAGAGGGCCTGCAGAGTACCTTCCTCCACAAGATTGAGGCGGACATTGCAGATCTCAAGGAGCAGCAACAGCCAACCAGGTTGCCATTGCCGACCTCAAGGAGCAGGCCACAGCCAACCAGGTAGCCATTGCACGCCTGGAGAAAGGCAGCTCTAGTCAGACCTGCAACAAGAGGATCCCGCTCAGGACTTGAAGAACCATCGCAGAAGTCTCTCCTATGATCCAGAGGGTACCAGCAAGTGGAAACCGAAATTTCATAAGCTGGAATTCCCCATTTTTGATGGATCGGCAGATGTGCTGCCATAGCTCACTCGTTGTTGAGCAATTCTTTGAAGGGCAGGGCACACCGGAAAGTGGCAAGGTGTGGCTCGCATCCTATCATCTGGCTGGGCGAGCATCGCTATGGTTCCGCCGTTTCAAGCTTGCGCACGGCGCACCTCCCTGGGATGAGTTCAGTTCATTGCTGAACCGGCGTTTCGGGCCTAAAATCCAGAATACCCAGCTGGCGGCGATCAAGAACTTGCGTCAAATCGGGTCTGTCGATGACTACAAGAACTTCTTAACCCGCCGTCTACTCCAGAACTCACAGCTCCTCCCAAGTCCCAAGGAGACAGTGGCGTTGCCAAATAGGTGGCCAATAATGCGGCTATCACCAGTTGAGATGCCGAAGAGGAGGCGCCTGATCTGCTGGAAACAAGCACTGCTTCCTGAGTCTTCTTGGGCAGACTAGTCCTCTTTCAAGCTAGCTGATTGTCGAAGGGGGGAGTGATGTCACGCATGGCAAGCAATACAACAGATCCAAACCTTCCGATCTTAGGATTTGTTAGTTTCCTTAATTTGCAAGTATTAGAATACATTTAGAATAATACAGCAGATCTAAACCTTCCTATCTTAGGATTTGATAGTTTCCTTAATTTGGAAGTGTTAGAATACGTTTAGAATCAGGAGTCCTAGTTGACTCGGTTTCGATCTCTTGTCGGCTGGCTGTTATATAAGCCATGGAGTACTCGTGTAATGGCTATCAAAGAAATAAACAGAGAGAAAAGGGGAGGTTTCACCTCCAGTACGATCTTCCCTAGCTCTCAAGCCTAAACTCCCTCACTCCCCGTCCTCCCACCTCTCACGACTATCCCATCTGCAATCTGGGTAGTGACAACACTGTACTTTATAACCTGACAGCGTTTGCATTCATATATCCCCATGAAGACCCGAAGTCTGACATGATCAATATAACGCCATATTAGTCATTGTGCTACTGTTGTTTCATTTACTTTTGTTCCAGACGTATCACAGTTATGGCAAGAAATTCATGATACCAGATTCCGAGTACGGATTAGACCAAATGGATTTGAGCATGGGATTCGGAATTAAGGCCTTAACTTGCTGGTCCACCCGCTGTATTTCTGGACCTCTGCAATGCATTGCCTGAATCCTGGCTTGTTAGTTCCTTTTCGTTTCTTTTTCCCACTTCTGATCCTAGGCTAGCAAATCGCAAGCTTCTTTTATCCATATAGCGACAAAATGAGAAGACCTATTTTCTCGACATCTACTAATTTTGGCTAGCACACCTTACATTTACTGAAGCCAGGATTAGATTCTGAATTCCTATCACATAATCCACACTGCATAACAAAGAACACATTTCTTAACAGGCTGACATAAGTCCCAGCTATAATTTTTGCTAGTGTGAGTTTACTAGGGATAAACAAAAGTCCAACGTGAGACATAGTATTTGCCCTTTTCCCTCCATATAAAGATAAGCTGAGTTGTTAGCTCTATGTTGTAAAACTCTGCTACAAAGGTAAATGAGTACCACGTGTTTCCTTCAATTATCAGGGAGAGGAGAATATGCAATACCAACGCAATAAAATATATATTGATACTACCTACTAAGCACAGTCCGTAAGTTGACTAGAATAGTAGAATGGGGATGGATAAACTCTTTTTTTTCATGCTATAAAACTGTATTACAGAAATAAACTTGCTACATCTATACTATTGTATATACTACCATATTTGCGACTGAATCAAGTAAAACATCAACATTGCTTGCAAAGGCACAACAGAGAATTAAGATCCCCGTATACAGATCAATACAGCTTACCCGAGCCACGATGTCCGCGTCAACGACAGGGACGCCGGCGGATTTGAAGAGGCTGGAGACGGTGCTCTTCCCCGAAGCGATCCCGCCCGTCAAGCCAACTAACCTCATCTGAAATTCCGTTTGCACGAGAAAATTTAGAGACCTTGGAGATCAGCCGATGCGTTCTGTCTCTCTCAGATTGGAGATAAAATAATAATAATCTGATAACAGGTCGAGGAGATGCGAAATCACACAGAATTCAGAGCGTAGGGGAGTGCGACGAATCAAAAGGGGGGATTGGCCGCCTGGGCAGTGGCAGCGCCAGGATTTAGTGACCGGGTATTCATTGCAAAAAAAAATTCCTCAAAGCAATATGAGAACAAAAACAACAGTTATATATACGTCACATGGCCATAATTTCAGTAGGACTATCATAATTTTTTTGATTAAGTAACAGTACAATAGGTAAGACCATAAATCCATAATAATTATTAATACCACAACAATAAATTTGCATCGAGGCAGTACACCTTGACTCTTGAGAGAAGAATTGATGCTTAATTAGTACATGCTTGCATCTAGCAGTAATGGCATCTAAGATATTATATCTGCTATTGTTAGTGCCATTCTAGTGATCTACTACTCTCCTAACTAGCTGAACTGCTAACTTGTACTGCTAAGTGCTAATTTTTCTAAAACAGATGGTCAGATGCGATGCGGCCATGCGGCTGTGCTATGGGCAGAGGGGATCAGCCGATTGGGGGAATAAGGTGAAGTCCGTGTCCGTACCTGGCCGCTCACCGGCTCACGTCGCGGTCTTCCCGCTGGTCGCCGCCGCCGCCCGCCACTCGCTTGCTCCGCTTCGCCCAGGGCTGCCGGCTGCCGTGCCGCCTCTGCGTGCGTGTGCCGTGTGCCGTGTGCCGTGTGCGTGGTGCGAGAGCTAGTGCGGCTGTACGAGGTGGGCTCTTGACTTTCTGTGCGAGCGGCCTAGTGGGCTGTTGACCTGTTATATGGGCTATGGGCCACATGACTAGCATTAAAAAGGAATCCTCAATCTTTTTTTTGGGTGAAATTCCACCTATCTATTAAAAAAACATAGTAATAGAAATTAAAAATAGTTCTTTGAACCACCTAGCGACGACTACAAACACTAGCGCGAGCCAAAGGCGCGCCGCCGTCATCGCCCCTCCATCACCAAAGCCGGGCAAAGCTTGTCGTAGTAGTGCTTATTGCAACAGACAGACGGGAAGTCGTCGAGCTAAGGACACGAAGGACCAGCACACGAGAGCAGCAACCATCGCCATTGATGACAACCGTAGATCGTAATAGACTAACCTGAAAACACACCAAATATGACAACCGACCAGATCCCACAAGATCCACCGGACACATGACTCCACGTGCCATCCGACGACGCTAGATGCACCACCGGAGCGAGGATAGAGCGGGGAGGAACGTAGCCGTCGCCTCAACATCCCGAATAAGACACTGAAAATAGGCTAAACAAAGAGCAGAAAACCTCCCGCCGACGAGAGGCCGGGTCCACCACACCTCCAAGGCCCAAGGCCACCGGAGGCGAACCGAACCTCCAGCGTCACCGGCGAGAGGGACGGAACTCTAGATGGGTTTTGGTGGTCGCGTGCCTCACCTCTCCTTAGCTTCCGTATGTATAGGTTCGGTAACTATAAAATCCTCAATTCGTTTTGTAATCACGTGAATACAGGGGAATACGCTCAGTGCCGCCAATGCGCCTGGAAGGGCGCGGTATTCGTCTCCAACTAGATGGACTAGCGTGTTCTACCGCGCCGTCCTCTACTGTTTAGGATTTACGGCGGGTTATTCTTTTTTCCATCACGTATATGTTATTTTTTTCTGGTTTGTTGAGGTCTCAACCATCCTGAATCAAACATAATATGAAACAAAAATAAAAATTTAGATTATAATATCTTACTGAAAAGGTGGACACCAGATTCACAGTATATCAATTATGTCTTACCCATATCACAGTACATCGATTATATCCTTATCAGACCCGAACTTGTAAACATTGGGTGAGAAATCACCTTCCATCGTCCTCATCCATGCTTTTTTTTAAACGGGAGAAAAAGTCTTGCCCCAATCAATTGATAAGATAGAAGTTTAACAAGAAAGTAAAAGTTTGAAAATACAACTAGGTTTCTATTCTCCTGGTGCAAGATTACTCATACATTTACTGCAATCACCCAAAATTTTGCCTCAAGCTTGATCTTGGCAAGGAGGACCGAGGGCGGGGCATGTTTATTGCGGAAAGCATGGGAATTGCGCACATTCCAAATTTTCTAAGAGACAAGAAGGGTGACGGAGGCCAAGTCTTTTCACCTTGTCATAGTTGTCCACCATTCATGGATGCCTGTTGTGGTATGTGGTAATGGGTTTAGAATGGACAACCATCAATTTGTTGCAGCTGCCGCAACTCTCTCGTCGTTGATAGATCATGTGTCAGGTTATCTCTGTTCTCTTCTGTATTGTTGTACTCCCTTTCGATATACATAGCGATTTCTCAGTTTTCTTTATTTGTCTATTTATGTTACAGCCTAAGGGTTCAACTCTCGCTGCATGGTACTAATTGCAGGTTCAGCAGGGATAACCGTGTTTTGTGTAAAGACACTAAAGCTAATGGAGATGATTTCTGACTTTACATGTTGCGTACAACACCCTCAAAATCCCAAGCCATGTACTCGCTTAATCTGCATAACAAGGGCGTCTGGCTAGAGCTCAGTTTTGTTATCAATTGCATTTACCCACTATTTACTCTATGGTATACTAGAACATGGTAGCGCGCGTTGCCACGCCCGTCCATATTAGCAATACAATGATATAATTTCCACAAACGTTAAGACATGAAACGTATTATGGGCTGTGCGGCTAGAAGACAGTTATCATGTCATATTTTTTAGCATTATACATACGAAACAGTCTCAACTCGCGGGTGTGATGAGAGCCAATGGAAACAGAGAGGTACTTCCCTCAAGTAAATGAGTAGAAAAAGTAAATTTCTAAAAATTTACCCATATAATGGTCAGTAAAGGTGAAGTTTTAGAGGTAGGAAGGGGTGGGCTAAAAGTATACAAAGGAGGTGTTGCTACACATGTTAATCTTCACAGAACAAGATACATTTACCTAAAACATCACACATCGGTTGCAGTGTTTAAGGTACATAATTACAAAAATGCACACGTGCATATTCTTCAAAGAGAGCTGACAAATGTAAATATTTTTCATAATTTCCTTAATAATCTTTTTTTGCGGGAGCTTCCTTCGTAATGTAGGAGGACGGTGTGGTGTCGAAAGATCCAATGTATAGGATAAATACCTAGAGCAGAACTGACTCAGCGTCATGGAAGTGCATGCAGTGAGTGCAGAATTAATATATGTTATTAGGTGGGTATGTATAGTATAATCTAAATTAAATGGTAGAAATGGTGACCTTATTAAATAAGATAATCTGTGGGTGGCATGTGCAGCAGGTGTGTTATGTTTGGTAATCAAGAAAATTGTACCTATTGACCTCACGAGCTATCTCCTAAAGCGAGAATTTAAAAACCCTTACAATTATAAGGATAGTTCAGGAAAATGCTGTACATATATTAGGGCCATTTGAATATAATTGATCTGAGACTGCATCCTAATCGAGCAAGTATGACATTCAATTTTGGTGAGGTAACATCTCACACACAAAACCACAATGTGTATAAACTGTCAATGTTGTATAACTCAAACATGAAAGCATGCATTTCAGAGATATTGGAGTTCAGAACAATCATTTTAAAGCAAGATGCAAATAAAATACAACCTTAATTAGTTTAAATTACATGATAATTGGAATAGCGTGTGGAAGGAACTTTTAGACTAAAGTTCATATATTAAATCCAAATATCAGAGCCACACTATGGGGAGGCAAACATGTTGGCCTGGATCATACCACAATAAAAATCAGGTCTTAACAAACTAAAACGGTTACTTCACGATCTAAATCAGCTAAAAACCACAAATCCTGTGGGTGAGCCAACACACAACCTGAAGATTCATTGCACATAATTGGGAATTAAGCTTATTGTATTTTTGGAAGGACCTCATATCCATAGCAAATCCGGATGGTTATTGGGTTTAATCAATTTTTCAACCTTGGCCGTAGGAAGTAGGGGTTTAAACTTTAGAGGCAACATGGTATGCGATACATATTTACCTATAAATTTGCAAAGAATACAAAAATATCGAGGATACAATTAAGGCAGTTAAACATACAAACATTGGCAAGTCATCACAACCTCTTAATGTAGGGCACTTTTACGATTTGATCAATACATGCCATCGGTAGCTATGGATCATAGGAGTATATGTTAATCACATTCAAAAACTAAGATTTCTTTTGGAATCACATGGAACCATACAACAGTAATTTATTTACACCACAAATTATGTCTTAGATAGTGAAAGTACTCCCTACGGTCCTTTTTAATTGACTCAAATTTAGTAGAAAGCTGTACTAAATATAAGTCAACTAAAAGAGATCGGAGGGACTATATCTTTTCAAGCAAATAGAGCACGTTCATCTAGTGAAATTATACAGTCTAGTGGTTCGTTCCCTTATAACAAAAGATAAGCTCATGTCAGGAGGAAGAAACACATGCAATCCGTAGCTATGGATCATAGGAGTAGAGATTAATCACAGACAAAAACTAAGATTTCATTTCAAATGGAAGACAAGGAATCATACAACAGTAATTTATTTTCACCACAAATTATGTCTTAGATAGTAAAAGTATATCTGAAGAAACACATGTCATCCGTAGTTATGGATCATAGGAGTATATATTAATCACAGTCAAAAACTAAGATATCTTTTGAAATGGACCACAAGGAACCATACAACAATAATTTATTTACACCACAAATTATGTCTTAGATAGTGAAACTATATCTTTTTAAGAAAAATAGACCACATTCATCTTGTGATATTATACAGTCTGGTGATTAATTCCCTTATAACACAAAATAAGCTCATATCAGGAGGTAGAAACTGTCCACCACCAACATCTCATCTATCATCCTCACAAAAATTGCATGAACCAATTGCTAGAGGTAAGCTCATATATTCATGAGAAAATTCAGTAGCATAGCCTGAGGACTTAAGAGGGGGCTAAAATCAACATACCCTGCTTTGTTTCAGTAATACATATATGTTAATTTCGAAGTGACATACAATTATCAACTAAATTTTGTTCTGAGTCTGGTCATCCATGAAAACACTTTTCGTTGTGTAAGAAGGTTTAGGTGCTATAAGTTATGGAACACATGCAATTTGTGTGAGTTAGCTGCTCATATATTTTCTTCACAATGGCTATTTTCTTTTATCTTCAACAGCAATAACAAACAGTGGCATGGTATGAATCATAGACAAAGCCAGTAGCATCAAACTTTGTAAATCGTAAGCACGCATACATGGATAATATGAGAGTACAGGTAAACTAACCTATATCCAACAGCCATTTCAAATCATGAGCTTCTGGATTACCCACATAAAACCACCACAATTAGTCTCCATTCTTCAATACCTCGACTGAGAGCACCTACAACAAACTTAAAAAAAATTGATGGGAGAAGTGATGGAACTCATGAGGGTTAGGGTTCGCCGAACTAACACAAAAACCAGTGTATAATGCTTGCCTGACATCACCTGCAACATATTGGTACAAAAAAAATCTATATCAATCGGAAGGAATCGGTACCCACATTTTTCAGGAACAAACATCTGCGTGAGACCATTTACCTGCATCTCAATACCAATGATCAGGGGTAAATTTAGTAGTGACCACTTTCATGCTAAGACAATATTATCGTGTTGCGTACCTGTTGGAGCAACAAGAAAGATTTCACAATAACCAACAACCATATAAATTGTGGAAAAACAGAGAAAAATATTTTTGCAAGCCAAGATAATCAAGTATGGATTAAACACCAGTTGTTGCAAGAATAAATTATTAGAGAAAATGTGTAAGCAATCCAGCAAGTTTCTGCAGTAAAAAAACTAAGTTATCATTACAATATTACATACTACAAGAACCTTATCTATGATAACTGAACTATACACAAAAAAAATAATTATTCAACCAAGCCCCAGAATATCCTCATGTCAGGTTAATCGGGAACCTAGCAAACTTCACTCCAACAATAGAACACACTACTTTGATTCACCTCAAACCATGCAAATGAGCATCTTCTGTGATGCTCTTTTTTGTGTCTGCAGTGGCATAGCCATTAAGTGATGATCACTGCTGATGTACATTGATTGTTCCAACCGCCAGGACACAGATTTTGCAAATCTTGAAAGACATATGGACATAAAATATTACATGCGAACAGAGAAAGGTTTAGGTGAGAGTGGTGAAGGACCAATGTGTCGTCTTCATGTGGTTTCCTCATACATGCTTAATACTCTTCGGGATATACACCTACAATACACATATCATCATGCGGGAAGATGCAAAAAAAACTTATCATAACTGTTCTGGATGGATTTGAAAATAGAAACTTCCTTCCCCCTTGGATTCAGCACACAAGCAGCACAGAATCATACTGGCAGGCTAGGAATACAACCATAAACATCAACTAAGCAAAATCTCATAATGAATCGAGGCAGGACTGAGTGTTGAACCAAAAGGATATGATGATGAATGAGAATACTTATCAAAATCTGCAAGGCGTTGGAAGATCCTACTCTGGGAATTCGTAATCCGGAGGCATCTACACTTGGCGCAGGGGGAGTGGGATCGGTCAAAGAATTCTATGGCTGCCGGAGTGTTGGCCGTCCCGTACAGATCGTGTGGGACAGGACGGCTACAGCGCCGCCGCCGCCGCTGTGGAAAAGCCCCAGGTCGGAATAGAAAGCACTCCTCCGTATCCCTCCCTCAACGTCGGCTGTGCTCGCGTCGAGCTGGCGTCGATCGCACGCGGAGCAAGACGCCCTTCATCGGCGTGGGAGGCGAAGGGGAAACGACAGCGGGGCATTGGGAGAGGAAAGGAAACCTCCGGTGGTATCGACACCTCCGGTGCGGAAGGAAACAAGAGAAGGCCTGCAGGCAGCCCATTTGAAATTCTCGCAGCCCAATCAATTAGGAATTGCCTAAATCTACCTGCAGAATAGCAGCCCCTAAACGTAGGCCGGCCCAGTTGGCGCGAATTCACGAACGAAACGATTCAGCCACTCCGTGAATACGAGAATGATCAGGAGCGTTGCTAAGTTAGATCCAACGGCAGAGAGAGTGAAATCGCTGTGATGCCTCCTAGATGGTTGAGTTATACTGTTAACTAATGTTAGTGCGTGTCTGACATAAACAGATGCACAAGACACTGAAGCTTTTGTGCTCCCTTTTTCTTATGCTCTGGCATCCGATTCAATGGAGAACTGAACTAAACTGTACTGTGTTGTTATTATCTCTTCCTGACAACAATCTAAACGTTTCCAGATGTTGTGACCAATTTGTACTCTTGGTTCTTTCATTTAAGTCTTTTTCTCATAAAGATTTCACGTTCAGGCCCACGCAATAACAAATAAAATTGTCCCTATTGAGCCAGTAATGAGAGAAGTGGCGTACCGATTATCGATGCCTTAACCCATATGGTTGCTCAAGCCCCCACTCCTCCCTCCCTGCCGCGCGCTCCCGTGGGCAATACGGCGCCCCTGCTGTCCTTGGCCAGCTCCAGCCGTCGTCGTCCAAGGAGCACGCCAGCTCCGATCACGCCACCACCAGCTCGGAGCAGTCATATGGGTCACGGACTAGACGCCAACCGGAGGAGGTCTCCGGCCCATCCGAACAGGCTGCCATCTGTGCGGCCTCCGTGCCTAGGTCGCCGCCGCCACCACGGACACGCCAAGAACCCTCCACACTGCCTCTTAAGCCGCCGCTCCCCACGCTAGCACCGAGCCCAAGTGGGCCATCTCGACTCACGCCGAGACCTCCATGCGAGGTGGAAGGGGGGCTCACCGCCGCAAACGGCTGGCCTTTGGCCTCCCATCACACGAAGCTTCCTCCACGCCACCGTCGCCCCCAAACTTAATAATATTTCTGAAAATCGACAGCCACAGGCGCGGCGTGTCACCGCGCCACTGCCTCCTAGTTTCCTTCATGGCCAATGATCACCTGTGTTCCTACTCAACTTTGCCTTAGTCATCCTCTATCACATGATCTATTTTTTTAGATAAAAGGCCGAAGGCCCGACATTAAACTAATAACGTCCTTAACAGCGAAATCTTCTCTTTCTTAATAGATGGCTCCAATTTGCTGATCTCACATCCAGCCACGTCACTGAATTAAAAATCTGGCCAAACTGACACGCTGCAGACGCCACGCCCGATCGCCCTCTCCCCATCTATCTCTGCTGCCCTTCCTCGCCAGAACCGCGCGTGGACCAGATTGGCCGACACCACCCCATGACCCGGCCGACAGTCTTGCTCTTCCTCTCTTCCTCGCGTACGTTTCCGTCTCTCCCCATCGATCTCTCCCCCACCATGGTCCGACTCCGTTCGTCTTCCTGCATGGCCACCGCTCGCACTACTCCGCCTCCGTTCGGCTTCTTCGTTCGCCCCCGCTCGCATAGCCCATTTAATTCTTCCTTTGCCGGCTCCTCTATTCACAGGTTCCTCTTTCTGGCCGCCCCTCAGATTTCCAACTGCTCCGTTCCTCTTCCTCATTATTGCAACAAAATCCGACCTGAAATCAAAGAAGGGGAGTCGACCAGTCCACGATCTCCAGAAGGAGGTAGCTGATCAGCCTTCTCTTCCTTTTAAATACCAGGACAAACACCACATTACTTCCGTAGATCTTCATCTCACTCCCTTCCCCTTTGCTCTAGATCCGGTCGACACTCCTCAAACCGGTGAGGTGTCGCCGCGCCACCCAAATAGCATGTCCGGGAAACTCTGCCACGAGAAGCACGCCCCGCACACACCATGAGACCGACCCAAGTTACCTGATCAGAGCATGTTCATTGTTCGTTGGAGGGGATATCTGTCCTCGATCTCTCCTACTGCAATGGAATGGTCAAGGGTTCTGCATCTGGTGAGAGTCCTATTTTATATTCTCTTTTCAGGTCAGCTGATAGGAGTTCTCTGTTTGGAGATCCCGTGCTTGAGTTCAGTCTTTCAAGTTCTGATTCTGGACAAGTTGTTTATTCTAAAGTGTAGATTCAATCTTGACCTCGCATCGTTAAAAGTGTTGCGTATATGTCCTGCTAATTATTTTAATCATTAAATTTAATATCACAAAATCTCACTAGATGAGTCACCTTCAGTTGTTTTGTCATAATCTTCCTTTTTTACTGTTACTTTTTTCATTGCTTCAAAAATTTACTTCTTCCCAGTTTGGCAAAAGAGCAGGATAAAAAAATTATTAATTACTTTCTAGATTCTTGATGGAATTCCCGGTTAAACTTTAAATAGAAGATATGCACCGCAGTTTCGTGGATACAAGGGTGAGTAGCTTTGTCAGGCTTCATACTTGCTACATGGTCGTCATGATGAATAATCCAAGGTGCCCCAGGCGTCCAATGTTTCACTATACCTTCTTTCTTCTTGAAGCAGAAGTTTACATTGCAGTCTGTTGTTCCAGCTACGTCATGCTAATTTCAGCATTCCTACTATTTTCTATCAATTAGAGAACAACCATTCTACAAGTCAATCTCCTAGGCAGGTAACAACCGTTCTCTTCTATTAATTTCTATTGCTTTCCGTCATATACTTAATCTGGAATCACATGTTTTATAAATAACATGCAGGAATAACTCTCAGTGTGTCAATTCCAGAATAACTCTCAGTGTGTCAATTCCAGAATAACTCAGTGTGTCGATTATGTGACCCCTCCTTTGGTTTCTGTTCTTTCCTGCTTTGATTAAATCCGTATTGACACATCTGAGTACCTAAAGTTGTACATAGTCAACCTGTAAGGCTCAAGTGTCACTAGGTTTGTCACACCCTGTGAGGATCGCTTCATGTGATACCCTTTCTTATCGCTCTTGCTAGCCGAAGAACTGAAACACTCAAACTTTAATTGATAATTCATGTGAAATGTGCTGCTACTTAACTTCTGCTACCACAAAAAATATTCGTTGAAATCCGAGTAATATGTTACCTATAACACTGACTGTTTCAATAGCTTGCAATTACATTTCGTACTTTCTTCACCCTGTAAAATTTTGACTATTTTATTTTCAGTAGTCGTCGTAATACATCTCATGATAGAGTTGTATTTATTTGAAAATGTCAGCTAGGTGCGTTTCTAAAGATAACTAGAACAACATCCAACCTCTTCTTTTTTAATCAAGTGCAATAGAAAGGGGCCATTTTGTCCGGTGGTAAGAGCATCTCCACTCGTCCCCCGGACGAGGCCCCCGGCGATCCTTTTTTCCATCCGGACGGCGTAAATCGGCCCAGTCGCGCCCCCGGTTCCTCGTTTTCGTCCGGAATTGGGCCTAATTTCATCCGGCGATCCCACGCCATCCCCGCCCCCCCGGGGAGCGCTCGGGGACTCCGGATGAGAGAAAATCGCGGGAAACGTTTGGTGGCCCCGACCTGTCGGCGACAATGGCATGGGTTTCTACGGCAATACCCTCGTCTTCCCCGATCTACGGCACTACCCTTGTCTTCCCGATCTACGGCAAGACCATCGTCGAACGAAAGATTTAAACTCTCAACATAGTCAAATTATATATAGTTCGAATAAACATAACTATATATAGTTCGAATAAACATAACTATATATAGTTCGAATAAACATAAAAATTACATATAAAAACTTAAAAACAAACTTAAACTACTACTTCTTCCTAGATGGCCCCGCCTCATCGTCGTGGCGGCGACGCTTCCGGCTCGTCACCTCCTCGTCGGAGGAAGGTGCCTTCGCCTCTGCGTCCTCCTCCTCCTCCGCCTGCTCCTCGGCTTCTTCCTCGGCCTGCTCCTCGGCCTGTTCCTCGGCCGGCTCCTCGGCCGGCTCCTCGGGCTGCTCCTCGGCCGGCTCCACGGCCTGCTCCACGGCCTCCTCCTCGTCCTCCTCGTCGTCGTCATCCCATTCGTCTTCGCTGGACGGCGGGGGGGAATCGTCGCTGCTGGACGATGCAACGCGATCCCACCAATGTCGCCATCCTGGCGGCTTCCCCTCGCTGTCGGTGTCCGATGGCCACGACCAGTCGCTCATGGTTGACAGAAGATGGTGAGGAGAGAATAGATGAATGGCGTCGGCCGTTCGAAACCGTATATGTAGTTCTCTGGACGAAGAGAGCGGCGGTTGCTCTTCCTCGGAGTTCATGCTCCATTACGGCGGTTGTAATTTCGAGGCGACTTCGACCATTCCCGACGAGGCGACTTCGCGGACCATTACGGCGGTTCAAAGCGACGAGGGCACTCCGACGGTTGCCCTTCCCGGTGACACCGTCGCTATGCACGCGGTGGGTGAAGGCGACCATGGGCTCGCCACTGGGAAAATGGGCCTCCCCAGGCCAAAAAATACATCCATCCGGCGCTAAATAGCGCCGGATTTCGGCCTGGGAGCCCCAACGGCTGGGGATGCTCTAAAAAATTCATCCCAATTGCTAAAAAGTGCTTGGATGCTGGTTGCTCGTCCGAGCACTCGTTTCTGAGCCGTCCGATCGAGTTGATCGTGCGTGTCCGGTTCCGACAGCCCCCACATGACATCTCGTCCCGGCAGCCCACACGTGCGGTCCTGCGTCCTTATTCTTCCCCAACCTCCTGCAGAGTTCTTCTGTCGCCGCCGATCCCCTGGAATTCTGCCGCCGCCGATCCCCTGGATTTCCGCCGCCGCCGATCCCCTGGATTTCCGCCGCCTCCACCTCACAGTTTTCCGCCGCCACCCCCCTGGGTTTCCGCCGTCACGCCCTCCTCAAATTCCGCCGTCACGCCCTCCTCGAATTCCGCCGCTACGACCATGCGCGCTCCCCCCGGCCCCACGTGCTCCCGTCGGCACAAGCCATGTAGTTGCGAAGGAGAAAACTCCCAACAAGCGGACATGGTCCCTTGACGCAATTGGTGCTGGGGGTGGGGAGCTGGTGCTCGGGATGCACCGTACGGCACCGATTCCAGACACCGGTGCTCGGATTTGATGAGCTCGGGGCAGCGGGCATCGGCAGATCCAGGTGGGGGCTCCCGGCGTGATTAAACCAGGAGCGGCGGCGTTGTGGCGTTGGAGAAGGAGGGAGGAGGCGCACGGGGACGAGGACGCAGCATCCTCACCTATGCTCTGTTCGTGTTGGGCTGCAACGACGCCTATGGTGCTGCTGCCGGGGCGCTGTCTGAGTGCGTTGACTACATGGCTATGAACATGTGGCTCTTCTTGTGCCTGCTCTTCTTGCAAACTGCAACGATGATAGAAATGCAATCCTGGTTCTGGTCGGCTTGGCGCTGTTGCTGATCCCGTCCGGTCAGCCCGATTAGACTCAGACTCACGGATATTAGTGTGGTGCTGCAGGCTACTTTGTACATGAGCCCTCCCTCTCATGTTCTCTCAATATGATGGTGCCTTTGGAGATGTTTGCTGGGCTGGTGATGGCAGCCTTGGGTGGAGTACTACGCTAGTTGTTGCTGGTTGCTTTCTTTCGTTGATCAATCCTGGGTAATTACCTCTAACCAAATCATGATGTCCACTAGTTGGGTGCTTCTCGGATGCAGATTAGAAAGCTCGTTTCTCTGCTGGCTAACCATGATCAAACACTCTATTTAAGAATAAGTAGCAACACCTCTATCTATGGCCTCAATTCAAATCGGTGGCGGTGATGTAGACTCAATTAAAAAGGAACATCCAAAAAGATACAGCCGCACAACTTACACTTTTGTCAAAGATGCGCTCTTTACACAATTCAGGTTGTGTCATTGAGGTGGAAGGTAAATTGATTCTTCACAATGTGCTATGTTGTATTTTTCTCAGCGGTATTATTTATCTCGTAGATGAGCAAACTTGTCTTCAATACACAATAGAATTTTCACTAACACATTTGCTAAGTCATGTTTGCAAGTAGTTAGTTGTTACTTTATACATGTGCTAAGCTGCATATCCACTATTTGCCAAGTTGTATATCCATTAGTGTTAAGTTGTGTACCATTAGTGTTAAGTTGCATACGCACTAATGCTAAGTTGTGTACCCATTAGTGTTAAGCTGCATATCCACTATTGCTAAGTTGTATACCCAATATCCATTAGTGTTAAGTTGCATAACCACTATTGCTAAGTTATATACCCATTAGTGTTAAGTTGCATACCCACTATTGGTAAGTTGTATACCCATTAGTGTTAAGTTGCATATACCCACTAAAGTTAAGGACCCACTTGGAATGTCGGTTTGTACATCCATTGTGTTAAGTTGCATACGCTATATTGTTAAGTTGCATGCCCATTAGGGTTAACTTGCATCCATTGTCCAACTATATAGTTGTAGATCTAATAGACACAGTTGCATTTTTGTCTCTATTTAATCCGTTTGGGTAACTTTTTTTTATTTGTCGATTTGTTCGTTAAGTTGCACAACTACAAGGTTTAGTTGCATCTATTATTAAGTTGAGTTGCAACAGTTTAGTTACATCCATTTTAGGTTATGTTGCAATAACTACATGGTTTAGTTGCAACTATCTGTTATTTGGTTATGAAGTTGTATTTTCTCTACTAATAGGTCGTATGGTTACCAACGGTACTAGAAACTATGGTGGACAACTAGTAGTGCAATGTTGCAAGTCTCAGTACACTATGAAGTTTCGTTTCTGCTAAGTATCTCAGAAACTAAGTTGGCTATAGATATATAAAAAGATAGTGAAAACAACTCTTTTGTACGAAGTTGCTTTGCTACAACACTTGAGTTGATTTTTCATAGCAATAAAGTTGTTTTTCGAAATTTTTTTTGTTGAAATATATACAATTGGGATCTAGTTTCGAAGATCTCATCGCGAGAGGCATAACGGTGAAAACGAAATGCAGTTTCAATACACGGTTTAAGAGTTATGACTTTTTAAAATTTTCTTGTATCGGAATTAAATGCGCACGGTCCTGTTATTTGGGTGATTCACGTGAGTTGTCTCCATCTTTCCTTTTTTAGATATAAGCGTATTTCCTTTTATGGGGTGAGTGCTAAGATGGATGAAATAGCATCCGATGCTAGCTAGCCATGTCCAAATTCATTTATTCAGTCCATACACCCTTCCATTCTAATTTGATATATTTAATTTTTAGGTGAATACTAAAAGGTGCTGATGCCAAACCAAAATGAAGGCACGGTCGTAACTGGCTATATATGCACTTCTGAGGTTTTTTCTTCTTCCGTAAGTGTATATAGTGCAATTGGTGAACGTACCCATCAAAGTGGTGAAGGGAAATTCCAATGATATACTTATACCACAATGTATGTTTCTTTTTAAGTTGTAAATCGTGTATGCTAAAAGTTTGGATTTTTATTTCCTACATCAAGTATTATATGTGATACTTTATGTCGTCCAATGATTCTGTAGCAACGCGCGGGGTATCATCTAAGATGCTGAACCCAGCTTACAAGGCTGCACTCCACTCACACAGACAAGGGCCACATGAGGCAACGCCGCGCCCAACAAGAAACACCGTGGGTGCAGAACACGAAGCAAGCTTTGTCGATTAGGGGAGACAGAGGAGAACCTCCGCCACCCAAACAACGGAGAGCCGCACGACGTGTGAACTCCAAGGTGGTATCTTCAAGAAGATCACGCCACAGAAATGCCGCTCGATTCGGGGATCTTAAGTTCATCCGCAGAATGTGGATAGACCGAATACCGCAACATCGATGCCTCCAAGAAGGGAGCGACGTCCATGGCCGCCGCTATTGTGGCCCAAAGGGTAACTGTTTCCCCTGGCAAAATCACTCAGTTGTCCCACCGAGTAGCGGCCGTCACCGAAGCAACCACCGCATCACTGTCACACCACGCGGCTCACCGGCTCCATGCAGCACACATGACTGAGGAAACCGGCCAGCACTAGAGCCCGTGGCACGCCCGCCAACCAACCTGGCTCCCATCGAATAGGGCCGCCGCCCCGGCTTCCCAACTCTACACACAATGAAAACAGAGGAAACGAGGGACGTCACATCGAGGCCGGTGGATGCTGAACGAGGAGCAAGGCGGACACCGGCACCGACACCAAAATCGGGGGAGCACCCCTTGCCAGAGGCCACCTGCATCCCCCTTGGCTGCCGGACGTGTGCAAATCTAGGCAAAGATGGGCTCGAAACAAGCCCGGCCCCCTGCCCCCGGCCCGAACTCGAGGCGGCCAGCCACCGCTGCACACCACAACGCCAGGAATGCCGCCAAGTCAGGCCGAATGGGTGCCGCGCCAGAACCTACCCGCTCCGTCCTCGCCATCCGTGCCCGCTATGGCCTGACTTCATGCCGCCCGCCGCCATGGCAGCTCCGGGAAGCCACCGCCTCGAGCGCGCCCTGCCCGCGGTGTCTCCGCACCATCGCCGAAGGACCACACTGATGCTCCCACCATCCAGCGCGACGCCCTCACCGGCCGCCACCTCCGCCTGAGGGAGAAGAGGGGCGTTGCGTGGGCTTTGCCCGGCGACGCCCTCTAGCGGCAGCAAGGGGAGGGGCGGGGGGTCGAGGGGGGGGCGCTGCCAGGGGAGGCTCTCGGTCGCACCCGTGCAATAGCGCTAGGGTTTCCCTCGAGACTGAATCATCGCATGACCTATTCCTTGTATGTTAACTTTATCTATCCAACATCATCTCAATCCATTTCCCCCATGCTTGTACTTACGTGAACATGCCCTCCGGTATGCAAGACCCTCAACGTTCGCCATCCCCGCGTATGTTTTTTTAGAAATTTAAAACCACTATATTAGGTCAGCAAGCCGCCTCATTAAAAACCTTCCATTCCCTTTAGGTACCCTGGTAAGGAAAAAAGTGCGTAAGAAACTTGCCTACTTTCAATCATATCACTATTACATCGTCAATGAGTTTAGCTAGAATAAAACTAGGGGGTTCATCGACCCAATTACAATTCACTTTGTTTAAAAAACACTCTCTAGCTAGCTCATGAGCAACTTCATTTGCTTCTCTATGGCAGAACTGATAATGGACATTCCCAATATTTGCAGCATAGTCGACATATATGGCCGATGACGTAGTCACCATGTAGTTTCACCAGTACAAGCTTCAACAGTTTCCAAAGAATCTGACTCCATAACAATATTATTGCAGCCCATCAAATTGGCAAGTTTATGCCCCTCCCTCATTGCATAAGTGTCCGCGATGGCTGTAGAATCAATCTTTGCCAAATAAGAAGAGGCGTCTGCAAAAAATTTACCTTCAAAATCTCTCATAATTTCTCCAGTCGATCCTGCATGGGAGTCAGGGTGAAACGAGCCATCGACATTAACCTTCAGAGTTCTAGGTTCCGGTTTCATCCACTTATCTTTTGGGGTAGCTGGCTTAGAGAAGATCTTTGCTGAATTCGCTGCAATCGACAGAATAGAAATCTTACATTTGAATAGTGGAGGGACTGGCTCATTATGTGTCAATTGACGACGAATCCACCACATGTACCATGCTCCAACAGATATAACCTCTTTTAAACCAACATTAAAGCCTTGAAAAGTAACAACATCTTGCCCGAACAAGGTTTCCAAAACCACAGAACCAGAACAGTCATCCATCGCATCATTAATGACTTGGGTTAAGTTTAAAGATTCCCAAAGATCCTTAACCATCGCATCATTATGCACTAACCCTCTAATGAGTTTGCTTGAAGTTTGGTGTGGCAGAAGTTTTCAAGGGTCAATAGAAGAGGGTGATATACTATGATCAAGAAGAGTGAAAGGTCTAAGCTTGGGGATGCCCCGGTGGTTCATCCCTGCATATTTTAAGAAGACTCAAGCATCTAAGCTTGGGGATGCCCAAGGCATCCCCTTCTTCATTGACAACTTATCAGGTTTCTTCTAGTGAAACTATATTTTTATTCAGTCACATCCTATGTATTTTACTTGGAGCGTCTGAGTGCTTTTATTTTTCATTTTGTTATTTTCGTTCTCTGAATAAGTTCATCCTTGTGTGGGAGAGAGACACGCTCCGCTGGTTCATATGAACATATGTGTTCTTAGCTTTTAATGTTCATGGCAAAGGTTGAAACTGCTTCGTTAATTGTTATATGGTTGGAAACAGAAAATGCTACATGTAGTAATTGGTAAAATGTCTTGGATAATGTGATACTTGGCAATTGTTGTGCTCATGTTTAAGCTCTTGCATCATATACTTTGCACTCATTAATGAAGAAATACATAGAGCTTGCTAAAATTTGGTTTGCATAATTGGTCTCTCTAAGGTCTAGATAATTTTTAGTATTGAGTTTTGAACAATAAGGAAGACGGTGTAAAGTCTTATAATGTTTACAATATGTCTTTTACGTGAGTTTTGCTGCACCGGTTCATCCTTGTGTTTGTTTCAAATAACCTTGCTAGCCTAAACCTTGTATCGAGAGGGAATACTTCTCATGTATCCAAAATCCTTGAGCCAACCACTATGCCATTTGTGTCCACCATACCTACCTACTACATGGTATTTCTCCGCCATTCCAAAGTAAATTGCTTGAGTGCTACCTTTAAATTTCCATCATTCGCCTTTGCAATATAGCTCATGGGACAAAATAGCCTTAAAAACTATTGTGGTATTGAATATGTACTTATGCACTTTATCTCTTATTAAGTTGCTTGTTGTGCGATAACCATGCTTCTGGGGACGCCATCAACTCTTTGTTGAATATCATGTGAGTTGCTATGCATGTCTGATGAAGCACGAACTAGAGAACGTTAGAATTCGTGCGAAAAGGCGGCCCGATCTTTCACGGTACTCAAAGAAATAACAAGAACTCGATGAACAATCGCCGTAATAGCAGCAGTATACGTAGTAGTAGTAAATCGGATCTTCGGATCAAGCAAATTACAAGAAGGCCGAAGAACAGAACTCGAGCACGAGATCGATAAGATCAATCCCACGCACAGCAACAACAATTCCCTCAAGGATCAGCAGAAAACACAAGTATTTTGATGCCTCCCGACATGAGGCTTTTCTCTCGTATATTTCTCAATCTCACAAAATATTCGACCCCCTATTACATTGCCGTATGGCCTTTATTTAAAGAGCACCTAACTTGAACGAAAATCTAGGACTCCCTATTTAATACGTATCCAACCTACCAAAAGTGTGTGGCTCCTCCTATAAAATGAGAACAAGATAAAACTTCTAAAAATGACTCACGTAATTAAACTATCTTTTCACATGACCAAATAGAATAGGAAAGTGTCCACGTGATTGGAACATGCCTTGGTTAATCTCCTTACGCGATCTGAACAGGCATCGTACCAATCATGATCCATTTGCATGGCGGCGTTCTAAATGCAGGCAGAATTTTAGCTGCAGGCACAATCTCAATAGGAACTGAACCAGCAAAAATATTATGCCCCTCTTTCTCTGTCACAACACCAGATGTAGCGCCAAATATTCCCGCTCCTCTATTTACCTCCAATACTCTTTTCTTATCATTCTGTAAAGTATTTGGCTGCACAGTACTGTAAACCATGGAACTGCTATGAATTTTTATAGGTACGGTAGCCATAGAACTAATGGTCTTATCATCCTCTCCCCCTTGAAACGAAACCGTCCTCGGTTTCGAGGGATTCCTTACAACCTTTTTCTGCAGTGAAACATGAGCATCCACTTTGATTGCACCGTCAAACCTTGGCTGCAAAACACGACGCTTTCCGCCATCCCAGAATGAGTATGTATTGGCGCGACCTTCGTGGGTAGCACTACGGTCGTACTGCCACGGTCTCCCCAACAATATCTGGCATACGTCCATTGGTATGACATCGCAGATCACCATGTCAGTATAATCACCAACGGAAAAATTGACACGCACCTTATGCGTGACCTTGAGCTTCCCGGTATGGTACATCCACTCGACACGGTGGGGTTGCGGGTGTTTCCATACAGGTAAATTTAAAGCTTCAACCAATCCCTTGCTGACTGCATTGGTGTAGCTTCCACCATCAATAATCATCTTGCAATTGACGTTATTGATCTTGCACTCAGACTGAAAAATATTCCAACGCTGCCCCTTATTTTCAATTTTATCTTCGTGCACACGCTGAACCATCAAAGACGGATATGAAGCAGCAGCTTCAAAACCATCCATGCTCACCTCTTCATTATCTTCGGACTTGTCACTAGCAGTGTCCGCAACTTTTTCTTCATCACTAGCTGAAACGTAGCCGTCTTGTGTAAGCAAAAGTCTCTTTGCATTAGGACACTCGCGCTTCATATGTCCCCTGCATCCACACGTGAAACATTGTATTTTGGCACTAGACTGGCCACTAGAAGCACCACTAGACACTCCTAATTTGGGAGGATTCTGGTGTAGAGAAACATTAGAACGATTCAATGTCTCCATGTTGGAACTAGTCCCAATACCATCACTCTTATGCTGCGAGCGACGCCAAGTATTTGAAGTGGTACTGCGTCGCTTGATTTGTTGCTCTGCACGCTGAGCTTGGTGCACAAGATCTTCTATGTTGTAGTAGACCACCATCTCAACTCGATCTTGCACCTCGAGATTTAGCCCATTAAAGAAACGTGCCATCGTCGCTTCTGTCGCCTCCTCAGTCTCTGTACGAATCATAAGTAATTCCATCTCCTTATAATATTCATCAACGCTTAAATTATCTTGAGAAAGGCGCTGCAACTTGATGTACATACTTCGTTTATAGTGCTCAGGCACAAATCGTCGCCTCATAAAATCCTTCATCCCTCCCCAGCTCGTTGGACGATGCCGTGAGCGGCAAATTTGGTTCCACCATAGAAACGTGTAACCGGTGAACTCAATGGCTGCAAGTTGCATCTTCTTCTCCTCAGTGTAACGATGAGCATTGAAAATTTGGTCGATGCGCATCTCCCAGTCCAAGTAATCTTCAGGCTCGCCTCTTCCGGAGAATGGCGGAATCGATATCTTCACACGTCCAATGCCGTCGTCAACATGAACTCGTGCAGCCTGACCGAAACGATCTCGGTCATTCGCTCCACCACGAGTGAGAGCTTCAATTCGAGGATCATGGTGTCGTTGTCGTGGCGCGTACCCCGCGGCGATAGCAGCGTTGTTGACATGGTCATCAACTCGTGGGGCTGGTTGCACCGGCACAGGATGATCGCCTACTTGGCCATCACGTGGAGGCGGCGCGGCCGGTGGTGGTTCTCGCGCCGCTGGCAATGGCGCCTGCAGGTTCTCAACAATAGTCTGCAAAGCCCCGATCTGGGCACCTAGGTCATCAAATTTTTTGTCCATCTTCTCCTTCAGATTGTTGTGGCACCGTAGGACAAAATTGCATGTGAGGTCAAATCCCCCACGTACGTTTTCAGCCAGATCTTCAGCATACACGGGTAGCGGTTCTTCATCCAGAACAGCCGCCGCAGTCTCCAACTTCAGGGGTCCAGACATCTTGATTCAAACAGTACCGTGATCAACCCAGAAATCTGATACCAGCTGATGAAGCACGAACTAGAGAACGTTAGAATTCGTGCGAAAAGGCGGCCCGATCTTTCACGGTACTCAAAGAATTAACAAGAACTCGATGAACAATCGCCGTAATAGCAGCAGTATACGTAGTAGTAGTAAATCGGATCTTCGGATCAAGCAAATTACAAGAAGGCCGAAGAACAGAACTCGAGCACGAGATCGATAAGATCAATCCCACGCACAGCAACAACAATTCCCTCAAGGATCAGCAGAAAACACAAGTATTTTGATGCCTCCCGACATGAGGCTTTTCTCTGTATATTTCTCAATCTCACAAAATATTCGACCCCCTATTACATTGCCGTATGGCCTTTATTTAAAGAGCACCTAACTTGAACGAAAATCTAGGACTCCCTATTTGATACGTATCCAACCTACCAAAAGTGTGTGGCTCCTCCTATAAAATGAGAACAAGATAAAACTTCTAAAAATGACTCACGTAATTAAACTACCTTTTCACATGACCAAATAGAATAGGAAAGTGTCCACGTGATTGGAACATGCCTTGGTTAATCTCCTTACGCGATCTGAACAGACATCGTACCAATCATGATCCATTTGCATGGCGGCGTTCTAAATGCAGGCAGAATTTTAGCTGCAGGCACAATCTCAATAGGAACTGAACCAGCAAAAATATTATGCCCCTCTTTCTCTGTCACAACACCAGATGTAGCGCCAAATATTCCCGCTCCTCTATTTACCTCCAATACTCTTTTCTTATCATTCTGTAAAGTATTTGGCTGCACAGTACTGTAAACCATGGAACTGCTATGAATTTTTATAGGTACGGTAGCCATAGAACTAATGGTCTTATCATCCTCTCCCCCTTGAAACGAAACCGTCCTCGGTTTCGAGGGATTCCTTACAACCTTTTTCTGCAGTGAAACATGAGCATCCACTTTGATTGCACTGGTCAAACCTTGGCTGCAAAACACGACGCTTTCCGCCATCCCAGAATGAGTATGTATTGGCACGACCTTCGTGGGTAGCACTACGGTCGTACTGCCACGGTCTCCCCAACAATATCTGGCATACGTCCATTGGTATGACATCGCAGATCACCATGTCAGTATAATCACCAACGGAAAAATTGACACGCACCTTATGCGTGACCTTGAGCTTCCCGGTATGGTACATCCACTCGACACGGTGGGGTTGCGGGTGTTTCCATACAGGTAAATTTAAAGCTTCAACCAATCCCTTGCTGACTGCATTGGTGTAGCTTCCACCATCAATAATCATCTTGCAATTGACGTTATTGATCTTGCATTCAGACTGAAAAATATTCCAACGCTGCCCCTTATTTTCAATTTTATCTTCGTGCACACGCTGAACCATCAAAGACGGATATGAAGCAGCAGCTTCAAAACCATCCATGCTCACCTCTTCATTATCTTCGGACTTGTCACTAGCAGTGTCCGCAACTTTTTCTTCATCACTAGCTGAAACGTAGCCGTCTTGTGTAAGCAAAACTCTCTTTGCATTAGGACACTCGCGCTTCATATGTCCCCTGCCTCCACACGTGAAACATTGTATTTTGACACTAGACTGGCCACTAGAAGCACCACTAGACACTCCTAATTTGGGAGGATTCTGGTGTAGAGAAACATTAGAACGATTCAATGTCTCCATGTTGGAACTAGTCCCAATACCATCACTCTTATGCTGCGAGCGACGCCAAGTATTTGAAGTGGTACTGCGTCGCTTGATTTGTTGCTCGCACGCTGAGCTTGGTGCACAAGATCTTCTATGTTGTAGTAGACCACCATCTCAACTCGATCTTGCACCTCGAGATTTAGCCCATTAAAGAAACGTGCCATCGTCGCTTCTGTCGCCTCCTCAGTCTCTGTACGAATCATAAGTAATTCCATCTCCTTATAATATTCATCAACGCTTAAATTATCTTGAGAAAGGCGCTGCAACTTGATGTACATACTTCGTTTATAGTGCTCAGGCACAAATCGTCGCCTCATAAAATCCTTCATCCCTCCCCAGCTCGTTGGACGATGCCGTGAGCGGCAAATTTGGTTCCACCATAGAAACGTGTAACCGGTGAACTCAATGGCTGCAAGTTGCATCTTCTTCTCCTCAGTGTAACGATGAGCATTGAAAATTTGGTCGATGCGCATCTCCCAGTCCAAGTAATCTTCAGGCTCGCCTCTTCCGGAGAATGGCGGAATCGATATCTTCACACGTCCAATGCCGTCGTCAACATGAACTCGTGCAGCCTGACCGAAACGATCTCGGTCATTCGCTCCACCACGAGCGAGAGCTTCAATTCGAGGATCATGGTGTCGTTGTCGTGGCGCGTACCCCGCGACGATAGCAGCGTTGTTGACATGGTCATCAACTCGTGGGGCTGGTTGCACCGGCACAGGATGATCGCCTACTTGGCCATCACGTGGAGGCGGCGCGGCCGGTGGTGGTTCTCGCGCCGCTGGCAATGGCGCCTGCAGGTTCTCAACAATAGTCTGCAAAGCCCCGATCTGGGCACCTAGGTCATCAAATCTTTTGTCCATCTTCTCCTTCAGATTGTTGTGGCACCGTAGGACAAAATTGCATGTGAGGTCAAATCCCCCACGTACGTTTTCAGCCAGATCTTCAGCATACACGGGTAGCGGTTCTTCATCCAGAACAGCCGCCGCAGTCTCCAACTTCAGGGGTCCAGACATCTTGATTCAAACAGTACCGTGATCAACCCAGAAATCTGATACCAGCTGATGAAGCACGAACTAGAGAACGTTAGAATTCGTGCGAAAAGGCGGCCCAATCTTTCACGGTACTCAAAGAATTAACAAGAACTCGATGAACAATCGCCGTAATAGCAGCAGTATACGTAGTAGTAAATCGGATCTTCGGATCAAGCAAATTACAAGAAGGCCGAAGAACAGAACTCGAGCACGAGATCGATAAGATCAATCCCACGCACAGCAACAACAATTCCCTCAAGGATCAGCAGAAAACACAAGTATTTTGATGCCTCCCGACATGAGGCTTTTCTCTGTATATTTCTCAATCTCACAAAATATTCGACCCCCTATTACATTGCCGTATGGCCTTTATTTAAAGAGCACCTAACTTGAACGAAAATCTAGGACTCCCTATTTGATACGTATCCAACCTACCAAAAGTGTGTGGCTCCTCCTATAAAATGAGAACAAGATAAAACTTCTAAAAATGACTCACGTAATTAAACTACCTTTTCACATGACCAAATAGAATAGGAAAGTGTCCACGTGATTGGAACATGCCTTGGTTAATCTCCTTACGCGATCTGAACAGGCATCGTACCAATCATGATCCATTTGCATGGCGGCGTTCTAAATGCAGGCAGAATTTTAGCTGCAGGCACAATCTCAATAGGAACTGAACCAGCAAAAATATTATGCCCCTCTTTCTATGTCACAACAGCAGATGTAGCGCCAAATATTCCCGCTCCTCTATTTACCTCCAATACTCTTTTCTTATCATTCTGTAAAGTATTTGGCTGCACAAGCATCGTAAACCATGGAACTGCTATGAATTTTTATAGGTACGGTAGCCATAGAACTAATGGTCTTATCATCCTCTCCCCCTTGAAACGAAACCGTCCTCGGTTTCGAGGGATTCCTTACAACCTTTTTCTGCAGTGAAACATGAGCATCCACTTTGATTGCACTGTCAAACCTTGGCTGCAAAACACGACGCTTTCCGCCATCCCAGAATGAGTATGTATTGGCACGACCTTCGTGGGTAGCACTACGGTCGTACTGCCACGGTCTCCCCAACAATATCTGGCATACGTCCATTGGTATGACATCGCAGATCACCATGTCAGTATAATCACCAACGGAAAAATTGACACGCACCTTATGCGTGACCTTGAGCTTCCTGGTATGGTACATCCACTCGACACGGTGGGGTTGCGGGTGTTTCCATACAGGTAAATTTAAAGCTTCAACCAATCCCTTGCCGACTGCATTGGTGTAGCTTCCACCATCAATAATCATCTTGCAATTGACGTTATTGATCTTGCACTCAGACTGAAAAATATTCCAACGCTGCCCCTTATTTTCAATTTTATCTTCGTGCACACGCTGAACCATCAAAGACGGATATGAAGCAGCAGCTTCAAAACCATCCATGCTCACCTCTTCATTATCTTCGGACTTGTCACTAGCAGTGGTCCGCAACTTTTTCTTCATCACTAGCTGAAACGTAGCCGTCTTGTGTAAGCAAAACTCTCTTTGCATTAGGACACTCGCGCTTCATATGTCCCCTGCCTCCACACGTGAAACATTGTATTTTGGCACTAGACTGGCCACTAGAAGCACCACTAGACACTCCTAATTTGGGAGGATTCTGGTGTAGAGAAACATTAGAACGATTCAATGTCTCCATGTTGGAACTAGTCCCAATACCATCACTCTTATGCTGCGAGCGACGCCAAGTATTTGAAGTGGTACTGCGTCGCTTGATTTGTTGCTCTGCACGCTGAGCTTGGTGCACAAGATCTTCTATGTTGTAGTAGACCACCATCTCAACTCGATCTTGCGCCTCGAGATTTAGCCCATTAAAGAAACGTGCCATCGTCGCTTCTGTCACCTCCTCAGTCTCTGTACGAATCATAAGTAATTCCATCTCCTTATAATATTCATCAACGCTTAAATTATCTTGAGAAAGGCGCTGCAACTTGATGTACATACTTCGTTTATAGTGCTCAGGCACAAATCGTCGCCTCATAAAATCCTTCATCCCTCCCCAGCTCGTTGGACGATGCCGTGAGCGGCAAATTTGGTTCCACCATAGCAACGCGTAACCGGTGAACTCAATGGCTGCAAGTTGCATCTTCTTCTCCTCAGTGTAACGATGAGCATTGAAAATTTGGTCGATGCGCATCTCCCAGTCCAAGTAATCTTCAGGCTCGCCTCTTCCGGAGAATGGCGGAATCGATATCTTCACACGTCCAATGCCGTCGTCAACATGAACTCGTGCAGCCTGACCGAAACGATCTCGGTCATTCGCTCCACCACGAGCGAGAGCTTCAATTCGAGGATCATGGTGTCGTTGTCGTGGTGCGTACCCCGCGGCGATAGCAGCGTTGTTGACATGGTCATCAACTCGTGGGGCTGGTTGCACCGGCACAGGATGATCGCCTACTTGGCCATCACGTGGAGGCGGCGCGGCCGGTGGTGGTTCTCGCGCCGCTGGCAATGGCGCCTGCGAGTTCTCAACAATAGTCTGCAAAGCCCCGATCTGGGCACCTAGGTCATCAAATCTTTTGCCCATCTTCTCCTTCAGATTGTTGTGGCACCGTAGGACAAAATTGCATGTGAGGTCAAATCCCCCACGTACGTTTTCAGCCAGATCTTCAGCATACACGGGTAGCGGTTCTTCATCCAGAACAGCCGCCGCAGTCTCCAACTTCAGGGGTCCAGACATCTTGATTCAAACAGTACCGTGATCAACCCAGAAATCTGATACCAACTGATGAAGCACGAACTAGAGAACGTTAGAATTCGTGCGAAAAGGCGGCCCGATCTTTCACGTGTACTCAAAGAATTAACAAGAACTCGATGAACAATCGCCGTAATAGCAGCAAGATACGTAGTAGTAGTAAATCGGATCTTCGGATCAAGCAAATTACAAGAAGGCCGAAGAACGTAATCTCGAGCACGAGATCGATAAGATCAATCCCACGCACAACAACAACAATTCCCTCAAGGATCAGCAGAAAACACAAGTATTTTGATGCCTCCCGACATGAGGCTTTTCTCTGTATATTTCTCAATCTCACAAAATATTCGACCCCCTATTACATTGCCGTATGGCCTTTATTTAAAGAGCACCTAACATGAACGAAAATCTAGGACTCCCTATTTGATACGTATCTGATGACCCACAAGTATAGGGGGTGTATCGTAGTACTTTCGATAAATAAGAGTGTCGAACCCAACGAGGAGCAGAAGGTGTTGACAAGCAGTTTCGATGAAGGATTCACCGTAAATGCTCAC
>NC_061513.1:262612590-262756312 GCF_022539505.1 Lolium rigidum | reverse complement strand
TATGCATGAGCATATTAAATCAAATATTATTGTTTTTTGGAAATAACAATTAGAAGTTGTATTAGCTCCACATTATTTACTACTAATAAGATGTCTACCACAACAAATGGCACAATAACATTTCAAAACAAATATTCCAAAAGCAATATCCCCAAAATAAATATGGTAGATAAGCAAGAACACAAATATAACTACATGTAAAAAATCTAGCCGCATGTACGGGTTACGTACCTTGCTAGTTTTAAGAAAAAGTGTGGCTATTTTCAGTCGATCGGAACTAAGTTCATTCTCGTCAGATGATATTATTAAATCTTAGTTGTAACATGAGTTGCAATTTATTACTATGCGACAAATCAGTAAAGCAAATCTAACTAGATGTCAGAGAATTGACCGAGCACGAGCTTAGTTCTCATAGAACTAGCAAATCCCGTAAGAAAGAGTGAACGGTCACGACAAGAACAGCGGGTCGCCGATTCCTACGTACGTGTATACACAAGGTGGTCTGTACTCTGTACGTACGTGCAATCGTACATCCGGCCGGTCGGGCTATAAGAAGGCTCTGGCATCACGGCTCCGAAGAGCACAGGTAACAACACATGATGCTTTCCGCCATGAACGACGATCTTGTGTACGTGTGCTCTGCTCTGGCCGTGTCAGTTTTGGCCATCGCGGTTGTCCAGCTTCTGAAGGCGCGACAACGGCTGCCGCCGGGGCCGCTGAACCTGCCGGTGATCGGGAGCGCGCACCGGCTGGTGAACGCGCTGCCGCACCGCGCGATGCGCGACCTGGCCGGCGTGCACGGCCCGCTCATGTACCTCCGCGTCGGTCAGGTGCCGCTGGTGGTGGTCACCTCCAAGGAGGTCGCCCGCGAGGTGCTCAAGACCCACGACGCCATCTTCGCCACCCGGCCGAAGCTCATGGCCGGCGACATCGTGGCGTACGGCTCGACGGACCTCCTTTTCTGCTCCACCCCCGGCGACTACTTCCGGAAGCTCCGAAGGCTGTGCGTCCAGGAGATCCTGAGCAACGACCGCATCCGGTCGTACCAGGACATCAGGGAGGACGAGGTGCGGAGCCTCGTGGAGGACATCCGGGCGGCCGGACCATCGGCGCCGGTGGACCTCAGCAGGAAGATCTACAAATTGACCAACGGCATCGTCTCCCGGGCGGCGTTCGGCATGAAGAGCAGCAAAGCCGAGGACTTCGTGGCGGCCATCAAGCACAGCTTCGTCTACTCCACCGGCTTCTCGATCGCTGACCTCTTCCCTGGTTTCACGGGGATCCTCAGCTTCCTCACCGGCCAGAGGAGGAACCTGGAGGGCGTTCGTGACACCATCGACGGCATCCTGGAGGAGATCATCAACGAGAGGGAGCAGATCCTCAAGAGCGGCAGGTCAACCGCGTCGGAGAAGAACCTGGTGGAAGTTCTCCTGGGCCTCCAGGGGAATGAAGACTTTGGATTCCCCATCACCCGCTCCACTGTCAAAGCAGTTATCTTGGTTAGTACGACTACAAAATTTCATACTAAGATTTTCACGCCTCAACGTTCAGTTAAATAAGACTTGATGCCTCTACAGGACATATTTGCGGGTGGGACAGAGACATCCGGGACATCCATGGAATGGGCGATGTCGGAGCTGATGGCGAACCCAAAGGTGATGGGGAAGCTGCAAGGCGAGATCAGGGCTGCGTTCGGCGACAAGGAGTTCATCAGCGAGGCGGATCTCCGGGCGAGCGGCAGCGTGATGAAGTACCTCGGGCCTGGTGATCAAGGAGACGTTCAGGCTGCACCCGCCGGCGCCCATCCTGGTCCCTCGGGAGAGCACGGAGGCCTGCGAGATCAACGGGTACGTGATCCCGGCGAAGACGAGGGTGGTGATAAACTCGTGGGCGATCATGAGGGACCCCCGGTACTGGGAGGACGCGGAGGAGTTCAGGCCGGAGAGGTTCGAGGGAGCCGGCCGCATGGACTTCCTCGGCGGCAACTTCGAGTACACGCCGTTCGGGTCCGGGAGGAGGATGTGCCCCGGGTACAACTACGGCATGGCGAGCATGGAGCTCACCCTCGTGCAGCTCCTGCACTCGTTCGACTGGAGCCTTCCGGATGGTGTGGAGCAGCTCGACATGACCGAGATCGTGTCGCTGAGCCTGACCAGGAAGACGCACCTCATGCTGCGGGCTGCCCCTCGTGCGCCGCTGCCTTCTTCCTAAGAACTAGCCTAGCAGCGCTAGTGCAGTGTCGTGGGATGGATGCAGCCATGCCCATGCATGCTACTACCAGCTGCAGTTTAATTTAGTTGTGATGTTCGTCATTCCGTGCGTCTTCAACAATGGCTGGGGTAAGGGTAGTAGTAAAAAAGATATGTTAGCAGTTTGGCGCTGTAGTTTGAATATTGTTGCTTGTCAGAGGATGTTTGTGTTGTAATATATGTTCAGTCATGATATATACACATGCCAGACGGTGTATCATGTATGTACCAGTGTGTGATGTATATCCTTTTTGTATATCTATCAAATGCATAGACTTATATTGTGGTACACAAAAGTTGAGGATAACCGGCTGAAGGAGATCGGCAATAACGACCAAAAAAGGGAAGCAGACTATATTGCAGTTGCACGCCAGGCGTGCAGCCGAGGTCGATCGGACGGACGCGCGCTTGTGTTGGAGCACGTCGGCGCGGAAAGAGAGAGACGCGATGTACGCTTGACAAGGCGCATGCATAGCGCAGCTGGCTGGTGTGGTCTCCGCGCCCCGCGCCGCTGACATCTGTCCCCTCGGCGCCGCTGACATCGCTCCTACTGAGTTGAGTCGGTACGTGCACGGACTGCTGATTAGTTCGACATAGGCCGGACCCAGGCCGGTTCGTGGGCCTGCATGGGGTGGATGGAGTATCCTCCGATTGGATCACAGACCAAACAGGTTCAGGTTCCATCCTCCATCTCCGGTCTTTCTTGACTGTCAAACAAAAAAAAAAATCTCCGGTCTTTCTTTCTTCTTCTATTTTCGTCTTGCGCACCGCATGCATGGACTAGCTTTAATTTGCCGCTGAAATCCATTGCAAATCCACTTTCCACCGACTTCACTAATCTATAGTCTACATCCATCAATTGATTTTCAATGCATATTAATCAATAGTAGCTCCGTGCCGGTGCCGCGGTCACGCATGTGCACCTCTACGTCACCGATCGATTTGCCACTCCAGCACAACACAACACCAAACTAGCTAGCTCTTGCCACCCATGCATCGCCATCCATTTCATCTTGCCTACCTGCGCCACCTCAAGTGCGTACAAATACCCACATATATACATGTGCACATGCTTTGAAATTTGATTTTCGACGTGCTCCTCTTGGGCTATGTGGGAGACGAAAATTTGGAGGGCGGTGAGAAAGAAATTGCATCTATACCAGCCTTGAAATAAGAGATGGAAGCAGGGCATTATCTAACGTTCGATTGGAACGAAATGGACGGATATGATGGTGATCCGAGAGAAACTGCCGCGGATGGATGAGTTGGCCCGTGTCAGATCTACCGGCCCTTGCAGCACTACAAGAATTCCCGCTCTGGTTTTTAGTTTTGGCTTCGAAAAGTTTGGGTTTGAGAGCGGGATGCAAAAATTTGGAGCAAAGTGGACGGGCGGGCAAGTCGAAATATCAACACACTAAACCCCCTCACCCTTTCCACCGAACACCACCACAACGCAATTAATATCGCTTTGCCCACCCTGACGTCAACACAGTGCTTCTTCGTCCGCGCAAGAAACAACAAAAAAGATGGCCGGCCGGTCAGCGACTTAATTGGCTCTCTCACCTAGCTAGCGTACTGCACTCGTGCACGCAAGGTCGATCGACTTCCATTAGCTACCGTCAAAGTTGCCTCCTTATTTACCGGACGGACTGCACTCGTGCACGCAAGGTCGATCGAGTCCCACCATCTTCCTCCAAAAATTTGGGTATCCACCTGTTTTGTTTCGCTACTCCTCTTTTTCATTTTGTTGAAGAACTCCCCAATTTGTATGAATGAGCAAGTTTAAACGTGAAAACAACTAGTACTGATTACTCGAATCGAACAAGTTTAAACATATTTAACATACAAACTAGACAACAAATAAAGAAAAAACTATAAGCTAATTCTTGGCCTTTTTGTTTTGAAGGCCCTGCCTCGTCGTCCTCACTCATGCGCCTCTTGCTTGTCACCTCCTCATCGGAAGAGGAACTGGCGGACGACGCATCCGTGGAGGAGTTCGAGTCGGAAGTGGCGTCTTCGTCGTCATCATCAGTGAACGGATGACGACGCGCCGCCCGCGCCTACGCCCTTGCCCGGGCCCTGGCCTCCTCCCCGGAGTCCTCTTCCTCCTCGCCGTCGCTGCCGATGGCGCCTCCTCCTCCTCCTCCTCCTCCTCCTCCTCCTCCTCCTCGTCTCGCCGGCCGGCAACGGCGCCTCCGTCCTCCTCCTCCTCTATCGGCGTGGAGCCACGGTCGCTGGGCGTCGCTGGCGTTTCCCACCAATGCCGCCATCCTGGCGGCTTGCCCTCGCTCTCCGAGTCCGACGACAAGGTGTAGTCGCTCATGGCCGGTGTTGGAGGAGGGAGGAGGAGAAGAATGGCAACGGTGTTGGACGTGAATTACAGCAGGCACACGGGTTATATTCAGCAGGATTAATGGCGACACGTATAACGAAGAGGTATGCGGTTGCTCTTCCGCGGTGGTTCGGCGCTCCATTCCGGCGGTTGGCAGGTTGATCGGCGCGGTTGCCACTCCGGCGGTTGACATCGGCGCGCTTCCTGTGCTTTAATTCGAGGACGATCGAGCCGAGGAGGAAGCGAGCGGACGCTAGGCGCGACCGCGCGGCGTCCGCGGAGACGCAAACGTGCCGCATATTTGCGCCACGTTTGCATCGCCGCGACGCCCCGAACACGATGCACCGCCCCGCCGGAGCAGGGTGCGACGTATTTCCGATCCGCGTGGACGCCCTGCCGCACCCAAATGCCCTCGCCCCGTTGGAGATGCCTTTAGAGAAATATCGGCATCACCGGCCCTCACGCCCTGCCCTCGTGTATCCTAAAGCGGCGCGGGCGGTGCGTCAACGGTTAGGTTTCGACCGATTCATTCTCTAGAGGCTAAAGCGGCTTGTAATATTTTCCATGTTATGTTATTGACAATTACCTAGTGTTCCACTGTTTAGCTGTGTATTTGCATCGCCCTTCACGTATCCATGCATGCATGCGCGAGGTTGCTCACACGTAGCTCCAGACGTACAACCCTTGGGTTCTGACCCCGGTCGAGCTCAGCTAGGTTGTGTTGCTGGTGTCCCATGTGAAGTTGCCTACGTGGTGTCCTGGAGTGGCATCAATCAGTGGCGTAGTCAAAAAAAAAAAAAAAAAAAAACAGAGGGATGCTAACTTACCTTATTATTAAAAAATCCACTAACTTGTTGTAAAAATTCACCGGAGTAAAAGTACATTGCTACTTGCACAAAAATAAATAGTAAATTAATGACAATTTTTTTTATTGCATCACCTTTAGAACTACCATCATGACCTTGAGATATCTCCGCAACTGAAACTTTATTATCATGATTCACCATCCACTTGAGACATCATCATTTTAATTAAAACAATGTAATGAGAATCAAAGCATCAATCTAAATTTGTCAGGTGTGGCACATATCCATGCAAGTTATTTCAGGCAGGAAAATACCGTTGCAGCCGAGGACAAAAGGCGGCGAGTGATTTTCATCGTAACTTGGAGTGCCGCTGATGATTTCTAGAGCGTATGGCGTCACCGGCTTCAGGTGAGATTTTCAAAATTCAGTAACATGGGGATCAGAGGAGACATGGAGAGAAATTGAGAAAACGAACAGACAACTTGCGTGTTACCCAGGCCTTGGAAGTTCCTCTCGCTACATATAATTGGGGCTATGTGACAAGCTAAGGAACAAACTGCTCAAGCGGGGCGGCATGGTGCTGCGCTTGTGGCCTACTCTATTTCTAGACTAAATCCTCATACGTGATCTAGTGGCATGTTTGGTTGGACCGGTGCTACACCTTGAGTAGCACCGGGCCCGGCTTCGGCCCTAGCCTCGCCTTTTGACCATGATGATAGCACCTCGATATCATATGGTCTTAGTCGACATGTCATCTAGACTTGTGGACTTTATGTTTGTGCTCGACCATGGACATCAAACGGATATATGTGGCGTGGTCTCAACTGTCGGAGACTACAACTTGTTGAAGTTGATCGATACACCTATCAAGTTTTTTAGGCTAGAAAATACCTTTGCAGCCTAGGTCGAAAGGTCGCGAATGACTTTTACCGTAGCTTGGAGTGCCGATGAGGATTTCTAGAGCGCCTGGCCAGCCGGCTAAGGGTATGGGGTGAGATTTTGCAAATTCAGTAATATGGGGATAAAGGGAGATGAGGAGAGAAATTGAGAAAATGAACAAACACGACTTGTAGGTGACCAGGCCTGGAAGTTTCTCTTGCTAGTTGTCATTGGGATGCGTGATGAGCGAACGAACAAGCTTGATGCTTAAAGGGGCCGCCTGGTGCTGCGATTTGTGGCCTATTCTATTTCTGGACTAAATCCTCATACCTGACCTATTGGCTTGTTTCGCTGGACCGATGCTAGAGCTCGAGTAGCACCGGGCCCAGCTCCGATCCTTGCATCGGCTTTCGACCATGGTGATGACCGATTGACCTGTTTGGCTGGACCGGTGCTACAAATCGAGTAGCAACAGGGCCAGCTCTGGCCCTCGCCTCGCCTTTTGACCATGGTGATGGCACCTCGATATCACATGGTCTTCGCTATGTGTCATCTAGATTTGTGGATTTTATGTTTGTGGTCAACTATCTATCAAATATTCAAAGGGCATAAACCACTTTTTAGGTAAAACATATTGTACTCCCATGTCCTCGTGATTGGTATAGGGCGTCATGTATGCATGGGCATAATTTGCCACACATGTTCTCGTGATAGGTAGGACGTCATGTATGCAAAAGAAGTCAGTAATAATTTCTACATGCATTCAATTCCCAAAAACGCATGGAGAGTTGGGGACTCGTCGTGGGAGAGAGAACCCAAGCGGCTAGTCGATCCAGCTTCAGCTTGACTCAATTAATTTCGACTCGAAATTCGTTCAAACGTCGATACATCTCCATCTAATCACACCTTCAGGCGGCTAAGTCTCTCTCCGGCACCCAACAGATCAATATAATCCCCTTTCTTCAGAGGCCCTCTGCGCCGCCGCTCGCCGGCCACCATAGCCTCGCAGGTCTCGCCGGCCACAAGTCCGAATTCTACCCCACCGACACCACGCACCTCGCCTACTTTCCCCTCCCATTCGCATAACCTCCTCATCTTCCGATCACCTTTGCCGCCGCCGGCGACGGTCGATTCCGGCGAGTCCTCGCGCTGCAGACTACCGCTCTGGCACCTCCCCTCCTCTCATGATACGCTGCCCCACCACAACCCTAGCCCGCAGTGGATTCCTGCTTCTCGGCGCCGCCTTGGAGTCGTGCAGGGTGGCTCCTCCTTCACGATGCCGTGCGGTGGCCCTATACGTCGCCCCGATGCCGGACGATGGTGTTCTTCCGGTGCTCTGCCGCCTGTCCGACCGCTAGGGTTAGGGCCAGGATGAACGCCGGCGTCCAGGATGCCGCCTCCGTCGGGATCAACGCCATCGTCGATTCGAGCATCAGGGGCCTCACAGCTGAACAGTTCAGAGGTAAGATTGGTCTGCCACTTCTCTATATGTGCCTCTTCTGGTTCCATCAGTACAGGGGACTTTGCCGTTTCACTACTGGTATTCATGCATCGGTGCTCTTAGCCATGTTCTACAGCACTCACTTTCAAGTTGGTTTTGCTTACGGACTCATAGACCACAAATATACCTTCTTCTCTGTCTAAAGTATGTTTAACAAATGAACTGAAAGAAAATAAGGTGTCACATTTCCCTTGTGAATTTGTATATCTTTTTGATTATTGATCCATGCATGTCTTTTTTTTTGTAGATATGAGAAACCAGCAGCTAATGCAACATGGAGACGATCGAATGGATGATACTGAGCAAAGCTCTCGCACGATCTAAGGAGGTTAGATTTCTGTTGTAGTGTTCCTTTTGGGTTCATGGTTGGTACGTAGAAAGACTTCATCTGTTGCGTGCATATAAGATGGTGCTTGTAGTTTCAGTGGTCTTTTCGGATTATTTCTGTTCTATTGTGTAGGTTTGTGACAAAAAAGCTCTCTGGATAAACACATTTTTTAATAAACCATTTAACCTCTAATAGTAATAAGCACTTTAGTTCGACAGTTTGTAGACCATATTCAGCAGGATATGAACTTGAACTCATCTTATATCTTCTTTATTTTAATGCAATTTAAATTACTCATGGTACATGCCTACATGGGTTCAGTTATTCAATTTCCCACATAATTTTGTTGGCCAACATTGAATGGCATGCTTGAGATACATTTTATTACCCCTCCATACTATCCCCACTATCTTTTGATTTTCTCTACTCAGGCTTTTGCTGAAATACCTATATTATTTTCTAATAGGTTATTTTGGTAGAACTCAATTGAAGCTGAAGACTGGGAGCTACCAACTAACGGTGAATAAATGAGAAAGATGGAAGCTTTGTTTCTTTAGAACCGTAAACCCTCTTGAGCAGCATCTGCGCGAGAGAGATTGAGTGGGAGGCGCTGTGCAGCTTGTCTGCCGGTGGCCGACCGTAGCGATGCTCCTGCTGGCACCCGGTGGTGGACCTAGAAACTTTCAGAAGCATGGGAAAAGGAGGATAAGCTGCAACATTTTAGATGTAATTGCTATAGAAAATCATAAATTGCAAGTTTTGTGCCATGGGCAAGCCTGGGAGGCCGCCCGGGGTTAGGGATGGCTAGGTCCGCCCATGCTGTGGCACCCACGCTTTGTGCCCTCCTACTTGGGTTTTCCTGCCACCCCACCTGGATAGAGAGCCGAGAGACGTGCGAACACCACTGCCCCGGCTTAGGCGACAACCCCAGGATGCTAATATAGCTTCTACATGTCTTCATCGAATTGTTTCTAATATTGGGAAGTAGAGGTATAAACCCATTGTTCCAAGTGTTTCTCTGTGTCTCAAGTGTTGTTTTGGCAAATCACCTACTGAATTATATCCTGATGGGTAATACATCACCTCTAAAAATTTATTTGCCATGTTTTGTCATGGATGCAACCTAGATGTCGTTGATCTATTGGTTTAAAATGTTCAATGAGTAGTGTAGCAGCAAAAAAGAGATGATTAAGTCTGGACCTATTTGGTATCTTGTTGCATGCGAAAAAGGGAAGAATATGGTCATAATATATCTGGGTGATTTAATTGATTTAACATGTCTAAATCTTGTTGTAGTACAGCAGCCACATATATTTAACATGTTTGTTAAAACCTGATGTGATGTGCAAGTACTATTTTCTGGACCTGACCATGAGCAAGCCTTTTATATTCAAACATGATCAAACCTGCATGTTGTTGCATTGATTTAACCTTGAGTAGTGTGGGTCATCATCCATTTAGATTAGAAATTTAACTTGGACCTCATTTGGTATTGCCCATTGAGAGCAAGAACCAATATATCTACAACTCATATTTTTTTTTTCTTTTAAAGAGTGGTATATGTGAAAATCTTACTACTTTTGTGAAAACTTTGATGTTGGAGTCTTAGTTAAATAAAGAACTTTGACATTTGAGCTGCTTTGAATGGTAAGTCTTGGTTTTGGGTTTTGTGAGGTTCATATTAGTATGCATCTGAGAATTGCAAGATGCGGTGGTAGGTTTCATTTCCAACGCACCTAAGGCATCACATAGGCTATCAAAGGTTGCTTGGATGATGTTTGCTCAGATTTTATTATGACATTTCAATCCATTTGAGCTAATGATCTTTCCCTTAGAAGGGAAACTTGCACCTTGTGTTCAAGTTAATGGAAACAGACTTGGAAGGTGTCATACGTGATATGAACATTGTATTATCTCCAGTGGGCACTAAATCTTATATTTTGTTGATGTTCAAAGGTCTATCCTTCTGGCATAAGCAATGGGTGTTACACATGCACTGATTATCTGGCTAATTTTCTCTGTGATAAAGCAAGATTTGAATCTTTAACACAAGCTATACTAGAGGGATATGAAACCATATAATTTACATATCTTCTGATACTTTCTTCAAGTAGTATTATTGATTCTTATTCTGTATATATTTTTGTAGACCGTATGTAAAATGTTGATTAATGGTTTTAATTTACTGGTTGTCCTTTGAGAACGTGACACATTCTTGCCAGTAATTTTTGATCTTGCATTTTCCCCCAATAACAATACTAATATAAAGTACCTCTCTACTTTTGAGGCAGATGAATTTGTTTGCAGTTTCTTTCTAGTATACTTTTGGATACTATTCTAGCCCCTCTCAGTAGCAATAACATGCTAATGTTTAAAATATTCAATCTCTTAAACCAGCTAAGGCATGAGTGTTGTATCTTTGAAGCTGCCCACTTTTGTAGGACATGGAAAAGATTTCTGGATTGAAAATGTATACTATAATCTTTATGATATTTCGAATACATTTGAAATATTTGCTTCCTATATTAGTTTCTTGGATCACCATTTGTGGCATAACAATGCTAAAAAAATATTTATTTAGCAAGGACACTTCCTTCCAAACTCATCAATCATGACTGTTGTAAATGACTTAGGCTCAGTGTTACTATTTTCATCCTTCCAAGCCCAAGCCATCACAAATGGCAGTTGACAAGGATGGTGCACCATTGACATAGGATCAAACACACTACTGTTAGCCATTGGTGAAGATGGCCAGATGGCAGAGCGTTGGGGATCGATGTGCATCAATAGATTAGAAATGATGAGCTAGGGAGACAATAACTATTCTCTTATTGCTTGCTTGACAATTGATACATACAATGTCCCATATATATGAGGACTTACTTGACCACTAAGTAATAATCCAAAGGATATGCAATCCAATCTCTAACTCTAATCTTATCTCTTTCTTGTTTAAATTAGGTCCCTTCCTATCCGAGTAATATCCCATACCTATCTGAGTATTGCCCAATTCTATGTCCCTGCACAAAGAAAGCTACATTATATCCTCTGCAATAATTTTATATCATAAACATCATGTAGGAAAGTATCAATTTTTTGTAGTGTGGTTTACCACAATTTAATTAGTTTATAATGTATCTTTCATTTTAGTTAAATTTTCTTAATGGACACTTGGAATTTGACTATTTTTAGGCCCATAGGTCTTTGCACGATGGTACCAAGCAACTGAATTATTGTTTGCACTAAGCAGTATGAATCTGCTATTGATGTCTGGGATGCTGGTTGTATTCTTCCTGAATTGCTGCTTAGACAACCTTTCTCTAGTTTTATAAATGTAGTCCATATAATTATTTGTTTCAATCTATTCGTGATTGAGATATATTCTCCATGCGACCGGCTCTGCCCTCGGGTCGCTCCCCCGCGGGCGACTCCAGGGCGTCCAACCCTAGCTCTCCTCCACCCCCTCTCCTCCGCCCTCCCCCGCCGCCGCCGGCGGAAGCCGTCGGGCAAAGCCCGGACGGTGCCGGCGGCGGGGGCCCTTCTCTACCCGGCGTTCTCCTCTCCAGGCGGGCTGGCGGCGGTGCACCCGGGTCGACGAGGTTCCGGCGGCGGCACGTCCGGGCTTGGCCGCGAGGGTGGCGACGAGGCGGCGGCGCGGCTGCTTGGCCGCGGGACGGCGTGGGGGCTCGGGACGACGCCGCCCGGCCCGGATCCGGGCCCTTCGGGCCCCATCTGGGTCCGGGCGGGCCGGCTCCCTCCCCGGCGGTGGTCCTTGTGACGGACGGTGGGGCGGCCAGCGTGAGGGGTAGCGCTGCCGGCAGTACGTACGCTGCGCGCGGAGACCGGATCTTCACGAGCCCGCTCGGGCTCGGCCGGGCCAGCTGGGCCTGGTGTGATCTGGTCACCGCGTCCGGTCGGTGTCCGCAGGTGGCGGTGGAGGCGGTTCCCTCCGACGTGGCTGCTGTCGTGCTACCTCTCGCTCCCGGTTGGCCCATCTTGTTCCTGATGTCCCCAGTTCGTTGGTCACGGTGAGACGGCGGTGGTGCTTGCAAGGCCGTGGTGGCGTGAGGTGGTGGGCGGCAAGTGTGGTGGAGCATGTTGGAGCGTCCAAGGCGGGACTACGAGGGTCGGGAGAAATCCCTGTCGGTTCCGCCGACACCGACGCGGTGACGCCCGCGGGCGCCACCCTTCCTTCTTGAAGGGCGTCCGGTGAAGCCCTGTTTTTCCCTGTCCTTGCGCGTACCGGGGGAAACCCTAGGTTCACTCCGGGCAGCAGCGTCGTCATCGTCGCATCCCTTCTTGAAGGTGTTGCTTGGTACGCGGGGCTTCCATGTGCTAGGCTTGTGGTGGATATTCTTCGGCGGGCGCAGCGGTTGCGAGGCATCTCCGTTTTCGTCGATCCGACCTTTTTCGGCATTAGTTTCTCTTGTCTTTCTTTTGTGTTTTCTTTTGGGCGTGCTTGTGCTGTTTGCCCCAGCCATGGATCCTATGATGTATCGGTCTTGTGCTATATTAATATCGGGGCGAAAGCCTACTTCGAGGAGATATATTCTCCATGCTTTTCAGCGTAACATGTAATTAGATAGTTAATTTATGACGTGAGAACCGCATGTGTAAAATAGTAGTATTATGTACCACTCAAAACGTTGTTCTCAAAGCTCGACCAACAAGTAGACTTCTTTCGACAATCTAATTGGTTGAACTGGACAAGCTGACTTAGTGTATGATTCAATACTTTTTGGAGGATTCGAACATTTGATTGTAGATTGTTCAAATAGAAAGCTATTTCTTCTAGCCACAACATCCAATCATCATTTGTGCCATATGTGAGGAAAACTGGATAGAAACAAAATATAGTAGTGTGACAAAGAAATGTTTAAATGAATTAAGGTTGTTTTAAATTTTGGTACTTGTTAATATAGCATGTTCATATTCACAAGTTTTTTTCTAGGTTTCACAGAAATGGTTGTGGTTGGTACTGGCTATAAGACATTTAGTTATTTTGTTAAATTGTGCTTCCTTTTCTACTGGTAAAGATCCATGCAATCATGGGTGATGTGATTTTGTTTAATTAATGCAGGAGGAAATGTCAAAAATTCGTGAAGTAGTTCATGATGGTACAGTGGAACATAAATTGGCAGTGTGTGGACATAAAAAATGTAGCAAGCGGCCTATTATATGTAACTAGAAGTATCTTTCTTTCTTTCTCCTAGATGGTATCACAGCTGGTGATTACAAATTTTGGGTTATCATATTTACGATATTTTTTCTGTTTTTTAACTCATTAAAAAATCCCACCTGCTAATGAACATAGGTACACCCATTGTTAGAGAAGCAATGTTCCATACTCACCATTATGGTTTTCATTTTTTTCTGAAAGTTATAAGTCAAGTTCTTACTAGTTTAAGTGGTTCCAATGGTAGTATATGTTGAATTTTAGAGTCTCATTAAATGCTTTATCATATATGTCTTGGTTTGAAGATTTTCATACATGGAAAGATATCTTATGAGCCTTCTCATGTCAACACGATGCTCTTTTTCTAAGTCTGAAGCTGCAATTGATCTAGAATGTTTGTTAGTTTTCTAGAATACGTGAATGTTTGTTCATTTTCTCTCTATTTCCGGTTTCATTGGAAACATTTTTCAGGGTAACACCATTTAGCACGTGACTCCCACATTTGGCTTTTGTTTATCTGCTTCTTTATTACGGCTTTGTGTATAGCTGTTGCAGACTACATGGTGGTTCCAGATTATCACGATAGTCCTAGTACTAGTACTCCATGGTATAGACTTGGTTTCCTTTTCCTGCCATACAAATCTCTCTTGCACAGTTGCATGTAGTATGCATACATGACAGTCTAGAGACAGAGTTGGAATAGAATACTTGTGTAAGGATGCAAAAAAAAATTCTATTTCCCCCTCTTGGCCAGTTTCATGCAACTATACATTATTTTAGGTGTAGTGTCATAATTGAAAATAAAAAGGATGGTTAAGATTTCTTGCTTATGGTTATTCTAGCTTATAAGCAGGATTTGATATTGCTACTCGAGTTTCTTTTCGTGCGACTATACAATACTTTTGTACCTGCATTGTTATATAGAATTGGATATATTGAGGGACAGAGGGTTGGTGATTTCTCTCTTCCATATCCGAACTTATCAACTCGTCATAGATGATAGTGTGGATTCACATGATGAAACTTTAGTTTGTATCAACCTCATCAACCCTTGTCCCTGGATATAATTGGTTACTTGTGTACTTTTTTTTGGTTACGCTGACTGTACTTGGCTGATGTGCATGTATCCTTGATTCTTTCTTGATGGTGTCCTTTTATCACATTGTATGGTCTCTTTCTATTCGGGGATAATTATTGTGTTCTAGATAAAGTGATAAACATCACCATATATCTTCTAAGTTGATGTATTAGCTTTCTGAATGTATTATGTTGTTCTATAATGTTAGAAGCAACAAACTATCATTTTTTCCTTTTACCCATGGTGTTACAATAATGCAAAATTATTTTTTACAATTTTCTCATCATTGAGTTCCTGTCCTTGTCCGAGTATAATAAATATACTAATGGATGTTCTGTTGTGTTGCAAGTTGGGAGGTTACATGATGTCTTGCATGTGACGGTGACACTCGGCCTCCGCTACGACCTCTCAGGTGAGCTATTTGTTTATCCTTTGGATCTCCGGATCCTATGTGCCATGGTTGTACTATGCTCTAGACCTCAAGCCACCGGTTGGTGTTGCATGGTCTTGAGCTTGTGCAGTGTACTTGTCACTTGTGAATCCTGTACATGAGATGGAATATTCTACTTGTACTAGTGATATGCGTTGAATTTTGGAAGTTAGATTATTTCTAATCAGTGGACATGTTAGGACTAATGAGATATGCTTAGTACTAGAGATGTTTTTCACAATTCAGGGTAATTTCATGATCCAAATTGTTTTCTTGTATATCCAATGAGGTTTCAATGAGCTAATTTCAAGACGAGAAAGCATTATTTGTTATGAAAATTCATCTCGTTTTGTTATGTATTTGCTTCTTTATGGTTGTGTATACAGCTGCTACAGGCTACATGGTGGTTCTAGATAGGTGCTGCAGATTTTCATCCCGGCACTTCATGGTTCACGTATTTTGCTTGTCCGTATCCAGAGTCGTATCATGCTTAGAGAAAGTAGCACCATTTATTTCTCTTTTGGACATGAATTTATTAATTGTTAGAATAGTTCTATTTCTATCATTCTTTATTTGTTTCTTTAAAATTGTGAGTAGAGATTGCTACTGTAGTCGACATTTTTCAACTCCTCGTGTACTTTATTTTCTTTACAGTCCCGACCTTTTGTGCTTCAAACTATTTGGCACTGATGAGCGATGCTGGAGTGGTACATGAAGCATTAGGTTGCCGCGGGGCTCATGGATGCGACAACAATATCGTTGGGCAAGTGGATATGGCGGTGCATTTTGGAGGTACTAGTGAAAAACTATGTTCTGAAAGTTGTAATGGCCTGGCTTTTGCTTGAAACGATTGTTTGGAGACATTCTATGCTTGAACTCAACTTACTAGTACTTTCAAAAAAACTCAACTTACTAAATAGCGACAACCCCTCAGGTATTAACTTTAGTTAACTGAAGTGACTCATTTTCTGTGAACTATTGGGTAAAAGGAATCTGTTTAAGACATGGGAAGGAAGTATTTTCTGGATATATTGCATTTCTCCTATGTACATGTCAACTGGGAATTCTATACATGAGATGGTCAATTCTGCTTATACTAGTGATGTGTGTTGAATTCTGGAAGCTGGTCAGTTTGATCATTTTTTTTTAATTACTAGAGTCATTGGGCACTATATGCTTGATGATATACTTAAGCTAGCAGCCTAGCACTAGAGAATTACAATGGAGCTCTTGGGTGCTACACCCACCAATGTTTCTAGCTGACACCTGCCCTAGGCCCACTGATTGATGTTGTATAAAGAATCTGGTATTTCCTGTATTGACCATATGCAGCGTGTGTATCCCACCATAGAGCCGTACTGGGCCCACAATGACAGAAAAGCAGTGTTGTGTCGGTGTCCAAAAGTCAAGCATGCCGTTGCAGCTTGCTTTTTTCTACCGCAACCTCAAGCTATCAACCATGGACCCCTCATCTTTGATCAGAGTGAAAACTTGTTCATAGACTTCGTTCCATCATGCTAACTATACTTCTTTCCATCAATCAACTTATAAATAGCTTAAATTTATAGGTTGATTTTTTAATATTTTTCTAACAAAAACAAATCTAATATTTCCTAGTACAAAGATTAGATCTTATTCCAGGAATATGATTAACAATTAGGAACTTTATTGTTTTATTACTTCCAGGGATTAAAAAAATAATTTAATTCCTCAATTAACTTAAAGGTTTCAGTAGAAAACCTATTCCAGGGAATTTAAAGATAATAATCCATGAACATTAGTTTATCATCTAATTAATTACATGTCCTAATACTTCTGAGCAAACATTTGACGGCCCAAGGGCGGAACAAGGAACAAAGTTGCACAGGTAACCGTGCAAAAACATAATTTCAGATTTTTACTCTCGACTGGACATATAAATCATCTCATAATTGAAAATAGAAAAGAAAAAATATTTCCTGATACTAAGAGCACATCTTGTTCCAGGAACCTCATTGCAAAGAATTTCACGATATTATTCCAAGGAAATTATTTTCAAATCTAATTAATTACATGTTCTGGAACTTGCCTTGAGCTCCTTACTAGAGTACAGATCTGGATTATTATCTAAACTAGATTAGCAGCACACTTAACACCAAATATCATCAAATATATGAAGAAATCGTACAATTCTGCCCAGGGTTAAAATCCTGGAACATTTTTGAGATTCTGAAATCGTACAACATTAGCGTTCAGATCTTGTGAGTGGACATTTGAAGGCTTCAGAGCAAAATTAGGAACACAGTTGCCCATTTAACAGTGCTAAAACATGAGTTTTAGATATGTAGTCTGTACAAAGTAATAAATCATCTTATCATTGAACTGACAGATGGAGGAACTTAGGTTAGCTGATCAAAACTTGCAAAGCATCGATTATTTCTTATAAAGCAAAGAAGAATCCCTCGGGCCAAAAATATACATATCCATCGAACGGAATCAGAGCAGATCAACACATGATCCAAACCAAAACAAAAACAAAAATCTAGGGAGTGGCCTTGAGGTCCTTTACCGCGTCGCTTGATCCAGAGCTGAAGGGAAACTCCGTGCCGTCACCGTCAGGCCCTCGCCACCATGGGCGCCGGGCGCTGTGCCACCCAGTCCACGAGCTCCTGGAAGTGCTCCCCTGTCGCCGTCTCCGCCACTCACCGGCTATGGTCTGCATTGGCAGGCAACAGCATCAGCAAGGTCTCATCCAACCTTCCCGGCGAATGGCCTGCAGATGCTTTGCTGGATCAGGGAGTCACATCCCTCATGAAACCAAGCTCCAGATCTGGTGGTCTTGGTTCCCGCCGAAGAGACGCCACGCTGGCCGGAGGTAAAAGAATACATCACCGGCAAGGGATTTCTACGGAGGCGTTGGTCCTCCAGAAATAATAGCTGCAAGCCCTAAGCTACTGTTCGCCGGAGCTCAGGTAAGAGGCGACGAAGGGGAAAAGCTGGTTTTAATGTTGGGGAGGCGTGGGATGGCAGGCCATGGCAGAATACATGGTGTTGCATTTGTTTCACATTTGACTTAGGATTCCTGTACTGACATGTACCCACACTATTCTCATAAATGCTGCCGCAGGTGACACTGTATCAGGCCCAGCGTTAGTACAACGTGTCAGGTAGAGCGACTGGTATTCATCTGTATTCTGACTTCCTGGCTTGCGTGAGAAAAATTCGTTACTTTCGCTGCACCAATCTTGGAGCAAATCTACACGGAGGATCTATAGGGGAGTGGAGCACCCATGAGCCAAAAGTCCGCGTTACCTAGCACTAGGGATATTTTCACAATTCAAGGCAACTGCATGGTCCAAATATTTCCTTGTATATCCTACGAGGTTATGTGCCTAGCGAAAGTAGAGCTATTTTGTTGTCAAGACGTGAATGCATTATTTTTTAGCATATAATCATCTCGTTTCGCGACCACTGTAATGTGGTTTCGTCTCTCTCTAATAACCCACTAATAGTTTCGTCGTCATCATGTTTTAACCTAGTAGCTCAAGTGGCATAGGGGTGAGTACACCAAGAAGTGATATTTCCTTCTTGTTCTACTTTCAGTATTGGTCACTAAACTAACTAATTAATAGTGATGTTGTTTGTTTCGTTGAAATGTGGCTTGCTTTAGTATATGGATATCCATCCACATGCTCATGAGAACAACCAGTCTGTTGGCCGTTTTTGTTCGTTGATGTGATTGCATATATACTGGATGCTGGCTAGTTGGTCCTTCGTGTGCGCATGCAGGCATGTGAGGTGAGCCAGAGGCACTTGCTGCTGGGCTGTTTAAGATTTAGCTGGAAGAGCGACAATGTGTTGGGCTGGTCAAAATTATGATGTTTTCCGTCCTATTTCAAATTTATATACAGAAAGTTGCTGCAACAATGTGTGGGAGCTTTTAGCAATGGGTATGCCCTTTAAAGTGTTTTAATTTGTCTTCATATGCTTCTCGAAATTTGTCTGCAATATGGGTTGCAACTTGCAAGATTAGCATCCACACGATGGTATCAGGTATTGCATCCTCGTGTATAGTCGCCGCAATAATACCCTAGTATTTTTAACTTCAATATATGATATGATGTGTTTGACCAGGGAAACAAGGAAAACTATGCTGATAATCTGCTACTCATTTGAGATATATCTGGACTACTCAGCGTTGAGGGGAAACAGAAAACAACTGGTCTATATATTTTGCTGTGACTCCCATCATATCCTTGAATCTTCTATCACAATAGAACTGATTGTGGATATCGGACTTTAAGTGTTGAGGTCGTTCCCACTCCTTTGTACAGCCAGCTATCCTACTAACGTTGCCCTTAGCAGGCTGAATGTTGGCATGGGGCCTAGTATTGTCTACCTATTGCCTGATTGCTTCCTGACATGGAAATTATTTTCTAGATTTATTTGTTTCTTCTTTTAGTGAGGATTTTAAAATTGAACCAGTTATTGAACGCTTCTTTTTCTTTGTGTTTTTGTATTTCAGGGAGAAGTGGAACTAGCCAGGGGAGGTAGCCATGGTCGCTGGATTTTGTTGGCCAATAGAGCCAGTTGGTTTAGGTTAAGATTCTGTTAACTTTTCTATCGCTTCTTTATTATCTGTCATGCCACATGCCACAATCATCAAACCATTGAGTCAATTATTATGATGGTGGTCATCTGCCCATTTAGCTTCTGAGCTCTAGTTGGTCCCATGACACTACACTTGATTTAGTAGTAGGTTAACCGCCTTGGAAATCCTTTTATGTATGTGTAAGTAGAGATTCATGTGCTAATTTTCTCAAGATTGCATCTTCTTACATGCACATGGCCATATATGTGGATCGGTCACGTGGCCATACATATGTGGATCCTCTTGCATGCCTGTCAGTGTAGCTGCAGTCGTTTGTTTGACTCTATTTTGAGACTATAGCGGATGTTTTGTTGTGTTACTTTGAGCACTAGCACCAAGTTGACAATAATTATTACTCTTTGGAGACTAAATGCTCTTTCTCGTTGCTTCTAGCTGCAGCTGGCAAGATGTACATGTCCTGGCATATGCACCTAGGAGGAGTTGGAACCAGGCAGCTGAAGCTGATGGCTTGGCCTTCCCGTCGCAACCGGCAAGACGTACAAGTCTTGCGTATCGGTCGGGGAGTGCGTCCCTTCTGATCTATCTTCCAGGATGCCGTCCCACAAGGTTGCGGTGTCGTACGCCAACCATAAGTAGAGAGTATATAGGGAAACTTTCTTGTTAGGAAGAAATGAAGTTTATGGTTCCAAACGCATGTGATTTTGGCTGCGTTGGTTGATTGTACTAGCTAGCTTGAAAGATCTGTGTTATGCCTCATTGTGCTTTCATTCGGTTACATGTAGGAAGTAATCCATCTCTGTTTCACTTTCATGTATATAAATAAATGTAGTTGGTATTGTATTTATGTTGGATGATTATGGCGTTGTGCATGTATGTACCCAATGTGTTGAAAGAGAAGATTGGGAAATGAATCCATCATGTTCTGAAAGTGTTACTTGGAGAATTTTTTTTATTGTTATTCTCTTGAGGTATACTCCCTCCGTTCTGAAATAGTCTACATTCTAGCCTCAAAATTTGTTTTGAAATACTCTACATTCTAACTTTTAGTCAACAACAACACTGAAAACGAGGTGGTTTTACTCTCTTTATTGGATGTTGTTATTTTCAATGTAGTTTGGATTGGTTGTTCAAATATCTAAGTAGTACTAATAAATACACTACTAGTTTATCTTATTTTTTTAGAACGTAGACTAAATCAGAACGGAGGGAGTACATATTTAGTAAAACATGCTTCACACTTCGTACACAAAAAAGAGCACTACATATGGTCTGATGGATGCATCCAGATCTCTAGTGATTCTATGCTTGTGTATATATTTTTTGTAAGGGATTGTGTATATCTTTATTTAAACACATGTATTGTTATTGCTCTTATGCTTCTAATTCACAGAGGCACAGAGCTGGCAATGCTGGTGTGTAAATTTCATATAGAAAACACAATAAATAATATCATTCCAAAAATCATAGTAGAGTGAAAAGCAAAATCAATGGTTGGTTTGTAGATTTGATGTGCACCTATGGACACCCGTGAATGCATACACTGCCTCTAATTAACTGTAAATTGGAATCTGCCGCTGCGTTGGCCGTTGAGCTACCCGTCATATATACTACGTACCAATTTGTTTTGGATCTCCACCCGGAGCGCCTCCAATTACGCGGAGGATTAATTATATAACCTCACGGGCCTCTTAGATTACTGTTCAATAATTATGGCATCCAACTCCTCAATCCTTGTGATTCGTTCCTCCTCCTAACAATCCCTCCTACTAGCGAAATCACACCTCCTTCCCGCTCTTCCTCGTATTGTCCTCTCCAAAATTCAAACCTTTTTCCTCTCTATATATACAATTTCACCGTCGACATCCGCGTGCGGGAAGCGCGTGTGACTTAGACTTTGACTTTTACTTGTCGAGGAGAGGAGAGGAGACTGCCATGGCCGGCAGATGAGTGGTCATGGCGAGAGCTCACATTACTGCATCCCCGTCGTGGAGAGTGGTGATGGCTGGTGGCTAGATCGATCCAGGTATTCCAAATCTTCCAGTAGGTAATCCATCTCAGGTTTCGATGATTCCGGTATGAGATTAGATAGGATAGTCATTGGCCGGATGATTGCGTCCGCGAGCTCTTGCTGTCCCAGGTAGTCAATCCATCTTCCCCAATCTTAGGTTCCTGTGTTCACCAGCGTAGCAGAGGAGGAGGAACATCTCGCCAGACACGTCGCCCCAGCGTCCGTTGATCACCAGCTTCCATACACCTCCGACGAGCGCCGCGTCGTTGAGCAGGCAGAGCGTGGTGGCCGGCAGGAGCACCGTCGTGCATCCGGAGAAATCGAACACGCCGTCGTGGTACAGCCCGCCGCCATCGGGCGCCTTGCTCGTGAGGTCGAAGTCCACCGCCCGCCCTCCCGCGCCGACCAGGTCTAGGGCGACGCTGATGCAGGCGAAGAGCTGCCCCGTGACGGCGTTGAGCGCCCAGAACCTCTGCTCGTTCCACCAGGTCCTCACCGCCAGCCGACGCTTGGACACTGACACCTCCACCAGGTGCTGCAGCGACGATGACGCGAACACGGCGGCGAACCAGAGGCTCGAGGCCTCGGGGAACGACGTGGCGCCGCGGAAGAAACAGAGCTGCGGCACCGTGGCATACAAGAGCACAGGGAAGGCGTACAAGGCCATGAAGGCGTAGTAGGCGAAGCCCATATTCTGAGGCAGGGAGATGGCAAGGGCGGAGGCGAGGGGGCAGTGCTTGGAGAGGCCGACGGCGAGCATGCCGGACATCCACCGCTTGTTCTGCACCAGCACGTCGTTGAGGTTCGTAGGCACGCTGCCGAGGAACGGCGCCGGTCTCGAGGGCGCCGGGTAGCAGTAGACGGAAGTCCACCCCCGGCAGTAGAGCTGCCGGTAGCCGGTGAAATAGTCCTCCACCACCGACTGGTACAAGAAACCAACCTGCACAGAGTCAAGTATGTTTCATGTCACATGGACATGGATTGATGGCAATGGCATGATCGATTAAGTATGGAACTGTAGTTTTCTGAACTTGCCTCCTCGCCCCATTTGGTGCCCGTTTCGTAGGCACAGGATGCCACAAACGTTTTAGGCCTAGTTTGAAACAAAGTTTCTCTAAAACTAAAGTATTGTAAAACTGAAGTATTTATGTGTAGGGGGAAGCAAGCAATACTTCAGTTTCATAATACTGTAGTATTTCTCAGTTTTAGCAAAAAATGCAAGGCGTTTGGCAAGTGTTGTTTTTTTCCTTCAGTATCTATATGGTTGTTGTGTGAGTTGCTCAAATATTCGAATCTTAGTCCTGACTAGCTACCTACAACAACTAATGACTACAGTACCTGTTTATATTTCTGCAAAAAAAAAATTCAAATAATGCTTCAATCAAAGGACTTGAGATACATGTGTCCTTCTAGTATAAAATATTATGAGACATAGATAAATGAAAGGCATCATAGGTACAAGCATGCACAAACTAGAACGATGGCATCAGCTGGAGCGTTATTTATCGTTCTCCGTTTGAGAAAAAAGTGGTCTCAGGCTGTTTTTTAAATACATCAAAAATACTACAGTTTAAGGGATAATAAAGTATTAATATTACAATATTTAGTCACAACCAAACACATTAAAGTATTTGAAAGGTCCCTCCTACTCCGGCTAACTTCCAAAGGTCGTACTCCTCTTTGATCCTAACTACCAGCTGTTGCACACTGAATTGTTGCGAAGTATTGTTGAAAACTCGAGCGTTCCTCTGCTTTCAGAGTCGCCACGACGTGAGAATGACCTGTCGAAGCCGATCATGTCTCTCTTACACACCAAATCTCTCTCCGCGCTCCACCATGCTTCTAGGGTGTTGTCACTTCCCGGATCCAAAATGTTAACCCCCGCTGCCTGCAGACATTCAAACCATACCCTGAGAAACACCGGAAGGGATAACTCCAAAGTATAGCTTTTCGTAACGAGAACACAGCCATTGAAAATTTGAAATAATGCTGAGGGTTTGTTCTCCATTTCAAATTAACTGAGGTAACTTTAATTAGATCTGGTCTAGATATGCATGTATATACGTCTAATATTTATGTAAATCTAGATGTACCTAGATGTTTTTTAGTGTTCAGGTATATCTAGATTTAGACAAACCTTAGATTTTTTTCGATAAAGGATGCTTTATTACTTTAATAAGCAATTACATCCAGCCTCTGCATAACCAGGATGCACACAGCCGTTTTGTTGTCTCAAGTCCAAAAGGATAAATAATAAAAACTAGGCGAGATACATATCGGAACGATGAATCATATAACGCCTAAAGTGTAGGTGGGGCATCTATCCGTAGACTATGCTGCCACCCATGTAGGGAAAAAGTATCCCTCGCCGTAGCCTTCAACCGTGTACAGACCTCCGTAAATAGCTGTCGGTTCTCCACTCGCTGTAGAGGTAACCATGAACGGAGAATACCTGTACATCTGTAAATGACCTGCAACAAATAACAATTTTTGTCATTAAAGATCTTGTCATTTCTACATAGCCAAAGCGCCCAGATAACTGCTAGCGCCCCCACCCTAAGAAGCAACTTAAACCTTGAATCTATACCATGAAGCCAATTGCCAAAGACATTGGCGACACTAGTCGGAGGATACAAGGTAGACGCTACTTGGATGACAGACCATATAGATCTCGCGAACCGGCACTTGGAAGAATAAGTGTTTGATTGTTTCGTCCTGATGACAAAAAACACACCGTGTACTTCCATGCCAATTCCGCTTAACAAGATTGTCTTTGGTGAGAATAACCCCACGACGAAGATACCATCCAAAAAATTTAATTTTTAATGGTATCTTCATCTTCCAAATCTTCTTATTGTTGTCAACTGGTAAGTCAGAAAGAAGGATCGCATTGTAGAAAGATTTTACGGAAAAGGTACCATCTACATGAAGGTTCCATCTAAATTCGTCTGGTTCAGGTGATAAATGAATATCTCCGAGCCGTCGAATTAGGGTATTCCATGCCACAAGTCTTTGTCCAAGTAAAACCCGTCTAAACGTCACATTCGGAGGTGAGGTAGCCATTACAGTAGCAATGGTATCACCTTGGCGACGAGCAATCCTATACAGAGCAGGATACTGTTCACTTAAGGGTGCATTGTCTAGCCAAGCATCTTCCCGTAACCGTATCTATGCTCCATTCCTGATTGAGAAAGTACCATGGCGAAAGAATACATTTTTTGTCGCCATAAGACCAGCCCAGAAGTGAGAATCCCCAGGTTTCCAAACCACTTGGGATAATGTCTTCGAACCGATATACTTTCTCCGAAGAATAGTTTGCCAAGTCCCATCCTCATCCTCAGTAAGTAGCTTAAACAGCCATTTACCCAGAAGAGCTGAATTCTTGACCTCCAGGTCATGAACTCCAAGCCCTCCTTGATCTTTGGGACTACAAACTATACTCCACTTAACCAGTCGATATTTCTTTTTCTCGCTGTCCCTTGCCAAAAGAATCTGGATCGATAGTAATCGAGTTTATGCAGAATTCCTTTCGGTAGGATGAAGAATGATAACATATACAGTGCCATATTTGTGAGTACCGAATTAATGAGTACCAATCTTCCTCCCAGGGACAACAATTTACCTTTCCAACTACTAAGGCGTTTTTGTAATCTTTCATCCACTAATTTCCATTCCGCGATTGTAAGTCTCCGATAATGAATCGGAATACCCAAATAACGAATAGGAAATTGGCCTTGCCCGCAACCAAACAACTCTGTATACAGAGCCGTATCGTTTTGGGCATCACCGAAACAGAACAATTCGCTTTTATGGAAATTGATTTTCAATCCTGACAACTGCTCAAAAGCCGCCAAAATTAATTTCAGATTTTGAGCTTTTTCAAGATCATGATCCATAAACAGAATTGTATCGTCGGCATATTGAAGTATAGATAAACCACCATCAACCAGATGTGGAATCACTCCTTCAATCTGGCCATCAGCCTTGGCACGCTCTATGAGTATAGCCAGCATATCCGCTACAATGTTAAACAACATCGGTGATAACAGATCCCCTTGGCGTAACCCTTTTCGTGTTTGCAAATAGTGGCCGGTGTCATCATTAACCCGGATTGCGACACTACCTCCATACACAAAATCATTTATTAGAGCGCGCCACTCTGGAGAAAAACCTTTCATCCTGAGTGTCTGCTGTAGGAAAGACCACTTAACTTTATCATACGCCTTTTCAAAATCTAGTTTTAAAATAACCCCATGTAATTTCTTAGAATGCATCTCATGTACCGTCTCATGCAAGACCGCCACTCCATCAAGGATGTTCCTTCCTTGCATAAAGGCTGTCTGTGATGGCTGAACAACATGATCTGCAACCGTATTAAGTCTAATGGTAGCCACTTTCGTGAAAATCTTGAAACTTACATTTAAGAGGCAAATAGGTCTATATTGTTGAATCCTTTATGCCTCATTAACTTTCGGTAACAAGATTACTTCACCAAAATTTAGACGAAATAATTCTAGTTGTCCAATATGTAGGTCACTGAACAAATCTAGAAGGTCCGATTTAATCGTATCCCAGAAAGTTTGATAAAACTCCGCTGGAAAACCATCAGGACCCGGTGCTTTGTTGCATTCCATTTGGAAAATTGCCTTCTGAACCTCTTCCTCAGTATAAGGTGCGGTTAGTAGTCCAATTAAGTTTCCTCCAGGAGGCATGTTTTGGTTACTATTTTCTTCAATAATTCAAATGGTACATGCATGCTAATTTTACAGGAAATTAAACCGAATAACCTTTGGCCACTCGAGCACATACTGCCAAAAAAGCAATGCCGTAGCATCGTCATGAATAACAAGGTATGAAAAATGCAAGCGGTGGAGAAAAAAAGCAATTTACGCATAATGTAATTGAAAGCGGTAGAGCCATGATCTAACAAAAAGATGCTTGTCATTTTACGCATATTCGACTGAAAGACACATATTCGAATGATTAAACCGGCAATCATAATTGAAAGACGCATATTCGAATATATAAACAGTTAGGCCTAGTTTGACAACAAAGTTTCTCTAAAACTAAAGTATTGTAAAACTGAAGTATTTATGTGCAGGGGGGAGCAAGCAATACTTCAGTTTCATAATACTGTAGTATTTCTCAGTTTTAGCAAAAACTGCAAGGCGTTTGGCAAGTGCTGTTTTTTTTTTCCTTCAGTATCTATATGGTTGTTGTGTGAGTTGCTCAAATATTCGAATCTTAGTCCTGACTAGCTACCAAGAACAACTAATGACTACCTATTTTTACTTCTGCAAAAAAAATCAAAATAATGCTTCAATCAAAGGACTTGAGATACATGTGTCCTTCTAGTATAAAATATTGTGAGACATAGATAAATGAAAGGCATCAGAGGTACACGCATGCACAAACTAGAACGATGGCATCAGCTGGAGCGTTTTTCGTCGTTCTCCGTTTGAGAAAAAAGTGGTCTGAGGCTGTTTTTTAAATACTTCAAAAATACTCACTACGGGAGAAACAGGCGTTGCCGTGCGACCGATCGCACGGCAAAGAGCCTATTTTGCACGGCAAAGGCTTTGCCGTGCGTCGACGCACGGCAACGTCTGCACGGCATTGTCCCCGACGGCAAAGACAACATTGCCGTGCGCCTGACCAAACCGCACGGCAAAGGCTCGTTGCCGTGCGCGCGCTCGTTGCCGTGCGCTCGAGCGTTTGCCGTGCGCGCGCTCGTTGCCGTGCGCTCGAGTCGTTGCCGTGCGACCCCTCTTTGCCGTGCGCCCAATACTTTGCCGTGCCCATAATTCTTTGCCGTGCGCTTCTCTGTGCCGTGCATTGATCTTTGCCGTGCGCCCGCGCCCCTTCCTGCACGGCAAAGCCCCCTGCAGGCACGCCTCCAGGAGCTCCCAGGAGCACAGGCTTGCGCCACGTGGCTCCTTTGCCGTGCGTGTGCACACGGCAAAGTGACCAAATGTCCTTTGCCGTGTGCACACACACGGCAAAGGGGCCTGATTTTTTCATTTTTTTGCTGTTTTTTGCTTATTCCCTGCAGTTCAAATATTGCATTTCACAAATATAGCATATATATCAATATATGATCACCAAACACATCAACAACACCACAAATACGTCGAGCACACATAGTTCATGCATACAATCCGTTACATAGAGTCCATAGTCCATCCACACAAGTTACATAGAGTCCATAGTGCAATGTTCAATATTACAATCCATTACAAGCATACAATCCGACAAAGCGCACGAAGACCATGCCATCAACCTTGTCCTCCTCCGCTTCCGCCGGCCTCATCGTCATTGCCTTGTGACATATAATCTATAAGCATGTTGATGGAATGAACATTTGCATTTGCATATTGAACACTTGAACAAGTAGCGGGTTGGGCACAAGAGGACTCACCGCGGTTCATGCTCCGGATGATGTTCATGTTGTTGACGGTGATAGGTGTCCCCGGGGTCTGAGTGGGCGGTGGCGGCATCCACATGGAGTAAGGTGGAGGAGGAAGACTCCCCGGTGGAGTAGACAGAGCCGTCTGGCTCATCAGCCAGCTCATCTGTGCCTGCTGCTGCTGCATCATCTGCTGCTGCTGTTGCATCTGCTGCATCATCTGTGTCTGCTGCTGCTGGTACTCCAGAATCTGCCGCTCCATGTTCCGTGCGTGCTCCTGGGCCGCCTGCTCCTTCGCTGCCATCTCCTCCTACGTTGTGTTGCCGCGATGTCATTAACATTTCAATGGAAAGCATGTAAAGGAAATGTAGAGACCCGAGGAAGAACATACCCGTAACCGCTCGACAGCCTAGATCCGAAGCCCGTGGCCGGGGCTCTACCTCAGGCTGGCCGCTCTTACGACCACGACGGATCCGGCGGAGAGAGGGAACCCTCGCTGGGTCGACGCACCCGTCACCAAACCATAGGCGGCCATGCTTCAAGCCTTCTCCCGCAAGCACCGCGACCTCAGGGTCAAAGTCCTCGGCCTCTGGATTGGCCTCCTCGCCGTACTTCGCTTGAACTTGGAGACATACGACGTGCACCGGGTCTCGGATTGCGGGTTAACCCACACGGACCCCGTCTCAGGATCAGGCGTCTTCCTTTGCTTCATCTTCTTTAGCACGGCAAAGACGTTAGGCTTCGCTCCTCGTCCTGACTTCCTGCAAAAGAGAACATGTAATTGAGTGAAGTGACACACCCTTGGAGAGTTAACAAATATATAACATGAATTCAAAGAATGAAGGAACCATTAATTTGCTCACCTCCTTCTGCAGGTGAAGAGAGATGGGGATGCTGCCTTGGATATGCGATCCACCTCGCATCTCCGCCCGCTTCTTCTTGCCCTCCTCGTGCTTCTTGAGGTACCGGGGGCATGTCCACCACATGACCATCGCACGAAAGCACCTATCGTCGTTGCCGACGTACCGAGGAGGGTTCTACATGCACAAGATAAACCCATTATGGTAAAATAAACTACATGGCGATAAAGAAATCAATAACACATAAATGCAAATACCTGCAAGTACTGCCACGGCTGCATGAGCGTGTCGCGAGCGTCCTCCTTACTCATGTGGACGAAGCGGTCGGCGTGCCAATCGCGGACGCATTGAACACGTGCCTCGTAGTGCATGCCGCTCACCCTCTTCCTTGCAAGCTGGTGTAGGACATCATCGCACGCATTCTCCTTGCCCTCGGCCCTCTTGAAGAATTTCTGCAACATAGGTAAAACAAGGGGCATTAGTGCAATTATTGTGAACCAAGGAGAGTGTATGAATGGTAAGAAGTCAAAAGTCACGTACCCAGAATTTGGCAACAACCAAATCCGCCGCGGTGCCGCGGCCAAGAGGATCTTCCGCGAGGCTGTAGTGCGCCCACCTCCAAGCTACGTCGCAGCCACCGGTAGGGAGATTGACTATCCCGTGGAAATAAAATCTAAGTAGGCCCCCAAGGATGTTCGAGTACCCACGTGGCGGTCTCCGCGTCGGGTCTTCAAACTGGAACGAGCTGCACCATGAAACGACAACATCAATATGTATGTGATAATAATTTTGATAATGACAAAATTGCGATAACGAAATGCCAAAAAATAACATGTACCTCCTTCCATAGGGCACAAGAACAACGTGCCCGTAGCGCCGGCTCTTCGGCGAGGGGAGCTGTGTTATCCCACGCCGATATGGCTTCCTATCACGTGGCCTCAGCCTCTCCAAAGCTGGAACGTACTCGGTAATCCTCCGGCTCACACCACTCTAGGCTTGGATCAGGATCGAACACTAAGTTCCCCAACCCCTCATCCTCCGAGAGGTCGTCCTCGTCCCCCTCCTCCTCCTGGTCCTCCCCACCCCCTCCTCCTCATGGTCCTCCCCACCCACCTCCTCCTCCTGGTCCTCCCCACCCCCGTGGTGCTCCTGGTCCTCCTCCTCGTCATCATCATCGGCTGCGGGAGGGGGGCTAGGACTAGGAGTGAGTACCCGCGTCGCATTCTTCCTACGCGGCCGCCCTGTGGGAGCGACAGGAGGGGGGCTAGGAGGGGGGCTAGGTGGGGGGCCCCGCCTCGAAGTCCCTACACCTACCAAGTCCTTGAGCTTCTTTTTAAGACCGCCACCCCTTTTTTTTGGCGGCATGCTTCAATCACCTGCAAACACAAATGAAGAGAGTGGTTTATTAGTACGCAATATTGTAAAGAGATAAATATTAGTGAAAGCAACAGAAATATAAGTAGATGAACATTAATGAAAGCAACAAATAATGCAAAAGGATGAACATTAATTAATTAGTGGAAGCAACAAATAGCTACCATAGAGTTCTCTCAAACATAGCACGGAGTTCTTACAAATAACCTAGCTAGACAATCTCTATTACACGGAGTTATTACAAATAGGCTAGCCTCACAATTACTACTACATAGATCGGTAGCACTGTGTCGCCATCCGTGATTGGACCGCGTGTCTCCTCATCGTCATCGGGCTCGGCGAACCAATAATCATCAATGAAACCTGGAGGTGGTCCATCCGCATCGAGGTCAATCCCTGCTTTGAACGCCTCGAGCAAACTCAGGTCTTCCGGGGCACGGACATCCTCGGCTTCATCTTCTCGCATTGTCTCCATCCATGCCCGCGTCTTCTTGTTCATCGTCTACGACCATGTCATCGATAGTCGGCAAGCCGATTGTGAAATGGCCGGGGAGCCCTTCTTCCCGATAAAACTCGACACTCCTTGCTGAGGGGTCTACGCGGCGGTAATCGTCCTTGTTTGGCGGGGGCGGCCTATTGCGTGAAGGCACCGTCATCACAACATCCCATCCATGTAGACGTTTTGTCGGGTTCTCGCACGCGTACGGGAGATAGAATACTTGAAAGGCCCGGGTTGCCAAGATGTACACATCCTCTCCCTTATAAACGGAGTTCCTTTCAACTTCGACCAACCCAATTTCAGGATCCCGTCTCACCCGACGTGGGTCAAACCAATGGCATTTGAAGACGACGGGATTTAGCCCTTTGTGAAACCCGTAATTCAGCTCGTATATACCCTCGACTCTTCCATAGTAATGGAGCCCATCATCACCTTGACATACCACCCCACTATTTATTGTCTTCGCGTTGGGCCGGCTTGTTGTGTATTGATGGGTCCGGAAGCGATACCCGTTCACGTCATAGGAGTTGAACGCTTCTACGGAATGGTCAAAGCCCCTAGCAATTTTTCTTAGCTCGACTTCATCTCTTTGTCGGTTCTTGCCTACAAGTTTAGCACAAGAAGTTTAGAACGAGAAATGACCGATAAATGTAGGAAGTGCTAGCTAATTTGGATAGAATAGTACCAAATTACAAAACCAGCTACTGAAACCGAAACCGCCTCCCTTATCGAAAATTTGCTTGGATTCTTCCGGGGTAGGCTCCCTGTGGGTATTCTTCCAATGTATAGCCTTGAATTTCCTATACCGATGAAAAGAGGAAGAGTTAGCCACGAACATACGAGTGAATGTTTGCGAATAATTAAATGGTTCGCACTTACTCGATGTACGGCTTCACTTCGACCATGGTGTTTAAGACATACGAGTGGATCAAGGTCCGCTCAGGTAGGTCCGTTCCGTACGGCTTCGAGCCACTTGACTTGCCACCAAGCCCCACGAAGATGCTAAGCTTGGGTACTTCTTCATTGTTGGCGGCATTGTAACGGAGGACCGGGTTGTGCTTTGTGGGAATGTTGGGATCATAGTGCTTAGTGGTGAAGTTTGCCACCTCCACGTTCGGGACTGCCTCGGCTATGGATGCTTCGATCTTGCATTTATTGCCAGTCATTTGACGAAGCTTTTGTGTTTCTCTCTCGGGACCAAACTGCCAACGGCCCCAATTCGGGCCCCCTTTAAGCACTCCTCCGCGAGGTGCAGGATCATGTGTTGCATCGGATTAAAAACCCCGGAGGAAAGATCTTCTCCGGATCGCAAAGCAACACGGGTGCCTCTTCATCCAGCTTCTCAATCACTTTAGTGTCTAACTCCCTAGCACAAATCTGGCGGAAGAAAAAACTCAACCTCGCTAGCACTCGCCAAGTCTTCTCGGGGACATAGCCTCGAATCATCACCGGCATTATCCGCTCAAGCCATATGTGGTAGTCATGACTCTTCGGTCCTTGTACTCGCAGCGTTTCAATGTTCGGGCCCCTCATCCGAGTTGGCTGCGAACCCATCGGGGAAAAACAAGGAGTCCTTCATCCATTGGAAGACCTCCCTTTTTTGGGCCTTTGTGAGGCGGAACGGAGCGTGTGGCTTAGTCCAAGTTTTTTTGGCACCATTAGGTGGCTGCATGTTCAACTCCGGCCTATCACACCACCTTTCTTGATCAATTCGAGCCTTTATGTTATCCTTCGTCTTCTCGGTGTCCACAATCGTGCTCCAAATGGCTTCACCGATATTCTTCTCGGTGTGCATTACATCAATGTTATGCGGGAGCTCGAGAAACTCAAAGTAAGGGAGCTTCCATAAGCACGGCTTGTGAGTCCATTGGTGTGTCTCCCCATATCCTAAGAAACCATTCCCATCGGGGCTAGGCTGAAGAGCATCTAACTCGGCCTTGATTTCCGTTCCGGTCTTCGGAATTGGCTTCGGGCCACGGACAACACGGCCTTTCTTGAAACTCTTTACATCACTCCCGTATGCATGCCTCCGCTCAAGGAACTCGTCGAGCTTCATCAAAGCATGAATACTTGCCTCCCTTGTTTAGCCGAGAAGAAAGTCACGGCCTGTCTGCACTGTGGGCAAGGCCACTTCCCATGTGTACACCACCCGCAGAACAAAGCACGTGCTGGCAGGTCATGCAGGGACGTGTGGTACCACACATACATATCGAAGTACTCCTTCTTTGATGCGTCATATGTTCGGATCCCGCGACCTTCCCAGCCACGAACCAAGTCATCCACCAGCGGTTCCAGGTACACATTCATGTTCTTGCCCGGGTATTTGGGCCCCGGGATTATCATCGACACAAACATGTTCTCCGATCTCATGCGGACGCCGGGGGGAGGTTCATGGGAATAACAAACACCGGCCAACAACCGTATACCGCAGCCGACATACCATATGGATTGAACCCATCGGTAGATATCGCAATCGCTACGCTCCTCGGGTCACCTGCTTTCGGTGGAAATTTCTTCACAAAGTTCTTCCATGCGGTACCATCCGACGGATGTATCATCTTGTCGGTGTATCTCGTTTCCTTCCACGGCCCACCTCATCCGCCGGGCAGTATCCTCGGTCATGAAGAGCCGCCGGATCCTCGGTAGAACTGGAAGATAGCGGAGGATATTCTTGGCAACCGTGGTCCGCCTCTTCCGACCATCACCATTGCGGTCTACCTCAAAGTACCTAGAGGAATTGCATTTGATGCAATAATTTGTGTCAGCGTGCTCCTCTCCGAATAGCATGCATCCCTTTGGACAAGCGTGTATCCGCTGAGATGACATCTTAAGGTCACCGAGCAATTTGGTCGAATAGTAGAAGTTTTGCGGCAAGAGGTGCCCTTCCGGCGGAAGGCTGCCTACGATGACCAGAAGTTCATCGAACCCATCTCTCGCACAAGTTCCTATGGCACTTCAAGGCCATAAGGCGAGCGATGGCATCTAGTTGGGTAACCTCTCGTATTTTCATGTAGGGGTTTCGCGAAGCAAACGAGCCTCATAGTACTCCTTTGTGTTTTCCTCCGGGTCCTCACTTGTCTCCGCATCCCGAGGTGTCTCCACCTCTACATGAGAGCTTTCAGGCACATTACCATTAGCCAAGTTTTCTAAGCACCTATCAAAACCGAGTGTCATATTCCCCCTAGGTTGAATCTGCCGCACCTCCTTCCTAGCACGTTTCTTTGCCTTTTCTCCATGGTAAGTCCAAATCCCGTAGGACGGTGTGAACCCAAACTTGATCGGGTGCATACTCATAGTTTCCTTGTCCCGTGCCTTTCGGTTAGCGCACTTACTACAAGGGCACCAAACACTTATAGGTCCGCTTAGGGATGGCAAACGCCCTATCCACAAGCTGCTCGGTCTTTTCTCCCCATTCATCGGTATAGTTCCACCGACCGATTCTCGCCATCGTACATCCAGCCACGATTATCCATCCTCTAATCAGCAACAAAACAGACGAACATAGCATTTATATATCAAATAGGAAATAAATGCATCATATATTTATTTATGTTACGCGTGCATCAACCTGAAACTCTACTAGGTGGGCTCCTAGCAGCCGCCGGATCCGTAGATTGAGTACGTTCTCCGTGCTCTACCCCGATCCGAGACAGAATTTCGGCAGCACCTCCCCGCTGCTCTCCCGATACACGTCTCGGCAAAAAGCCGAGAGGGGTGTGCATCCGGAGAACAACGGGGAGGCGCTACCGAAATCCTGTCTCGGATCGGGGTAGAGCACGGAGAACGTACCCAACTACGCATCCGCCGGCTGTCCCGATAAATGCCGTAAGAGTTACGGTTCATAATATGCGAGACCACTAATGCATATTTATCCGCGTAACCCTTACGGTCGGGAAGAGACGCCTAGGTATCGCGACAGGACTTGGTGATCTAGACATAAAGAAAAAACCTAGGTACAAGAGAGGCGAACGGATTCTCACCCTCGAAGCGTGACCGACAGCCGGCAAGAAGACCAACGACCCTCTGAGAGAATCGTCGAAGAAGATCCGAAACGCCCCGTCAAACACCCCCGCGACGCCGCCCCTCGTGTCCACCTCGAAGCATCGCCTCGCATAACAAAAAAAAAACCAATTAGGGGCTATTAATAATTACCATGTATGCGCGTATATAGAGTATATGGAGCAGTAGAAAGCCAATGTTACTTTTGCTGCTTTGTGAATGAGGTAATGCAATGTTACATCTAAGAAGAGGACAGCGAGGGCTCGGAGCATTTGTCGACGCTCTGCTATGCACCAACTGCTTATATTTTACAAGACTTTGAACCATTTTTGATCCGTGGCAGAACTTTCAGTCACTTGCTCGCCGTATGTGCATACCGGGATGCCAGTAAAGCTAGCTAGGCCGTCATCTCTACATGGATAATTTATCCGTTCCTTATCTTCTACCTCCCCGACCCCGACCTCGACACGCCTCGCGCGCGCGCGGACAAAGAACCCTCCCGCCGCCGCCATGGGCGCCTTCCTCCCCTCCTGCTGCTCGCCGTCGCGGCCAATGCCGGCCTGCTGGCCACGCCGTCGCAAGCCCTGACCCAGGACGGCCTCCACCTACTCGACGCCAAGCGCGCGCTCACCGTGCCTGACGGCACGCTCACCGACTGGAACCCGACCGCCGCCACGCCCTGCGCCTGGACGGGCGTCACCTGCGACACCGCCGGCGCCGTCACCGCGCTCTCCCTCGCTAACACCAACCTCGCCGGCCCGTTCCCCGCGTCGCTCTGCCGCATCCCGCGCCTCGCGTCCCTCGACCTCGGCGCCAACTACCTCGGCCCGGAGGCCGCCGTCGCCGGGTGCAACGCGCTAACACGCCGGGTGCCGCGGCCCCGTCGTGGTGGTGCTGCTGTCGGCGGTCGCCACGATGTGCGAATGGGAAGGAGGGGGGGGGGGGGGCCTGACCCGGGACCTGTGACCGGGGGAAGGGGCTGCGGCGGCGTGGTCGTGGGCCGGGCAGCGGCGGCTGGGAGGAGCAGGCGGTGGCGGCGACGGCGTCGTGGGGGCCAACGGCGGCGCGGCGCCTGGGGAGGAGCAGCAGGTGGCGGCGGCGGCGTGGTCGAGGTGGCGGCGCGGCGCCTGGGAGGAGCAGCGAGGAGGCAGCGGCGGCGGCGTGGTCGAGGTGGCGGCGGCGGCGTGTGGGGAGGTCGGCGTGTGGGGAGGTGGCGGCGGCGGCGTGTGGGGAGGTCGGCCTGTAGGATGCGTGGAGGATGCGGATGCGTGTGGCTCAGGACGTCCCCGACCGCGCCTTATCCCCACACTTTGCCGTGCGCCGTTCTTTGCCGTGCGGCAAAGGGCCTTTGCCGTGCGGGCACTCTTTGCCGTGCGCAGACGGTGCCTTTGCCGTGCGGCGGGGTTCTTTGCCGTGCGCTCGCGCACGGCAAAGCATTTTTTTTTATTTTTACCACTTCTATAACACTAAGAATTTTATTTGTAAATTATCAATAACATTAAGTTTTATTTGTAAATTATATTAAACTTGTTTTTCAAAATGTGTATTATTTAATACTATATGTTTCATGTTTTTCAAGAAATGTGTGATTAACCATAACCCTAACCCTAACCCTAAATCCTAACCCATTGATCTAGCCACATTAATCATAACCCTAACCCTAAATCATATAACCCTAAATCATATAACCCTAAATCATAACCCTAACCCTAAACCCTAACCCTAAATCCTAACACATTAATACTTAACCATAAATCCTAACACATTAATACTTAACCATGCATCATAAACCCTAACTCTAACCCTAAACCCTAAACCTATACCTAACCATAAATACTTACCCTTTAACCTAAATCTTTGGTTCTCCATGTGTATATGTACTAAACAAACCTAAAAGAATGAAAAGTTACATTGGTGCACCCTCGCGCGGAGAAATCTAGGGGGTAGACCCGCCGGGCACGCGTTCCGCTGTTTTGGGGGAGGAGGGGGATAACGACCGCCGGAGCACCGGAACCCCACCAAACCTTGCATGTGGACCTATTCTATGTGTCAAAGTGTGATGCAATTAAGGTGTGATTCACAAAATGGTGCATGGCATGGATCCCCGGTCTGACATTCCTCACCTTCGGGCGATAACACTTACCGATTCCCGGACGTGTACGCTGAAGTGTCCCGCCGCGGGTATATCGGGGGCTAGACTGTGCCAAAGGGTGCCACACATGGTTTTCCATATGTCCATGGACTAAACAAACCTAAACCTATGAAAAGTTACATTGGTGCACCCTCGCGCGGAGAAATCTAGGGGGTAGACCCGCCGGGGCACGCGTTCCGCTGTTTTGGGGGAGGAGGGGGATAACGACCGCCGGAGCACCGGAACCCCACCAAACCTTGCATGTGGACCTATGATATGTTTCAAAGTGTGGTGCAAGGTCTAATGGTGCAAAAGTAGCTCCCCTAAACCCTAAACCCTAAACCGGGGAGGCTTCGAGCCCTAAACCCCTCTAAATCCCTAAACCACGACGCCGGAGCTGCGAGAACCATGCATCATAAACCCTAACCCTAACCCTAAAACCTAAACCTAAACCTAACCATAAATACTTACCCTTTAACCTAAACCCTAGCCCTAGCCCCTAAACCCTAGCCCTAACCCTACACCTAACCCTAACCGAGTAGACCCGGCACACCGTCGATCGTGTGATAATGGCTCTAGCTGCGGGTATATGTGCCAAAGGGTCCCAATCTTTGGTTCTCCATGTGTATATGTACTAAACAAACATAAAATAATGAAAAGTTACATTGGTGCACCCTCGCGCGGAGAAATCTAGGGGGTAGACCCGCCGGGGCACGCGTTCCGCTGTTTTGGGGGAGGAGGGGGATAACGACCGCCGGAGCACCGGAACCCCACCAAACCTTGCATGTGGACCTATTCTATGTGTCAAAGTGTGATGCAATTAAGGTGTGATTCACAAAATGGTGCATGGCATGGATCCCCGGTCTGACATTCCTCACCTTCGGGCGATAACACTTAACGATTCCCGGACGTGTACGCTCGAAGTGTCCCGCCGCGGGTATATCGGGGGCTAGACTGTGCCAAAGGGTGCCACACATGGTTTTCCATATGTCCATGGACTAAACAAACCTAAACCTATGAAAAGTTACATTGGTGCACCCTCGCACGGAGAAATCTAGGGGGTAGACCCGCCGGGGCACACGTTCCGCCGTTTTGGGGGAGGAGGGGGATAACGACCGCCGGAGCACCGGAACCCCACCAAACCTTGCATGTGGACCTATGATATGTGTCAAAGTGTGGTGCAAGGTCTAATGGTGCAAAAGTAGCTCCCCTAAACCCTAAACCCTAAACTAGGGAGGCTTCGAGCCCTAAACCCCTCTAAATCCCTAAACCACGACGCCGGAGCTGCAGAACCATGCATCATAAACCCTAACCCTAACCCTAAAACCTAAACCTAAACCTAACCATAAATACTTACCCTTTAACCTAAACCCTAGCCCTAGCCCCTAAACCCTAGCCCTAACCCTACACCTAACCCTAACCAGTGAGACCGTGCACACCGTCGATCGTGTGATAATGGCTCTAGCTGCGGGTATATGTGCCAAAGGGTCCCAATCTTTGGTTCTCCATGTGTATATGTACTAAACAAACCTAAAAGAATGAAAAGTTACATTGGTGCACCCTCGCGCGGAGAAATCTAGGGGGTAGACCCGCCGGGGCACGCGTTCCGCTGTTTTGGGGGAGGAGGGGGATAACGACCGCCGGAGCACCGGAACCCCACCAAACCTTGCATGTGGACCTATTCTATGTTTCAAAGTGTGATGCTAGGTGTAATTCACCAAATGGTGCATGGCATGGATCCCCGGTCCGACATTCCTCACCTTCGGGCGATAACACTTAACGTATTCCTCGGACGTGTACGGCGTGAAGTGTCCCGCCGCGGGTATATCGGGGGCTAGACTGTGCCAAAGGGTACCACACATGGTTTTCCATATGTCCATGGACTAAACAAACCTAAACCTATGAAAAGGTATATTGGTGGAACGTCGCGCGGAGAAATCTAGGGGGTAGACCCGCCGTTTTGGGGGGAAGGAGGGGGACGGCCGCGGAGCACCGGAACCCCGATATATGTGGGGGATGAGCATGGAGACTAATTTTGTATTTCACATAGTGTAATAAATAGTCATCAAAAAGAAAAACTAATTAACAAAATAAATATAAGTAGTAGATGAAATAAAATAGTTAGAAAAACAAAAAAAATGTATATTGGCGCACGGCAAAGGAGGAGCGCACGGCAAAGGACCCTTTGCCGTGCAACTTGTCTGTCCGCACGGCAAAGTCCGGCCGCACGGCAGTGCTCAGGCCTTTGCCGTGCGCTGTTTCTTTGCCGTGCGGCTTGCGGGGACTTTGCCGTCCCGAAATCTTTGCCGTGCGCTGCTCCAATTCTTTGCCGTGAGAAACTTCTTTGCCGTGCGCCAAATCTTGCTTTGCCGTGATATGTTTCTTTGCCGTGCGCTGCGCTAATACTTTGCCGTGCATATTTTCTTTGCCGTGCGCTCTTCCTTCTACGCACGGCAAAGAAATCTTTGCCGTGCAGCAGCTCACGGCAAAGTTTGGCTGCACGGCAGCGCCTGATTTTCCTGTAGTGACTACAGTTTAAGGGATAATAAAGTATTAATACTACAATATTTAGTCACAACCAAACACATTAAAGTATTTGAAACTGTGGTATTTTTGAAAACTGTGGTATTGCTCAAATACTTCGAAAAAACTTTGCTACCAAACACAGCCTTATGCATGAGCATATTAAATCAAATATTATTGTTTTTTGGAAATAACAATTAGAAGTTGTATTAGCTCCACATTATTTACTACTAATAAGATGTCTACCACGACAAATGGCACAATAACATTTCAAAACAAATACTCCAAAAGCAATATCTCCAAAATAAATATGGTAGATAAGCAAGAACACAAATATAACTACATGTAAAAAATCTAGCCGCATGTACGGGTTACGTACCTTGCTAGTTTTAAGAAAAAGTGTGGCTATTTCGAGTCGACTCAGAACTAAATTCATTCTCAGTCAAATGATGTTAATAATTCTTAGTTGTAACATGAGTTGCAAGTTTTTTTTTTTTTTGCGGGTAACATGAGTTGCAAGTTGCAACTGATAACTAGCATAAATCACAAAACAAATCTATTGACTGAGCACGAGCTTAGTTCTCATAGAACTAGCAAATCCCGTAAGAAAGAGTGAACGGTCGCGACAAGAACAGCGGGTCGCCGATTCCTACGTACGTGTATACACAAGGTGGTCTGTACTCTGTACGTACGTGCAATCGTACATCCGGCCGGTCGGGCTATAAGAAGGCTCTGGCATCACGGCTCCGAAGAGCACAGGTAACAACACATGATGCTTTCCGCCATGAACGACGATCTTGTGTACGTGTGCTCTGCTCTGGCCGTGTCAGTTTTGGCCATCGCGGTTGTCCAGCTTGTGAAGGCGCGACAACGGCTGCCGCCGGGGCCGCTGAACCTGCCGGTGATCGGGAGCGCGCACCGGCTGGTGAACGCGCTGCCGCACCGCGCGATGCGCGACCTGGCCGGCGTGCACGGCCCGCTCATGTACCTCCGCGTCGGTCAGGTGCCGCTGGTCGTGGTCACCTCCAAGGAGGTCGCCCGCGAGGTGCTCAAGACCCACGACGCCATCTTCGCCACTCGGCCGAAGCTCATGGCCGGCGACATCGTGGCGTACGGCTCGACGGACCTCCTTTTCTGCTCCACCCCCGGCGACTACTTCCGGAAGCTCCGAAGGCTGTGCGTCCAGGAGATCCTGAGCAACGACCGCATCCGGTCGTACCAGGACATCAGGGAGGACGAGGTGCGGAGCCTCGTGGAGGACATCCGGGCGGCCGGACCATCGGCGCCGGTGGACCTCAGCAGGAAGATCTACAAATTGACCAACGGCATCGTCTCCCGGGCGGCGTTCGGCATGAAGAGCAGCAAAGCCGAGGACTTCGTGGCGGCCATCAAGCACAGCTTCGTCTACTCCACCGGCTTCTCGATCGCTGACCTCTTCCCTGGTTTCACGGGGATCCTCAGCTTCCTCACCGGCCAGAGGAGGATCCTGGAGGGCGTTCGTGACACCATCGACGGCATCCTGGAGGAGATCATCAACGAGAGGGAGCAAATCCTCAAGAGCGGCAGGTCAACCGCGTCGGAGAAGAACCTGGTGGAAGTTCTCCTGGGCCTCCAGGGGAATGAAGACTTTGGATTCCCCATCACCCGCTCCACTGTCAAAGCAGTTATCTTGGTTAGTACGACTACAAAATTTCATAGTAAGATTTTCACGCCTCAACGTTCAGTTAAATAAGACTTGATGCCTCTACAGGACATATTTGCGGGTGGGACAGAGACATCCGGGACATCCATGGAATGGGCGATGTCGGAGCTGATGGCGAACCCAAAGGTGATGGGTAAGCTGCAAGGCGAGATCAGGGCGGCGTTCGGCGACAAGGAGTTCATCAGCGAGGCGGATCTCCGGGCGAGCGGCAGCGTGATGAAGTACCTCGGGCTGGTGATCAAGGAGACGTTCAGGCTGCACCCACCGGCGCCCATCCTGGTCCCTCGGGAGAGCACGGAGGCCTGCGAGATCAACGGGTACGTGATCCCGGCGAAGACGAGGGTGGTGATAAACTCGTGGGCGATCATGAGGGACCCCCGGTACTGGGAGGACGCGGAGGAGTTCAGGCCGGAGAGGTTCGAGGGAGCCGGCCGCATGGACTTCCTCGGCGGCAACTTCGAGTACACGCCGTTCGGGTCCGGGAGGAGGATGTGCCCCGGGTACAACTACGGCATGGCGAGCATGGAGCTCACCCTCGTGCAGCTCCTGCACTCGTTCGACTGGAGCCTTCCGGATGGTGTGGAGCAGCTCGACATGACCGAGATCGTGTCGCTGAGCCTGACCAGGAAGACGCACCTCATGCTGCGGGCTGCCCCTCGTGCGCCGCTGCCTTCTTCCTAAGAACTAGCCTAGCAGCGCTAGTGCAGTGTCGTGGGATGGATGCAGCCATGCCCATGCATGCTACTACCAGCTGCAGTTTAATTTAGTTGTGATGTTCGTCATTCCGTGCGTCTTCAACAATGGCTGGGGTAAGGGTAGTAGTAAAAAAGATATGTTAGCAGTTTGGCGCTGTAGTTTGAATATTGTTGCTTGTCAGAGGATGTTTGTGTTGTAATATATGTTCAGTCATGATATATACACATGCCAGACGGTGTATCATGTATGTACCAGTGTGTGATGTATATCCTTTTTGTATATCTATCAAATGCATAGACTTATATTGTGGTACACAAAAGTTGAGGATAACCGGCTGAAGGAGATCGGCAATAACGACCAAAAAAGGGAAGCAGACTATATTGCAGTTGCACGCCAGGCGTGCAGTCCTTGGACTTTTTTGAGAGCAACCACATATATTTCAATTATTGAAAATCAAGTTACATGAACACACAAATGTGGAAACTGAAAGATAGACCATGAGAAAACAGTTATCCTGGAAACTTAGCAAGTAAAACCCTAAAAAATGAAAAAATACATAATCATTCTTAGGGTTTCCTGCACTCGCCGAAGCCAGCGGCCGCCACCAAACTCCAACGCCGCCTAGACAGACGTTAGAAGAGACGCCGAACCTATTGGATGGTGTGGTCTCCGCGCCCCGCGCCGCTGACATCTGTCCCCTCGGCGCCGCTGACATCGCTCCTACTGAGTTGAGTCGGTACGTGCACGGACTGCTGATTAGTTCGACATAGGCCGGACCCAGGCCGGTTCGTGGGCCTGCATGGGGTGGATGGAGTATCCTCCGATTGGATCACAGACCAAACAGGTTCAGGTTCCATCCTCCATCTCCGGTCTTTCTTGACTGTCAAACAAAAAAAAAAAATCTCCGGTCTTTCTTTCTTCTTCTATTTTCGTCTTGCGCACCGCATGCATGGACTAGCTTTAATTTGCCGCTGAAATCCATTGCAAATCCACTTTCCACCGACTTCACTAATCTATAGTCTACATCCATCAATTGATTTTCAATGCATATTAATCAATAGTAGCTCCGTGCCGGTGCCGCGGTCACGCATGTGCACCTCTACGTCACCGATCGATTTGCCACTCCAGCACAACACAACACCAAACTAGCTAGCTCTTGCCACCCATGCATCGCCATCCATTTCATCTTGCCTACCTGCGGCACCTCAAGTGCGTACAAATACCCACATATATACATGTGCACATGCTTTGAAATTTGATTTTCGACGTGCTCCTCTTGGGCTATGTGGGAGACGAAAATTTGGAGGGCGGTGAGAAAGAAATTGCATCTATACCAGCCTTGAAATAAGAGATGGAAGCAGGGCATTATCTAACGTTCGATTGGAACGAAATGGACGGATATGATGGTGATCCGAGAGAAACTGCCGCGGATGGATGAGTTGGCCCGTGTCAGATCTACCGGCCCTTGCAGCACTACAAGAATTCCCGCTCTGGTTTTTAGTTTTGGCTTCGAAAAGTTTGGGTTTGAGAGCGGGATGCAAAAATTTGGAGCAAAGTGGACGGGCGGGCAAGTCGAAATATCAACACACTAAACCCCCTCACCCTTTCCACCGAACACCACCACAACGCAATTAATATCGCTTTGCCCACCCTGACGTCAACACAGTGCTTCTTCGTCCGCGCAAGAAACAACAAAAAAGATGGCCGGCCGGTCAGCGACTTAATTGGCTCTCTCACCTAGCTAGCGTACTGCACTCGTGCACGCAAGGTCGATCGACTTCCATTAGCTACCGTCAAAGTTGCCTCCTTATTTACCGGACGGACTGCACTCGTGCACGGAAGGTCGATCGAGTCCCACCATCTTCCTCCAAAAATTTGGGTATCCACCTGTTTTGTTTCGCTACTCCTCTTTTTCATTTTGTTGAAGAACTCCCCAATTTGTATGAATGAGCAAGTTTAAACGTGAAAACAACTAGTACTGATTACTCGAATCGAACAAGTTTAAACATATTTAACATACAAACTAGACAACAAATAAAGAAAAAACTATAAGCTAATTCTTGGCCTTTTTGTTTTGAAGGCCCTGCCTCGTCGTCCTCACTCATGCGCCTCTTGCTTGTCACCTCCTCATCGGAAGAGGAACTGGCGGACGACGCATCCGTGGAGGAGTTCGAGTCGGAAGTGGCGTCTTCGTCGTCATCATCGCGTGAACGGATGACGACGCGCCGCCCGCGCCTACGCCCTTGCCCGGGCCCTGGCCTCCTCCCCGGAGTCCTCTTCCTCCTCGCCGTCGCTGCCGATGGCGCCTCCCTCCTCCTCCTCCTCCTCCTCCTCCTCCTCCTCCTGTCTGTCGCTGGCAACGGCGCCTCCGTCCTCCTCCTCCTCTATCGGCGTGGAGCCACGGTCGCTGGGCGTCGCTGGCGTTTCCCACCAATGCCGCCATCCTGGCGGCTTGCCCTCGCTCTCCGAGTCCGACGACAAGGTGTAGTCGCTCATGGCCGGTGTTGGAGGAGGGAGGAGGAGAAGAATGGCAACGGTGTTGGACGTGAATTACAGCAGGCACACGGGTTATATTCAGCAGGATTAATGGCGACACGTATAACGAAGAGGTATGCGGTTGCTCTTCCGCGGTGGTTCGGCGCTCCATTCCGGCGGTTGGCAGGTTGATCGGCGCGGTTGCCACTCCGGCGGTTGACATCGGCGCGCTTCCTGTGCTTTAATTCGAGGACGATCGAGCCAGGAGGAAGCGAGCGGACGCTAGGCGCGACCGCGCAGCGTCCGCGGAGACGCAAACGTGCCGCATATTTGCGCCACGTTTGCATCGCTGCAGACGCCCCGAACACGATGCACCGCCCCGCTGGAGCAGGGTGCAGACGTATTTCCGATCCGCGTGGACGCCCTGCCGCACCCAAATGCCCTCGCCCCGTTGGAGATGCCTTTAGAGAAATATCGGCATCACCGGCCCTCACGCCCTGCCCTCGTGTATCCTAAAGCGGCGCGGGCGGTGCGTCAACGGTTAGGTTTCGACCGATTCATTCTCTAGAGGCTAAAGCGGCTTGTAATATTTTCCATGTTATGTTATTGACAATTACCTAGTGTTCCACTGTTTAGCTGTGTATTTGCATCGCCCTTCACGTATCCATGCATGCATGCGCGAGGTTGCTCACACGTAGCTCCAGACGTACAACCCTTGGGTTCTGACCCCGGTCGAGCTCAGCTAGGTTGTGTTGCTGGTGTCCCATGTGAAGTTGCCTACGTGGTGTCCTGGAGTGGCATCAATCAGTGGCGTAGTCAAAAAAAAAAAAAAAAAAAAAAAACAGAGGGATGCTAACTTACCTTATTATTAAAAAATCCACTAACTTGTTGTAAAAATTCACCGGAGTAAAAGTACATTGCTACTTGCACAAAAATAAATAGTAAATTAATGACAATTTTTTTTATTGCATCACCTTTAGAACTACCATCATGACCTTGAGATATCTCCGCAACTGAAACTTTATTATCATGATTCACCATCCACTTGAGACATCATCATTTTAATTAAAACAATGTAATGAGAATCAAAGCATCAATCTAAATTTGTCGGGTGTGGCACATATCCATGCAAGTTATTTCAGGCAGGAAAATACCGTTGCAGCCGAGGACAAAAGGCGGCGAGTGATTTTCATCGTAACTTGGAGTGCCGCTGATGATTTCTAGAGCGTATGGCGTCACCGGCTTCAGGTGAGATTTTCAAAATTCAGTAACATGGGGATCAGAGGAGACATGGAGAGAAATTGAGAAAACGAACAGACAACTTGCGTGTTACCCAGGCCTTGGAAGTTCCTCTCGCTACATATAATTGGGGCTATGTGACAAGCTAAGGAACAAACTGCTCAAGCGGGGCGGCATGGTGCTGCGCTTGTGGCCTACTCTATTTCTAGACTAAATCCTCATACGTGATCTAGTGGCATGTTTGGTTGGACCGGTGCTACACCTTGAGTAGCACCGGGCCCGGCTTCGGCCCTAGCCTCGCCTTTTGACCATGATGATAGCACCTCGATATCATATGGTCTTAGTCGACATGTCATCTAGACTTGTGGACTTTATGTTTGTGCTCGACCATGGACATCAAACGGATATATGTGGCGTGGTCTCAACTGTCGGAGACTACAACTTGTTGAAGTTGATCGATACACCTATCAAGTTTTTTAGGCTAGAAAATACCTTTGCAGCCTAGGTCGAAAGGTCGCGAATGACTTTTACCGTAGCTTGGAGTGCCGATGAGGATTTCTCGAGCGCCCGGCACAGCCGGCTAAGGGCATGGGGTGAGATTTTGCAAATTCAGTAATATGGGGATAAATGGAGATGAGGAGAGAAATTGAGAAAATGAACAAACACGACTTGCAGGTGACCAGGCCTGGAAGTTTCTCTTGCCGCTTGTCATTGGGATGCGTGATGAGTCGAACGAACAAGCTTGATGCTCAAAGGGGCCGCCCGGTGCTGCGATTTGTGGCCTATTCTATTTCTGGACTAAATCCTCATACCTGACCTATTGGCTTGTTTCGCTGGACCGATGCTAGAGCTCGAGTAGCACCGAGCCCAGCTCCGATCTCGGCTTTCGACCATGGTGATGACCGATTGGCCTGTTTGGCTGGACCGGTGCTACAAGTCGAGTAGCAATAGGGCCAGCTCTGGCACTGGCCTCGCCTTTTGACCATGGTGATGGCACCTCGATATCACATGGTCTTCGCTATGTGTCATCTAGATTTGAGGATTTTATGTTTGTGGTCGACTATCTATCAAATATTGAAAGGGCATAAACCACTTTTTAGGCAAAACATATTGTACTCCCATGTCCTCGTGATTGGTATAGGGCGTCATGTATGCATGGGCATAGTTTGCCACACATGATCTCGTGATAGGTAGGGCGTCATGTATGCAAAAGAAGTCAGTAATAATTTCTACATGCATTCAATTCCCAAAAACGCATGGAGAGTTGGGGACTCGTTGTGGGAGAGAGAACCCAAGCGGCTAGTCGATCCAGCTTCAGCTTGACTCAATTAATTTCGACTCGAAATTCGTTCAAACGTCGATACATCTCCATCTAATCAACACCTTCAGGCGGCTAAGTCTCTCTCCGGCACCCAACAGATCAATATAATCCCCTTTCTTCAGAGGCCCTCTGCGCCGCCGCTCGCCGGCCACCATAGCCTCGCAGGTCTCGCCGGCCACAAGTCCGAATCCTACCCCAGCGACACCACGCACCTCGCCTACTTTCCCCTCCCATTCGCATAACCTCCTCATCTTCCTATCACCTTTGCCGCCGCCGGCGACGGTCGATTCGGCGAGTCCTCGCGCTGCAGACTACCGCTCTCATGATACGCTGCCCCACCACAACCCTAGCCCGCAGTGGATTCCTGCTTCTCGGCGCCGCCTTGGAGTTGTGCAGCGTGGCTCCTTCACGACGCCGTGCGGTGGCCCTACACGTCGCCCCGATGCCGGACGCTGGTGTTGATCCGGTGCTCTGCCGCCAGTCCGACCGCTAGGGTTAGGGCCAGGATGAACGCCGGCGTCCAGGATGCCGCCTCCGTCGGGATCAACGCCATCGTCGATTCGAGCATCAGGGGCCTCACAGCTGAACAGTTCAGAGGTAAGATTGGTCTGCCACTTCTCTATATGTGCCTCTTCTGGTTCCATCAGTACAGGGGACTTTGCCGTTTCACTACTGGTATTCATGCATCGGTGCTCTTGGCCATGTTCTACAGCACTCACTTTCAAGTTGGTTTTGCTTACAGACTCATAGACCACAAATATACCTTCTTCTCTGTCTAAAGTATGTTTAACAAATACACTGAAAGAAAATAAAGGTGTGTCACATTTCCCTTGTGAATTTGTATATCTTTTCGATTATTGATCCATGCATGTCTTTTTTTTTTTGTAGATATGAGAAACCAGCAGCTAATGCAACATGGAGACGATCGAATGGATGATACTGACCAAGCTCTCGCATGATCTAAGGAGGTTAGATTTCTGTTGTAGTGTTCCTTTTGGGTTCATGGTTGGTACGTAGAAAGACTTCATCTGTTGCGTGCATATAAGATGGTGCTTGTAGTTTCAGTGGTCTTTTCGGATTATTTCTGTTCTATTGTGTAGGTTTGTGACAAAAAAGCTCTCTGGGATGGCTAGGACCGCCCATGCTGTGGCACCCACGCTTTGTGTCCTCCTACTTGGGTTTTCCTGCAACCCCACCTGGACAGAGAGCCGAGAGACGTGCGAACACCACTGCCCCGGCTTAGGCGAGAACCCCAGGATGCTAATACAGCTTCTACATGTATTCATCGAATTGTTTCTAATATTGGGAGGTAGAGGTATAAACCCATTGTCCCAAGTGTTTTTGTGTGTCTCAAGTGTTGTTTTGGCAAAGCACCTACTGAATTATATCCTGATGGGTAATACATAACCTCTAAACATTTATTTGCCATGTTTTGTCATGGATGCAACCTAGATGTCGTTGATCTATTGGTTTAAAATGTTCAATGAGTAGTGTAGCAGCAAAAAAGAGATGATTAAGTCTGGACCTATTTGGTATCTTGTTGCATGCAAAAAAGGGAAGAATATGGTCATAATATATCTGGGTGATTTTTAATTGATTTACTATGTCTAAATCTTGTTGTAGTACAGCAGCCACATATATTTAACATGTAATTGCTCAAACCTGATGTGATCTGCAAGTACTATTTTCTGGACCTGACCATGAGCAAGCCTTTTATATTCAAACATGATCAAACCTGCATGTTGTTGCATTGATTTAACCTTGAGTAGTGTAGGTCATCATCCATTTAGATTAGAAATTTAATTTGGACCTCATTTGGTATTGCCCATTGAGAGCAAGAACCAATATATCTACAACTCATATATTTTTTCTTTCTTTTAAAGAGTGGTATATGTGAAAATCTTACTACTTTTGTGAAAACTTTGATGTTGGAGTCTTAGTTAAATAAAGAACTTTGACATTTGAGCTGCTTTGAATGGTAAGTCTTGGTTTTGGGTTTTGTGAGGTTCATATTAGTATGCATCTGATAATTGCAAGATGCGGTTGTAGGTTTCATTTCCAACGCACCTCTGTCAAGGCATCACATAGGCTATCAAAGGTTGCTTGGATGATGTTTGCTCAGATTTCATTATGACATTTCAATCCATTTGAGCTAATGATCTTTCACTTAGAAGGGAAACTTGCACCTTGTGTTCAAGTTAATGGAAACAGACATGGAAGGTGTCATACGTGATATGAACATTGTATTATCTCCAGTGGGCATTAAATCTTATATTTAGTTGATGTTGAAAGGTCTATCCCTTCTGGCATAAGCAATGGGTGTTACACATGCACTGATTATCTGGCTAATTTTCTTTGTGATAAAGCAAGATTTAAATCTATAACACAAGCTATACTAGAGGGATATGAAACCAAATAATTTACATATCTGCTGATACTTTCTTTAAGTAGTATTATTGATTCTTATTTTGTATATATTTTTGTAGACCGTATGTAAAATGTTGATTAATGGTTTTAATTTACTGGTTGTCCTTTGAGAACGTGACACATTCTTGCTAGTAATTTTTGATCTTGCATTAATTTAAGTACCTCTCTACTTTTGAGGCAGATGAATTTGTTTGCAGTTTCTTTCTAGTATGCTTTTGGATACTATTCTAGCCCCTCTCAGTAGCAATAGCGTGCTAATGTTTAAAATATGCAATCTCTTAAACCAGCTAAGGCATGAGTGTTGTATCTTTGAAGCTGCCCACTTTTGTAGGACATGGAAAAGATTTCTGGATTGAAAATGTATACTATAATCTTTATGATATTTCGAATATATTTGAAATATTTGCTTCCTATATGAGTTTCTTGGATCACCATTTGTTGCATAACAATGCTAAAAAAATATTTTTTTAGCAAGGACACTTCCTTCCAAACTCATCAATCATGACTGTTGTAAATGCTTAGGCTCAGTGTTACTATTTTCATCCTTCCAAGCCCAAGCCATCACAAATGGCAGTTGACAAGGATGGTGCACCATTTACATAGGATCAAACACACTACTGTTAGCCATTGGTGAAAGAGCAGCACTTAGCTCGACTACCAGATTTGAACAAACTGGGTAACCGTAGCCATGAAGATGGCCAGATGGCAGAGCGTTGGGGATTGATGTGCATCAATAGATTAGAAATGATGAGCTAGGGAGACAATAACTATTCTCTTATTGCTTGCTTGACAATTGATACATACAATGTCCCATATATATGAGGACTTACTTGACCACTAAGTAATAATCCAAAAGATATGCAATCCAATCTCTAACTCTAATCTTATCTCTTTCTTGTTTAAATTAGATCCCTTCCTATCTGAATAATATCCCATACCTATCTGAGTATTGCCCAATTCTATGTCCCTGCACAAAGAAAGCTACATTATATCCTCTGCAATAATTTTATATCATAAACATCATGTAGGAAAGTATCAATTTTTTGTAGTGTGGTCTACAACAATTTAATTAGTTTAGAATGTATCTTTCATTTTAGTTAAATTGTCTTAATGGACACTTGAAATTTGACTATTTTTAGGCCCATAGGTCTTTGCACGATGGAACCGAGCAACTGAATTATTGTTTGCACTAAGCAGTATGAATCTGCTGTTGATGTCTTGGATGCTGGTTGTATTCTTCCTGAATTGCTGCTGAGACAACCTTTCTCTAGTTTTATAAATGTAGTCCATATAATTATTTGTTTCAATCTATTCGTGATTGAGATATATTCTCTATGCTTTTCAGCGTAACATGTAATTAGATAGTTAATTTATGACGTGAGAACCGCATGTGTAAAATAGTAGTATTATGTACCACACAAAACATTGTTCTCAAAGCTCGACCGACAAGTAGACTTCTTTCGACAATCTAATAGGTTGAACTGGACAAGTTGACCTAGTGTATGATTCAATACTTTTTGGAGGATTCGAACATTTGATTGTAGATTGTTCAAATAGAAAGCTATTTCTTCTAGCCACAACATCCAATCATCATTTGTGCCATATGTGAGGAAAACTGGATAGAAACAAAATATAGTAGTGTGATAAAGAAATGTTTAAATGAATTAAGGTTGTTTTAAATTTCGGTACTTGTTAATATAGCATGTTCATATTCACAATTTTTTTTCTAGGTTTCACAGAAATGGTTGTGGTTGGTGCTGGCTATAAGACATTTAGTTATTTTGTTAAATTGTGCTTCCTTTTCTACTGGTAAAGATCTATGGAATCATGGGTGATGTGATTTTGTTTAATTAATGCAGGAGGAAATGTCAAAAATTTGTGAAGTAGTTCATGATGGTACAGTGGAACATAATGGCAGTTTGTGGACATAAAAAATGTAGCAAGCGGCCGATTATATGTAACTAGAACTATCTTTCTTTCTTTCTCCTAGATGGTATCACAGCTGGTGATTACAAATTCTGGGTTATCATATTAACGATATTTTTTCTGTTTTTTAACTCATTAAAAAATCAGACCTGCTAATGAACATAGGTACACCCATTGTTAGAGAAGGAATGTTCCATACTCACCATTATGGTTTTCATTTTTTCTTAAAGTTATAAGTCAAGTTCTTACTAGTTTAAGTGGTTCTAATGGTAGTATCTTCTCTTTCTTAATAGATGGCCCCATTTTGCTGGTCTCACAACGAGCCACGTCACTGGATTAAAAGTTTTCACCTATCCTTTCGCCAGACCGACACGCCGCCAGAGAGCTTCCTTTCCTCGATAGAGTTCCACAGAAACGAAACGGTAGAGCACCATTAGGGCAGCCGAGCGGCCGTCGCCTCTTAATTGTTTTCCAATATATGCCCACCAGACCACGACGCATCCACAACCCCGCCATTCTCTCAGGCCTCCTCCATCCACGGATCTACCTCTCTTCGGTTCTCTGATCTGCTTGCTCTCCACCGTGGCGTCATGGCGGAGATCACCCAGAGGTCACATGCAGTATTCCAGGTAATTGTTTTGGCTTCGAGGAATCAAGGTATGATCGACTAACGAATCCAATACCAACGCCGGAGTCGATGAGCTCTCTATTTTACGTATTGAGGTTTCGAGGAGTCCGCAACTATAATCGACTTACTTTCTGATCTTGATTCATCTCTGTACATGACTACCACATGGTTTGCGTTTTGCCCTATTCTAGGGACTGTCGTCAGACTTGCTTCTTCGGTGGTTACATGCTGCGTTTGACTTATTTGGGTTTCGTTTTCTGGTTCGATCGCATAAGAATTCAGTAACCAGAAAGTACCGGTTCTTCAGATTGTGTTGGTTAGTTAGTCTTAAGTCATGCTTTCTATACGAGTGCCTTTCAGCTGAAGTTTCTGTCTACTATAATTTAACAATCCAGTGTAAGGCAGGAATGTTTTTTTCTTCAGCAAAAAACCACCTTTTGTCTACTAACAATTTCTGAAGTTGGCTTTCATTTTGTTCCTTTTTTTAGATTTCCATATTAAGATTCCTGTGAAGAAAGTTCACAATCTTCCTATGAAGAAAGTTCACATCCTGTAGTTAAGTGTGGCATTTTTCTCTTCCAGTATCTCATGGATACTTCATTGTGCTAAGAAAGAAAGGGCACAATGCTACATGGGTAAGAAAGTTAGAGGGTGAATGTCAGACAGACCGATGCAACAAACATGGGGACTATTCTCCGTTTAAGAGAATGTCTGTGAATGAATATTTGTGTAAATATTGGTAGCGTGATATGTCTGCTCCTTTTGATGCTACTAAAATTATTTCTAACACAAACATGTATCGAGGTGCAACTTAGTTTTTTCCTGGTATGTCACACCCACTCCTATTCCAATTAATGTTTTTGTTTTACCAACCTAATTATTGTATCTGTCAAGATTAATATAATTGTACACTACTATTACAGTACAGTTTCAAACAATAAAAGAAGATCCTAATCTTTTCAGGAGCATGCTTTCAAAATTGTCTTCTGAAGATCCACCAAATCTTACGGAGCTCAAATGTACCTTCTGGACTGTTCTGTTGCAGTAAGCATACATAATCAGTAACCTTTATATGATGTCAGGTGACTTGACAGGGACCGGTAAATACACACATTTTCTCATATTCTCATACAGCTATTTCTGTAGTTCATCATACAAAGAATTAAACACTGATTTCCTTCATACTAAACACTGATTTCCTTCATATTGTAGATACTTATCATATAGCTATTTTCGTAGTTCATCCAATGAATGATTTGTTCACGGATATTCTTGCACTATTGGTAGGAAGAATTAAACATGGAATACTTTGTGCTTTTATATTGTATAATACTCACCAATCTAATTGAGCATATCACACGCTGTGTTTACTAAACAAAGAAATAATAACAATGGTCCAAAATGAGGTGTAGATGGAACAATTTACAACTAAAAATAGCCTATTAAATTTTAGTTTACTTTGGCTGACCTCATGCACATCAAATGCATATGTCCAGAAATATTTGCTACAGACCACAACTCAAGTAACTACTTCATTTCAATTCGCCTGTTTAAGTTTGCAAAGATGGAAAACTCAAAATCCCGAACCTGGTAGCCATTCCATCTCACGCACTCGTGGTTGCCCACGCCGTCAGTCCGTGATAATAGCCCATACCCGCATTGATCAGCTTCTGTTGCAACTGAGAAACATCCTCATTCGCAGAAAACTTTGTGGAATAAAGAACTATACTTATACTTATGTCATCGCCTGTGTCACATGTACCTTGAACCTGCATGGATATTATTATTAGTAAACCCAGCTTCAAGTTTTTCCTGCACCATTTTCATGTTTGCTTGCTCAAGATCTTTACGCTACTCAGCTGTTTTTTCTTATTCTTTAATTTTTGTCCGAAAAATATCTGTGAAATCATGTAGGCGTGCACCATGTTAATGCCTTAATTCATTAACTACTACTATTTGTGACTTCTACAAAAAAAACAACGTTACTCCACCTATATAACACCATTACACAATTACTCTTTATCAGTTTCTAAGCATTCATTACACAATTCTTATTATTATTACGGTTAGACATTGTACGAATTATTATCAATAACACCTATATAACACCACCCTAAGCACTGTACTATGTACAAATTCATCCTTTTCTTCTGCACAGAGTTTTGTCTATAAGCCATACATGGCTAATCTGCAAGAAGGCAGCAGGTATGCCCACTTTATCAAGTTTTCATTGGTTCTTCCAGCTTTCCATACTTACCTGATCGAAATCCACAAAACCATTTGCAACAAGATGCAATCTGATCCAAAAAAGAAAAAGTGCCTCACTCTTTTCTTCATTCATCCAGAGAAGCTCACGCAGGGTACATGGAAGCTATTGCAGACTTGATCAAGAAGACTGATATATTACTTTCAAAGGCACCACAAAGCTTCTTGAGGAGCTCCCATTCAAGGCTGCCAAGTACATCATTTAATACATGAAGAAAGGAATTCCCCATGTACAAATTGTCATCAACGAAGAAGGCACCCCAGCCAAACAACTTCAAATAAACAGTACCAAGCACCATGTTGTTTATAGTGAATAAGAAATTATAATGATCAAATTCTCGAATACAATCAATAATAACATTTCCCTTTTTGGGTAATCTTATTCACACATTCGGTTTCTTACTTCATTTATATCAGATTTTCTAAAATGATTTATACAATAATATCAGCCGAAAAATTCTGCTGCAACGCGCGGGGTATCATCTAGTATGTTGAATTTTAGAGTCTCATTAAATGCTTTATCATATATGTCTTGGTTTGAAGATTTTCATACATGGAAAGATATCTTATGAGCCTTCTCATGTCAACACGATGCTCTTTTTCTGAGTCTGAAGCTGCAATTGATCTAGAATGTTTGTTAGTTTTCTAGAATACGAGAATGTTTGTTCATTTTCTCTCTATTTTCGGTTTCATTGGAAACATTTTTCAGGGTAACACCATTTAGCACGTGACTCCCACATTTGGCTTTTGTTTATCTGCTTCTTTATTATGGCTTTGTGTATTGCTGTTGCAGACTACATGGTGGTTCCAGATTATCACGATAGTCCTAGTACTAGTACTCCATGGTATAAACTTGGTTTCCTTTTCCTGCCATACTAATCTCTCTTGCACAGTTGCATGCAGTATGCATACATGACAGTCTACAGACAGAGTTGGAATAGAATACTTGCGTAAGGATGCAAAAAAAAAAAATCTATTTCCCCCTCTTGGCCAGTTTCATGCAACTATACATTATTTTAGGTGTAGTGTTATAATTGAAAATAAAAAGGATATTTAAGATTTCTTGCTTATGGTTATTCTAGCTTATAAGCTGGATTTGATATTGCTAATCGAGTTTCTTTTCGTGCGACTATACAATACTTTTGTACCTGCATTGTTATTTAGAATTGGATATATTGAGGGACAGAGGGTTGGTGATTTCTCTCTTCCATATCCGAACTTATCAACTCGTCATAGATGATAGTGTGGATTCACATGATGAAACTTTAGTTTGTATCAACCTCATCAACCCTTGTCCCTTGATATAATTGGTTACTCGTGTACTTTTTTTGGTTACGCTGACTGTACTTGGCTGATGTGCATGTATCCTTGATTCTTTCTTGATGGTGTCCTTTTATCACATTGTATGGTCTCTTTCTTTTCGGGGATAATTATTGTGTTCTAGATAAAGTGATAAACATCACCATACATCTTCTAAGTTGATGTATTAGCTTTCTGAATGTATTATGTTGTTCTATAATGTTAGAAGCAACAAACTATCGTTTTTTTTCCTTTTACCCATGGCATTACAATAATGCAAAATTATTTTTTACAATTTTCTCATTATTGAGTTCCTGTCCGAGTATAATAAATATACTAATAAATATACTAATGGATGTTCCTTGTCCGAGTATAATAAATATACTAATGGATGTTCTGTTGTGTTGCAAGTTGGGAGGTTACATGATGTCTTGCATGTGACGGCGACACTCGGCCTCCGGTACGACCTCTCAGGTGAGCTATTTGTTTATCCTTTGGATCTCCGGATCCTATGTGCCATGGTTGTACTATGCTCTAGACCTCAAGCCACTGGTTGGTATTGCATGGTCTTGAGCTTGTGCAGTGTACTTGTCACTTGTGAATCCTGTACATGAGATGGAATATTCTCCTTGTACTAGTGATATGCGTTGAATTTTGGAAGTTAGATCATTTCTAATCAGTGGACATGTTAGGACTAATGAGATATGCTTAGTACTAGAGATGTTTTTCAAAATTCAGGGTAATTTCATGATCCAAATTGTTTTCTTGGATATCCAATGAGGTTTCAATGAGCTAATTTCAAGACGAGAAGGCATTATTTGTTAGAAAAATTCATCTCGTTTTGTTATGTATTTGCTTCTTTATGGTTGTGTACAGCTGGTTCTAGATAGGTGCTGCAGATTTTCATCCTGGCACTTCATGGTTCACGTATTTTTCTTGTCTGTATCCAGAGTCGTATCATGCTTAGAGAAAGTAGCACTATTTATTTCTGTTTTGGACATGAATTTATTAATTGTTAGAATAGTTCTATTTCTATCATTCTTTATTTCTTTTTTTAGAATTGGGAGTAGAGATTGCTACTGTAGTCGACATTTTTCAACTCCTCGTGTACTTTATTTTCTTTACAGTCCTAACCTTTTGTGCTTCAAACTATTTGGCACTGATGAGCGATGCTGGAGTGGTTCATGAAGCATCAGGTTGCCGCGGGGCTCATGGATGCGACAACAATATCGTTGGGCAAGTGGATGTGGTGGTGGATTTTGGAGGTACTAGTGAAAAACTATGGTCTGAAAGTTGTAATGGCCTGGCTTTTGCTTGAAACGATTGTTTGGAGACAACCTATGCTTGAACTCAACTTACTAGTACTTCAAAAAAAACTAAACTTACTAAATAGCGACAACCCCCTCAGGTATTAACTTTAATTAACTGAAGTGACTCATTTTCTGTGAACTATTGGGTAAAAGGAATCTGTTTAAGACATGGGAAGGAAGTATTTTCTGGATATATTGCATTTCTCCTATGTACATGCCAACTGGGAATTCTATACATGAGATGGTCAATTCTGCTTATACTAGTGTGATGTGTGTTGAATTTTGGAAGCTGGTCAGTTTGATCATTTTTTTAATTACTAGAGTCATTGGGCACTATATGCTTGATGATATACTTAAGCTAGCAGCCTAGCACTAGGGATATTTTCACAATTCAAGGCAACTGCATGGTCCAAATATTTCCTTGTATATCCGACGAGGTTATGTGCCTAGCGAAAGTAGAGCTATTTTGTTGTCAAGACGTGAATGCATTATTTTTAGCACATAATCATCTCGTTTCATTGTGTATTTGTTGTTTGATGGTTGTTTGTCTAGCTAGTTGCACGCGACCAGTAACTGTAATGTGGTTTCGTCTCTCTCTAATAACTCACTGATAGTTTCGTCATCATCATGTTTTAACCTAGTAGCTCAACTGGCATAGGGGTGAGTACCCCAAGAAGTGATATTTCCTTCTTGTTCTACTTTCGGTATTGGTCACAAAACTAACTAATTAATAGTGATGTTGTTTGTTTCGTTGAAATGTGGCTTGCTTTAGTATATGGATATCCGTCCACATGCTCATGAGAACAACCAGTCTGTTGGCCGTTTTTGTTTGTTGATGTGATTGCATATATACTGGATGCTGCCTAGTTGGTCCTTCGTGTGCGCATGCAGGCATGTGAGGTGAGCCAGAGGCACTTGCTGCTGGGCTGGTAAAGATTTAGCTGGTAGAGCGACAATGTGCTGGGCTGGTCAAAATTATGATGTTTTCCGTCCTAGTTCAAATTTATATACAGAAAGTTGCTGCAATTTTCTCAGACCCCACAATGTGTGGGAGCTTTTAGTAATGGGTATGCCCTTTAAAGGTGTTTTAATTTATCTTCGTATGCTTCTCGAAATTTGTCTGCGATATGGGTTGCAACTTGCAAGATTAGCATCCACACGATGGTATCAGGTATTGCATCCTTGTGTACAGTCGCCGCAATAATACCCTAGTATTTTTAACTTCAATATATGATAGGATGTGTTTGACCAGGGAAACAAGGAAAAATATGCTGATAATCTGCTACTCATTTGAGATATATCTGGACTACTCAGCGTTGAGGGGAAACGGAAAACAACTGGTCTATATATTTTCCTGTGACTCCCATCATATCCTTGAATCTTCTATCACAATAGAACTGATTGTGGATACCAGACTTTAAGTGTTGAGGTCGTTCCCACTCCTTTGTACAGCCAGCTATCCTACTACCGTTGCCCTTAGCAGGCTGAATGTTGGCATGGGGCCTAGTATTGTCTACTTATTGCCTGATTGCTTCCTGACATGGAAATTATTTTCCAGATTTATTTGTTTCTTCTTTTAGTGAGAATTTCAAAATCGGACCAGTTACTGAACGCTTTCTTTTTCTTTGTGTTTTTGTATTTCAGGGAGAAGTGGAACTAGCCAGGGGAGGTAGCCATGGTCGCTGGATTTTGTTGGCCAATAGAGCCAGTTTGTTTAGGTTAAGATTCTGTTAACTTTCCTATCACTTCTTTATTATCTGTCATGCCACATGCCACAATCATCAAACCATTGAGTCAATTATTATGATGGTGGTCATCTGCCCATTTAGCTTCTGAGCTCTAGTTTGTCCCATGACACTACACTTGATTTAGTAGTAGGTTAACCGCCTTGGAAATCGTTTTATGTATGTGTAAGTAAATGAGAACCAGACAGATTCATGTGCTAATTTTCTCAAGATTGCATCTTCTTACATGCACATGGCCATATATGTGGATCGGTCACGTGGCCATACATATGTGGATCCTCTTGCATGCCTGTCAGTGTAGCTGCAGTCGTTTGTTTGACTCTATTTTGAGACTACAGCGGATGTTTTGTTGTGTTAGTTTGAGCACTAGCACCAAGTTGACAATAATTGTTACTCTTTGGAGACTAAATGCTCTTTCTCGTTGCTTCTAGCTGCAGCTGGCAAGATGTACATGTCCTGGCGTATGCACCTAGGAGGAGTTGGAACCAGGCAGCTGAAGCTGATGGCTTAGCCTTCCCGTCGCAACCCTTGCATATGCGGTCGAGGAGTGCGTCTCTGCTGATCTATCTTCCAGGATGCCGTCCCACAAGGTTGCGGTGTCGTAGGCCAACCATAAGTAGAGAGTATATAGGGAAACTTTCTTGTTAGGAAGAAATGAAGTTTATGGTTCCAAACGCATGTGATTTTGGCTGCGTTGGTTGATTGTACTAGCTAGCTTGAAAGATCTGTGTTATGCCTCATTGTGCTTTCATTCGGTTACATGTAGGAAGTAATCCATCTCTGTTTCACTTTCATGTATATATAAATAAATGTAGTTGGTCCTGTATTTATGTTGGATGATTATGGCGTTGTGCATGTATGTACCCAATGTGTTGAAAGAGAAGATTGAAAAATGAATCCATCATGTTCTGAAAGTGTTGCTTGGAGAATTTTTTTTATTGTTATTCTCTTGAGGTATATATATTTAGTAAAACATGCTTCAGACTTCATACACAAAAAAAGAGGACTACATATGGTCTGATGGATGCATCCAGATCTCTAGTGATTCTATGCTTGTGTATATATTTTTTGTAAGGGATTGTGTATATCTTTATTTAAAAAAATGTTTTGTTATTGCTCTTATGCTTCTAGTAAGAAATAATATCATTCACAGAGCTGGCAATGCTGGTGTGTAAATTTCATATAGAAAACACAATAAATAATATCATTCCGAAAATCATAGTAGAGTGAAAAGCAAAATCAATGGTTGGTTTGTAGATTTGATGTGCACCTATGGGCACCCGTGAATGCATACACTGCCTCTAATTAACTTAACTGTAAATTGGAATCTGCCGCTGCGTTGGCCGTTGAGCTACCCGTCATATATACTACCTACCTATTTGTTTTGGATCTCCACCCGGAGCGCCCCCATTTATGCGGAGGATTGACTATAACCTCATGGGCCTCTTAGATTACTGCTCAATAATTATGGCATCCAACTCCTCAATCCTTGTGATTCGTTCCTCCTCCTAACAATCCCTCCTACTAGCGAAATCACACCTCCTTCCCGCTCTTCCTCGTATTGTCCTCTCCAAAATTCAAACCTTTTTCCTCTCTATATATACAATTTCACCGTCGACATCCGCGTGCGGGAAGCGCGTGTGACTTAGACTTTGACTTTTACTTGTCGAGGAGAGGAGAGGAGACTGCCATGGCCGGCAGATGAGTGGTCATGGCGAGAGCTCACGTTACTGCATCCCTGTCGTGGCGAGTGGTGATGGCTGGTGGCTAGATCGATCCAGGTATTACAAATCTTCCAGTAGGTAATCCATCTCAGGTTTCGATGATTCCGGTATGAGATTAGATAGGATAGTCATTGGCCGGATGATTGCGTCTGCGAGCTCTTGCTGTCCCAGGTAGTCAATCCATCTTCCCCAATCTTAGGTTCCTGTGTTCACCAGCGTAGCGAGGAGGAGGAACATCTCGCCGGACACGTCGCCCCGGCGTCCGTTGATCACCGGCTTCCATACACCTCCGACGAGCGCCGCGTCGTTGAGCGAGCGAGAGCGTGGTGGCCGGCAGGAGCACCGTCGTGCATCCGGAGAAATCGAACACGCCGTCGTGGTACAGCCCGCCACCATCGGGCGCCTTGCTCGTGAGGTCGAAGTCCACCGCCCGCCCTCCCGCGCCGACCAGGTCTAGGGCGACGACGAGGCAGGCGAAGAGCTGCCCCGTGACGGCGTTGAGCGCCCAGAACCTCTGCTCGTTCCACCAGGTCCTCACCGCCAGCCGACGCTTGGACACTGACACCTCCACCAGGTGCTGCAGCGACGATGACGCGAACACGGCGGCGAACCAGAGGCTCGAGGCCTCGGGGAACGACGTGGCGCCGCGGAAGAAACAGAGCTGCGGCACCGTGGCATACAAGAGCACAGGGAAGGCGTACAAGGCCATGAAGGCGTAGTAGGCGAAGCCCATATTCCGAGGCAGGGAGATGGCAAGGGCGGAGCCGAGGGGGCAGTGCTTGGAGAGGCCAACAGAGAGCATGCCGGACATCCACCGCTTGTTCTAACAATATACAGATATATACTCTAACACCCTCCCGCAAACTCATGGTGGATCCACAACACTGAGTTTGGAGAGTAAAAAGTCATGCTGCGCTCGAGTTTGTGCCTTTGTAAAGAAATCCGCCAACTGCAAATCTGAAGGCACATAATGAACCGCAACAACATCATCCTGCACCTGAGCACGTGTATAAAAAGCATCAACACCAATATGCTTGGTCAGCTCATGCTTGACCGGATCACGTGCAATACTGATAGCACCTGTACTCGTCGGACAAAAGTGGAGTGGGTGTCGTAACTGAGACCCCAAAATCTGCAAGCAACCACCGTAACCAGGTCACCTCAGCAATCAACAAAGCCATAGCCCGCAGCTCAGCCTCAACACTCGAACGAGAAACCGCTACCTGTTTCTTCGTCTTCCAAGCAACAAGCGAACCACCAAGAAACACACGAGTAAGCGAGAAAGTGAACGACGATCCGTAGGATCACTCGCCCACGTAGCATCCGAGTAGCACTGGAGCTGGAGAGAGCTAGAACGAGGAAAGAAAAGGCGACGAGTGATCGTGCCACGAAGGTAACGAAGAACACGGAGGAGATGACTGTAGTGAACAGTGGTAGGAGCTGAGACAAACTGACTCAGAATATGAACAGGATAAGAAATATCAGGACGAGTGACAACAAGATAAACAAGACTCCCAACAAGATGGCGATAACGTGTGGGATCAGGAAGAGGATCACCATCAGTAGGACGAAGCTTAACATTAAGCTCCATAGGAGTATCAACCGTGCGCTCATCCCCAAGAGCAGCACGAGCAAGAAGATCCTGAATGTACTTCTCTTGAGAGATAGAAAAGCCATCAGAAGTGGAGGAAACCTCAATCCCAAGAAAATAGCGAAGAGGACCAAGATCAGTCATGAGAAACTGATCACGAAGACGAGCCTTTACAAAGGCAATATACTCAGAATCATCACCAGTAATGATCATATCATCAACATAGAGGAGGAGAAGGGTGCGTCCACGAGGAGAAGTGTGAACGAAAAGTGCTGGATCATGAAGACTAGGAGAGAAACCAGCAGCAGTCACCACATAGGCAAAGCGCTCAAACCAGGCACGAGGGGCCTGTTTGAGACCATAGAGAGAACGTCGAAGACGACAAACCATCCCATCGGGAACGAGAATACCCGGGAGGAGGCTGCATGTAAACCTCCTCACTCAACTCGCCATTAAGAAAAGCATTCGAACATCAAGCTGGGAGACGAGACCAGCGGCGAACGGAGGCAACAGCAAGAAGGGTACGCACGGTAGTCATATGAGCCACGGGGGCAAAAGTCTCATCATAGTCACGGCCGTGCTCCCGCTGAAAACCACGAGCCACAAGACGCGCTTTATAGCGCTCAAGAGATCCATCGGAGCGAGTCTTAATTTTATAGACCCACTTACACGTGATGGGACGAACACCGGAAGGGGGAGAAACAAGATCCCAAGTGCCAGTGCGCTCAAGCGCAGCGATCTCCTCAGCCATGGCAAGCTGCCATTCAGGATGACGCTCGGCATCCCGATAAGAAGTCGGCTCGAAATGACGGAGAGACCATACCGACTAGGAGAGTAACGAACGGGAGCACGACGCTGACGAACAGGCCGAGAAGGGGGAAGGTCATCTGCAGAAGACAAGTCATCAGAAGAAGAGGAAGAAGGGACAGAATCGGAAGGAGCCGAAGCCGGAGAACGAGGAGTACTAGGTGGACTAGACAAACGAGAGGATGGCGTCGAAGGGGGCGCATCAGAAGTAGGAGGGAGGGGAGGAGGGACAGCAGGGGGTGCATCAGGAAAAAGAAGAAAAGAGATATCATCCACCGGGTAAGTACCCGAGGTGGGGCGAGGATAGAAGGGACGCGTCTCATCAAATGTGACGTCACGAGAGATGCGCATCCGACGACCAACGGGGTCCCAACAGCGATAGCCCTTATGCTCATCACTGTATCCGAGAAAAACACACTCAACGGACCGAGCGGTCAGTTTGGTGCGTTCGCGAGGAGGCAGAAGGACATAGCAGACGCAACCAAATGAACGGAGACTCGAGTAGTCTGGAGAAACACCAGAGAGACGCTCGAGAGGAATGCCACCCTGTAGAGCAGCGGAAGGCTGAATGTTAATAAGGTGGGCCGACGTAGCGACAGCCTCAGCCCGAAATGTGGCGGAAGAGAAGAGGCAATCATCATAGCACGGGTGGTCTCAAGAAGATGACGATGCTTACGCTCGGCGACGCCATTTTGAGCATGCGCGCCGGGACAAGAAAACTGAGCGAGGGTGCCCTCCTCAGCAAGGACACCACGAAGGTGCTGAGAGATATACTCACCCAGCAGAATCAGCACGGAACACGCGAATGGGTGAGGAATACTGAGTGCGGACCATGGCCGCAAAACGCTGATAAATGGAGAGCACCTCACTGCGAGAGTGCATGAAAAACACCCAGGTGTACCGTGAAAAATCATCAATGAATAAGATATAGTATCGATGGCCCCCTTTCGAAGCGAAGGGAGCCGGACCCCAAACATCTGAATGGACTAAATCGAACGGTCGCTGAGAGACAGACACACTAGTAGGATAGGGAAGCTGAATCTGTTTGCCTAACCTACAACCCTGACAGTGTAACGACCCATCTCCAGAGACAGACCCCAGAAGGCCACGATGAACCAAAGACGACAGGCGAGAGTCACAAAGGTGACCAAGACGATGATGCCACTGCTGAAAAGAGCCGGTGACAGAGGCAACAACCGGAGGAGAAGCGGCGGATGAAGTGGCAGCGGAAGGAACACGAAGCCGTCTAACTCCCAAAGCCCCGGAGGCCGACGGCTACGAGGGCCAGCTCCAACCAGGGCTCGTGTGCGACGATCCTGAACCGCACAAGACTCGGCGTCAAGAATGACGCGACAACCGAGAATCGGTGAGCTGGCTAGCAGAGAAAAGGTTCATCCGAAGGCGAGGAACATGAGAAACATCGGGGACGAGAGAAAGAGGGAGTAGAAAGGGTGCCTGTACTAGAAACGGGAATAGAGGTACCATCAGCCGTGACAACACGGACAGGAGAAATAAGAGACCGAAGAGCAGACAGGATAGAAGACTCAGAGGTCATATGAAAGGAAGCTCCAGAATCCAGATACCACGGGGACGTACCTGACTGTGTAGAAAGTGGTGGTCGCGCAGTGCCAGAAGAGCCAGTCACAGAACCAGCAGCGCCCGGCGAGGAAGAGTCTGGAGTAGCGAGCAGACCAAGAAGACCCCTGAGAATGTCCTGATCGGAGAGTGCAACTGCAGAAGATCCCGAAGAGCCAGCCTGGCGACGATCCTGGAACTGCCGACGTAAACCGGGATCCCGCGTCCGGCAGGTGGAGGAAGTGTGGCCAACCTTGCCACGGTAGGTGCAATGAGGACGAGGGCGGAGACTCGGACCGCGAGGCTGCCGACGTAAGCTGGAATCCCAAGCATCAAGCGAGGCGGTGAAGCTGCGCTATCTCATGCGCGAGAGAGGGCGCGACTGGAGAGGTCGAAGTACAATCAGGTGTCGACGAGGAGCTATCATCCACACGCACAGAGGCCACCAAAGGGGGTGACGGAGAGCAATACGCCGATGAAGACAGAGTCGGCAAAGCGCGGTCATAACCACGTGAAGAGGCCGCGAAAGTCGATGTAGAGCGGAATGCCGACGCAGACGGAGTCGACGAAGCGCGACCATAACCGCGAGAAGAGGCCGCGAAAGTCGATGTAGAGCGGCAGGCCGATATAGAGGAAGTCGGCGAAGCGCGGGCAGAGCCGCGTGAAGAGGCCGCAAAAGTCGATGTAGAGCGGCATGCCGACATAGACGAAGTCGGCGAAGCGCGGGCAGAGCCGCGTAAAGAGGCCGCAAAAGTCGATGTAGAGCGGCAGGCCGAGGGAGACAAAATCGGCGAAGCACGGCCAGAGCCGCGAGAAGAGGCCGCGAAAGTCGGTGAAGATCGGCGAGCCGACGTAGACGGAGTCGGTGAAGCGCGGGCAGAGCCGCGTGAAGAGGCCGCAAGCGGCGACGAAGTATAGCTAGTAGTCATGCACGGAGGCAGCGGACAAATACCAAGTACCGAAGGTGGGCCCAAAGAAGAGGCGGGATCAGCAGAAGACATAGCTCTTTTTTTTGTTTTTTTTTTTTTTTTTTTGCTTCAGACGGAAGTCAACTGCAGGAAGGAGATCGATCTCAGCACGGCCACGCGCGGGCCGATCGGAGAGCAGAGAGATCGATAAGGAAGATTGATCCAGTGGGAAGATTGGCCAGCAGGAAGATTGGCCACGTAGGGAGATTGATCGGGAGCCAGCAGGAAGATCGATCGGGACGTGACGTGCGGCCGGAGAGCAGGGACGGGCGACGGGCGACGCGCAGCAGGATCGATTGGGCCAAGCCACGCGCGGGACGGGCGACGGGCAGCAGGATCGATCGGACCAGGCCACGCGCGGGACGAAGAGCAGCCAGGGTGCGCGGGACGAAGAGCAGCCAGGGAGATCGAAGCAGCAGAGATCGAGGACGAGGGACGGACGGGCCGACGGAACAAGCAACTTCGGCACGGAAATTTAGAGGATCAATTTCTTTTTGGCTCTGATACCATGTTAGGAGAATATGCTTGTTGTATTACCAGGGGGCCAAAGGCCACAATATATAGTACATGTACAGGTGCTAATATGCAGGAAGCCCCCTAACATATGGGGAAACTACAATATACAGATATATACTCTAACAAACAAGTCCATCAAATTCTGATGCAGATAACAAAGTCATGTAAACTCGAATATCACATGTTGTTCGTATCAGGCAGGAGAGGGACAGCTAGGCATCTTTCGTTTCATGCTGACCACCCGATGCCATGTTGTCATGTATACACTCAGATGCAAACAACAAAGTCTCGAGTAGACGTCTTTGAGTGGCCGGTCTGGAGCAATCGGTAGTAAATAAATTAACATACCCATTCCAAACCTAGTCTAAACAACCAAAGCCATGTGGTAAAATATGATTATTAACATTGGTGCTACTGTATGACTAGTTCTAATAAACAACAAACGACAAAACCAATCAACTTCTTCGCCGCGTTTCAGGTTTCGTTTAGATCTTTTTGAACCCCTCTAAGATGTACGAATTTCAGCAATTTTGTTTTAAATTTCAGATTAATTGATACAGATTCCGGAGGGTTGTGAAACCAGAATTTTGGTTGAATGACCGAAATTTCGGATAAAATTTGAAACCATGCTAGTGTGCCTGTGATGTCCTATGCACTCCATCTACAACGGACAAGACGTTTCTAATATTCGTGCCAACCAATGCAGTTACTGCAACTGCAGTAGCTTAGCTACGACAGATGTACACAAGTATGTATCTATTTTCTATCTTTATATAGTAAGAGTAAGATAAAGAGGTCTAAAATCGAGACATCATATTAATCCACATCATTCTAATTATATTGGTGGTTTGATCTAAATTTTAGTGCCAAAATTTAACTAGACATTATTAACACTGTCTGTTGGACAAGACTATGTACCCAATACGAAAGAGATCACTATCAATCTTGTTTCAATGGGATATGCACGCTAGATAGAATCAAAAACAAAAAGACGAAAGATCGGTGTAGAATAAGGAGTTTGTGCATACTACGATAGGTACTAAATTCTAGGTAATACGGAAAGTGTCGCAATCCCGTAGCCTTTCAGCTGGCCGGCCGTAAGAAAATAAAATTTACCAAGAATAAAATTACCCTTAACTATAAACAAACTGCAAATGAAAAAGCAACTTCTAGCCGGAACTCGTGTACATGATCTGGGTGTATGGATAATACTAGCCATAAGGTTGAGACATATAGGATCGGCAAGGCTAATCCATAAATAGAGACAATATGCTTGAGATATGCATGGGCTCCAGCAATAGAGACACTATGTTAATCCAATCATCCTAATTTTATTGATTGTTGGATCTTAACTTTAGGGTCAAGATTTAACTAGCTAGAGATTATTACTCATGTAACATGGTCATCCAGTTTAACACGGTCTATTGGACAAAATTATGTACTCAATACAAAAGGGATCGCCGATCAATCTTATAACAACAAGAGAAAAGATCGGAAAATAGTAAGAAGGTTGTGTATATCACCATAGGTACTAAATTCTATCGCAATCCGTAGACTTTAGCTGTCCAGCTGGCCGGCCATAAGAAAACAAAAGTTACCAAGAAAATCTTACCCTCAGTTATGTTTAAGATTCCTAGGTGTATGTGTAATAGTAGCCATTCGGTTGTGGGAGACACATAAGGAATTGGCAAGGCTGGTCCACAAATCGAGATAATATGCTTGAGACATGTTTGGGCTCCAGCACATCTAAACACATTCATCTAATATGCATACATTTGTATATGAGACATGCATGGATTCTACTAAACCATCTAATAAACAGTGTCTTAAATACCACGGTTGCTAGGATACTACGTAATATACTCCTGAGACTGGTCATAGTGGGGAGTAACTTAGACTAGTAACATATATATGCCATGTTACTAGTCTAGGTTACTACCTTCATAGTGGGTAGTAACTTATATGTGATGTCATGCATTGTATCATTTATTATGTTGTAGACTCATCTTGCCTTGAGGTGTGTGATGTTATGGTAACATAGCTAGTTACCATCTCACTCTATTTCTTCATTTATTAACATGTCATGTCACCAAAATACCTTGAGATGTGTGATGTTACTAGCTATGTTACTCCCACTATGAGCAGTCTGATAGGCGCGGAATAAACAGTCTCTTAAATAATACCTTATTTTCTACCTGATTCATATTCTATTAAATTTAAGTCAATAGCACGGAAACCTGAATACAGAAATTATGAATGTGAGTGAGAGAAAATATTCTACCATTTTTTGATGGTCATTCACCAATAATTGAATAATGAAGTGCACATTTAAAGACTACAATGATATTGTCACGAGCATAGGAAAGCATAGTGAAAATATCTAAATTTCACGAACTAAATAATCGGTTGTAACACAAAGGAAGGTGGTCTCACATCAATATTCATATTTTGTGCTTAATGGAAAGCTTCTCAAGAGGTTATATGCAAAAAAATAGACTAAAAAGGTGAAGATAATTAAAAGAAAAGAAATATGTAAATTATTATGAGATATATGCCTCTTTGATTCAATAAAATCTCTATGCATTTTATGTAATAATAAACTATACTTCCATCATTCCTGAAAAGAATGAGATTTCAATTTGAGCAAGTATTTGACTAAGAAAATATTGGTTATATGCCAACACAAATTATATCAGCCAAAACTAGTTTCGAATAGGAATCTAACGAGATACCAATTTTGCATAACATAACGACGTGGGCTTAGCCCAGTGGTTAGGGTCGCAGTGGCGCACCCTAACGACCAGAGTTCGATTCCTGTCAGGGACGAATTCTGGAATTGTCACGCCAAGTCCCGCTTCTACTATATCAATAGTGTTCTAGTTCCTCCTAGACACTGTTTCATTTTTTTTAATAATGTATTATTAGACAAACTATTGGTCAAAGTTAAATTTGAAAATAATGCTCACCTTCTACTCATGAACGGAGGGTTAGTTTTGCATGTTAGGACACTGTCCTCAAGGACATGAGTTAGCCTCTATCACCAACCTATCGGTAAGAACATTTGTACAACTGATAGAAAAAATACAAGTCCAATTGAGTTTCCTCCAGGAGGCATGTTTTGGTTACTATTTTCTTCAATAATTCAAATGATACATTCATGCTAATTTTACAGGAAATTAAACCAAATAACCTTTGGCCACTCGAGCACATACCGCCAAAAGAGCAATACCGTAGCATCGTCATGAATAACAAGCTATGAAAAACGTGGGCGGCAGAGAGAAAAAAAGCAATTTACGCATCATCTAACTAAAATAAGTACATTTGTTTAGATTGGAAAGAGAGGTAGGGAATTATTTGGATGAGTATGGGCCCAACCAGCCTTGGCCTTGGACCTGACCCTGTGGCATTAAGGGCAATTTACACATGAACCTGGCGTGTGAAATCGCAGCGAGGTTTACAAAACAACATAAAGCAGAGTGTAGCTTGGAAAATGGCTACATTTAAACATGGACTTTTTTTTTTTTTGAGAAACACAGTACAAACGCAGGCGCTCATATACACGCGCATACACTCACCCCTATGAACGCACACACGCACACCCTACCCCTATGAGCACCTCCAGAAGACTGAGCCGGCGGATTGGATCTTGAAATTGACGAAGTCACCACAGGCGCCTCGCTGTCGACGGGAACGTCGCCTCCCACTGAATGAATATTCCGCCTTTATGAGACACACAGATGTCAAACCTGGAGTTTGAACTCTGGTGGGCTGGGGGTAAACATGGACTTATTTACACATGAACCTGAAATGGTGTCATCATTTTAACGACAGCTTTTACTCAGACGGACCGCAGATGTGGCAACGTGAATGTGTTCATAGATATATAAACACACATGAGTTAGTAGTAAAAGAGGTCTGACTCGCAATAAAAAAGTAGTAAAAGAGGTTTATATGAGCACAATAGAGTCAGCTGCTACGAGTGGTCACTATGGGAGTACAAAGACATATAAAAGTGATGGATAAGTGATAGATTTGGGAAATTACTACAAAATATAGGGCTATATGTACAAAAATCACTGTTGCAAAGAAATAGCCACGATCATTGTCCACCCCAATAACAAGCATCCTCAAACATAATTGCTTAAGACCTGCATGCCTAGAATCTTACTATATTCATCGAATATACAAACATTTATGCATGAGCATATTAAATCAAATATTATTATTTTTGGAAAGAAATAACAATTAGAAGTTCTATTATTAGGTCCACATTATTTGCTGCTAATAAGATGTCTACCACAACAAATGGCACAATAACATTTCAAAACAAATATTCCGAAAGCAATATCCCCAAATAAATATGGTAGATAAGCAAGAACACGAATATATCTACATGTAAAAAAATCTAGCCGCATGTACGGGTTACCTTGCTAGTTTTAAGAAAGAGTGAACGGTCAGGACTCAGGATAAGAACAGCGGGTCGCCGATTCCTACGTACGTGTATACCTAAGCAATTCGTTCACCATCTCAAAAAAAAAAAAGCAATTCGTTGACACAAGGACACAAGGTGGATCTGTACTCTGTACGTACGTGCAATCGTACATCCGGCTATAAGAAGGCTCTGGCATCACGGCTCCGAAGAGCACAGGTAACAACACATGATGCTTTCCGCCATGAACGACGATCTTGTGTACGTGTGCTCTGCTCTGGCCGTGTCAGTTTTGGCCATCGCGGTTGTCCAGCTTCTGAAGGCTCGACAACGGCTGCCGCCGGGGCCGCTGAACCTGCCGGTGATCGGGAGCGCGCACCGGCTGGTGAACGCGCTGCCGCACCGCGCGATGCGCGACCTGGCCGGCGTGCACGGCCCGCTCATGTACCTCCGCGTCGGTCAGGTGCCGCTGGTGGTGGTCACCTCCAAGGAGGTCGCCCGCGAGGTGCTCAAGACCCACGACGCCATCTTCGCCACCCGGCCGAAGCTCATGGCCGGCGACATCGTGGCGTACGGCTCGACGGACCTCCTTTTCTGCTCCACCCCCGGCGACTACTTCCGGAAGCTCCGAAGGCTGTGCGTCCAGGAGATCCTGAGCAACGACCGCATCCGGTCGTACCAGGACATCAGGGAGGACGAGGTGCGGAGCCTCGTGGAGGACATCCGGGCGGCCGGACCATCGGCGCCGGTGGACCTCAGCAGGAAGATCTACAAATTAACCAACGGCATCGTCTCCCGGGCGGCGTTCGGCATGAAGAGCAGCAAAGCCGAGGACTTCGTGGCGGCCATCAAGCACAGCTTCGTCTACTCCACCGGCTTCTCGATCGCTGACCTCTTCCCTGGTTTCACGGGGATCCTCAGCTTCCTCACCGGCCAGAGGAGGAACTTGGAGGGCGTTCGTGACACCATTGACGGCAGCCTGGAGGAGATCATCAACGAGAGGGAGCACATCCTCAAGAGCGGCAGGTCAACCGCGTCGGAGAAGAACCTGGTGGAAGTTCTCCTGGGCCTCCAAGGGAATGAAGACTTTGGATTCCCCATCACCCGCTCCACTGTCAAAGCAGTTATCTTGGTTAGTACGACTACAAAATTTCATACTAAGATTTTCACGCCTCAACGTTCAGTTAAATAAGACTTGATGCCTCTACAGGACATATTTGCGGGTGGGACAGAGACATCAGGAACATCCATGGAATGGGCGATGTCGGAGCTGATGGCGAACCCAAAGGTGATGGGGAAGCTGCAAGGCGAGATCAGGGCTGCGTTCGGCGACAAGGAGTTCATCAGCGAGGCGGATCTCCGGGCGAGCGGCAGCGTGATGAAGTACCTCGGTCTGGTGATCAAGGAGACGTTCAGGCTGCACCCGCCGGCGCCCATCCTGGTCCCTCGGGAGAGCACCGAGGCGTGCGAGATCAAGGGGTACGTGATCCCGGCGAAGACGAGGGTGGTGATAAACTCGTGGGCGATCATGAGGGACCCCCGGTACTGGGAGGACGCGGAGGAGTTCAGGCCGGAGAGGTTCGAGGGAGCCGGCCGCATGGACTTCCTCGGCGGCAACTTCGAGTACACGCGCGCCGTTCGGGTCCGGGAGGAGGATGTGCCCCGGGTACAACTACGGCATGGCGAGCATGGAGCTCACCCTCGTGCAGCTCCTGCACTCATTCGACTGGAGCCTTCCGGATGGCGTGGAGCAGCTCGACATGACCGAGATCGTGTCGCTGAGCTTGACCAGGAAGACGCACCTCGTGCTGCGGGCTGCCCCTCGTGCGCCGCTGCCTTCTTCCTAAGAACTAGCCTAGCGGCGCTAGTGCAGTGTCGAGGGATGGATGCAGCCATGCCCATGCATGCTACTACCAGCTGCAGTTTAATTTACTCCGTGCGATGTTCGTCATTCCGTGCGTCTTCAATAATGGCTGGGGGTGAGGGTAGTAGTAAAAAAGATATGTTAGCAGTTTAGCTGCCCATGCTGTATCATGTATGTACCGGTGTGTGATGTATATCCTTTTTGTATGGTACGTCGGGCTCACGCGCGCGCGCGCGGGTGCAGCCGAGTCGATCGGACGCGCTTGTGTTAGGACGGGTGCTTCACTACGGCTCGGTCGGTCGTATGGTACGTCCGCGTACGTCGGCGCGGAAAAGAGAGACGCGATGTACGCCTTTGAATCGATCGGTCGGTCGTATGCTACGTCGGGCTCACGTATAGCGCAGTTGGAAGTCTCCCTCGCCTCGGACGCGGTCAACGATGCCCCGCGCCGCTGACACAAATCGCTCCTACTGAGTCGAGTCGGTACGTACGGGGACTGCTGATTACTTACTTCGTCGACATAATAAAATAGAAAACACCAGGCCGGACCCAGGCCGGTTCGTGGGCCTGCATGGGGTGGAGTATCCTCCATCTCCGGTCATTCTTGACTGTCAAAAAAAAAAAAAAATCGCCGGTCTTTCTTTCTTCTTCTATTTTCGTCTTGCGCACCGCATGCATGGACTAGCTTTAATTTGCCGCTGAAATCCATTGCAAATCCACTTTCCACCGATCGACTTCACTAATCTAGAGTCTAGCTACATCCATCAATACTGGTTTCTATGTCGTATGGTGCAGCGGAGTCGATCGGAGCGCAATTAATATCGCTTTGCCCATCCTGACGTCAACACGTACAGTGCTTCTTCGTCCGCGAAAGAAAGAACAAAAAAGATGGCCGGCCGGTCAGCGACTTAATTGCCTCTCTCAGCTACTGTACCTAGCGTACTGCACTCGTGCACGCAAGGTCGATCCTCAAAAGTTGCCTCCTTATTTACCGGACGTGCTCTTCCTATTCTGCACGCAAACACAGACGCCGGCCGTGCAACAGAAACAATTAAGTACACCGGCATTTAGTTTGCCTTGGCTTTTCGCATGTAGTAGTATGCATATGTGTGTACCGACTAGACTTTTCGCACTATCTGCATGCATGACGCCGTTCTTGGTCGATCAAGACAATCGCACCGATGACGGCGACGGTAGCAGCAGCGACGCCAGTTACGTACAATGTTCATGCATTTGTTCAATCGTTGAAACTGCTTCAGTTTTGATTCTGAATTTCAAAGTTGTTGGAGTACCATATTAATTTATCATCCTCAGCGCGCCTCAGCAAATTCTCTCCAATCAACGGATTTGCATCCAGTCTTGCTAGGCTCTAATATATATGGGTTCATCAGTACTATATTGGTGAGTGAATAGGTTCAGTCACTATGGTGTGTATCTTGTTTATTTTAAAATGTCTAAAGCATACCTTATATTTGTGAACAAACGAAGTAGATGCGTGGTAGTACTACGTACTACTACCTCCATTCGTTAGGAAAATCATACACGTAATTACTACCTCCGTTTCAAGAAATAAGGCGCACGCATATTCCAAGACGAATTTTGACCATAAAAATTGAGCAACAAAATCTTGATTACATTATATGTATATAGTATCATTGGATTCGTATTGAAAAACACTTTTGAATGATACTAATTTCATATAAACAATCTTTATCTATTTGAAGTCGGAAGTGGCGTCTTCGTCATCGTCGTCGGTGAACGGACGACGATGCGCCGCCCGCGCCTGCGGCCTTGCCCGGGCCTTGGCCTCCTCCCCGGAGTCGTCGTCGTCCTCCTCCTCCTCCTCCTCCTCCTCCTCCTCCCCCTCGCCAAGATAGGTTAATTGAACATACGTGGTCTCAACTGTCGGAGACTACAACTTGTTGAAGTTGATCGATACACCTATCAAGTTTTTTAGGCTAGAAAATACCTTTGCAGCCTAGGTCAAAAGGTCGCGAATGACTTTTACCGTAGCTTGGAGTGCCGATGAGGATTTCTAGAGCGCCTGGCACAGCCGGCTAAGGGCATGGGGTGAGATTTTGCAAATTCAATAATATGGGGATAAATGGAGACGAGGAGAGAAATTGAGAAAATGAACAAACACGACTTGCAGGTGACCAGGCCTGCAAGTTTCTCTTGCTAGTTGTCATTGGGATGCGTGATGAGTCGAACGAACAAGCTTGATGCTCAAAGGGGCCGCCTGGTGCTGCGATTTGTGGCCTATTCTATTTCTGGACTAAATCCTCATACCTGACCTATTGACTTGTTTCGCTGGACCGATGCTAGAGCTCGAGTAGCACCGGGCCCAGCTCCGATCTCGGCTTTCGACCATGGTGATGACCGATTGGCCTGTTTGGCTGGACCGGTGCTACAAGTCGAGTAGCAACAGGGCCAGCTCTGGCCCTGGCCTCGCCTTTTGACCATGGTGATGGCACCTCGATATCACATGGTCTTCGCTATGTGTCATCTAGATTTGTGGATTTTATGTTTGTGGTCGACTATCTATCAAATATTGAAAGGGCATAAACCACTTTTTAGGCAAAACATATTGTACTCCCATGTCCTCGTGATTGGTAGGGCGTCATGTATGCATGGGCATAGTTTGCCACACATGTTCTCGTGATAGGTAGAGCGTCATGTATGCAAAAGCAGTCAGTAATAATTTCTACATGCATTCAATTCCCAAAACCGCATGGAGAGTTGGGGACTCGTCGCGGGAGAGAGAACCCAAGCGGCTAGTCGATCCAGCTTCAGCTTGACTCAATTAATTTCGACTCGAAATTCGTTCAAACGTCGATCTCCATCTAATCAACACCTTCAAGCGGCTAAGTCTCTCTCCGGCACCCAACAGATCAATCCCCTTTCTTCAGAGGCCCTCTGCGCCGCCGCTCGCCGGCCACCATAGCCTCGCAGGTCTCGCCGGCCACAAGTCCGAATCCTACCCCACCGACACCACGCACCTCGCCTACTTTCCCCTCCCATTCGCATAACCTCCTCATCTTCCGATCACCTTTGCCGCCGCCGGCGACGGTCGATTCCGGCGAGTCCTCGCGCTGCAGACTACCGCTCTGGCACCTCCCCTCCTCTCATGATACGCTGCCCCACCACAACCCTAGCCCGCAGTGGATTCCTGCTTCTCGGCGCCGCCTTGGAGTCGTGCAGCGTGGCTCCTTCACGACGCCGTGCGGTGGCCCTACACGTCGCCCCGATGCCGGACGCTGGTGTTGATCCGGTGCTCTGCCACCAGTCCGACCGCTAGGGTTAGGGCCAGGATGAACGCCGGCGTCCAGGATGCCGCCTCCGTCGGGATCAACGCCATCGTCGATTCGAGCATCAGGGGCCTCACAGCTGAACAGTTCAGAGGTAAGATTGGTCTGCCACTTCTCTATATGTGCCTCTTCTGGTTCCATCAGTACAGGGGACTTTGCCGTTTCACTACTGGTATTCATGCATCGGTGCTCTTAGCCATGTTCTACAGCACTCACTTTCAAGTTGGTTTTGCTTACAGACTCATAGACCACAAATATACCTTCTTCTCTGTCTAAAGTATGTTTAACAAATGAACTGAAAGAAAATAAGGTGTCACATTTCCCTTGTGAATTTGTATATCTTTTTGATTATTGATCCATGCATGTCTTTTTTTTTTTGTAGATATGAGAAACCAGCAGCTAATGCAACATGGAGACGATCGAATGGATGATACTGAGCAAAGCTCTCGCACGATCTAAGGAGGTTAGATTTCTGTTGTAGTGTTCCTTTTGGGTTCATGGTTGGTACGTAGAAAGACTTCATCTGTTGCGTGCATATAAGATGGTGCTTGTAGTTTCAGTGGTCTTTTCGGATTATTTCTGTTCTATTGTGTAGGTTTGTGACAAAAAGCTCTCTGGATAAACACATTTTTTAATAAACCATTTAACCTCTAATAGTAATAAGCACTTTAGTTCGACAGTTTGTAGACCATATTCAGCAGGATATGAACTTGAACTCATCTTATATCTTCTTTATTTTAATGCAATTTAAATTACTCATGGTACATGCCTACATGGGTTCAGTTATTCAATTTCCCACATAATTTTGTTGGCCAACATTGAATGGCATGCTTGAGATACATTTTGTTACCCCTCCATACTATCCCCACTATCTTTTGATTTTCTCTACTCAGGCTTTTGCTGAAATACCTATATTATTTTCTAATAGGTTATTTTGGTAGAACTCAATTGAAGCTGAAGACTGGGAGCTACCAACTAACGGTGAATAAATGAGAAAGATGGAAGCTTTGTTTCTTTAGAACCGTAAACCCTCTTGAGCAGCATCTGCGCGAGAGAGATTGAGTGGGAGGCGCCGTGCAGCTTGTCCGCCGGTGGCCGACCGTAGCGATGCTCCTGCCGGCACCCGGTGGTGGACCTAGAAACTTTCAGAAGCATGGGAAAAGGAGGATAAGCTGCAACATTTTAGATGTAATTGCTATAGAAAATCATAAATTGCAAGTTTTGTGCCATGGGCAAGCCTGGGAGGCCGCCCGGGGTTAGGGATGGCTAGGTCCGCCCATGCTGTGGCACCCACGCTTTGTGCCCTCCTACTTGGGTTTTCCTGCCACCCCACCTGGATAGAGAGCCGAGAGACGTGCGAACACCACTGCCCGGCTTAGGCGACAACCCCAGGATGCTAATATAGCTTCTACATGTCTTCATCGAATTGTTTCTAATATTGGGAAGTAGAGGTATAAACCCATTGTTCCAAGTGTTTCTCTGTGTCTCAAGTGTTGTTTTGGCAAATCACCTACTGAATTATATCCTGATGGGTAATACATCACCTCTAAAAATTTATTTGCCATGTTTTGTCATGGATGCAACCTAGATGTCGTTGATCTATTGGTTTAAAATGTTCAATGAGTAGTGTAGCAGCAAAAAAGAGATGATTAAGTCTGGACCTATTTGGTATCTTGTTGCATGCGAAAAAGGGAAGAATATGGTCATAATATATCTGGGTGATTTAATTGATTTAACATGTCTAAATCTTGTTGTAGTACAGCAGCCACATATATTTAACATGTTTGTTAAAACCTGATGTGATGTGCAAGTACTATTTTCTGGACCTGACCATGAGCAAGCCTTTTATATTCAAACATGATCAAACCTGCATGTTGTTGCATTGATTTAACCTTGAGTAGTGTGGGTCATCATCCATTTAGATTAGAAATTTAACTTGGACCTCATTTGGTATTGCCCATTGAGAGCAAGAACCAATATATCTACAACTCATATTTTTTTTTTCTTTTAAAGAGTGGTATATGTGAAAATCTTACTACTTTTGTGAAAACTTTGATGTTGGAGTCTTAGTTAAATAAAGAACTTTGACATTTGAGCTGCTTTGAATGGTAAGTCTTGGTTTTGGGTTTTGTGAGGTTCATATTAGTATGCATCTGAGAATTGCAAGATGCGGTGGTAGGTTTCATTTCCAACGCACCTAAGGCATCACATAGGCTATCAAAGGTTGCTTGGATGATGTTTGCTCAGATTTTATTATGACATTTCAATCCATTTGAGCTAATGATCTTTCCCTTAGAAGGGAAACTTGCACCTTGTGTTCAAGTTAATGGAAACAGACTTGGAAGGTGTCATACGTGATATGAACATTGTATTATCTCCAGTGGGCACTAAATCTTATATTTTGTTGATGTTCAAAGGTCTATCCTTCTGGCATAAGCAATGGGTGTTACACATGCACTGATTATCTGGCTAATTTTCTCTGTGATAAAGCAAGATTTGAATCTTTAACACAAGCTATACTAGAGGGATATGAAACCATATAATTTACATATCTTCTGATACTTTCTTCAAGTAGTATTATTGATTCTTATTCTGTATATATTTTTGTAGACCGTATGTAAAATGTTGATTAATGGTTTTAATTTACTGGTTGTCCTTTGAGAACGTGACACATTCTTGCCAGTAATTTTTGATCTTGCATTTTCCCCCAATAACAATACTAATATAAAGTACCTCTCTACTTTTGAGGCAGATGAATTTGTTTGCAGTTTCTTTCTAGTATACTTTTGGATACTATTCTAGCCCCTCTCAGTAGCAATAGCATGCTAATGTTTAAAATATTCAATCTCTTAAACCAGCTAAGGCATGAGTGTTGTATCTTTGAAGCTGCCCACTTTTGTAGGACATGGAAAAGATTTCTGGATTGAAAATGTATACTATAATCTTTATGATATTTCGAATACATTTGAAATATTTGCTTCCTATATTAGTTTCTTGGATCACCATTTGTGGCATAACAATGCTAAAAAAATATTTATTTAGCAAGGACACTTCCTTCCAAACTCATCAATCATGACTGTTGTAAATGACTTAGGCTCGGTGTTACTATTTTCATCCTTCCAAGCCCAAGCCATCACAAATGGCAGTTGACAAGGATGGTGCACCATTGACATAGGATCAAACACACTACTGTTAGCCATTGGTGAAGATGGCCAGATGGCAGAGCGTTGGGGATCGATGTGCATCAATAGATTAGAAATGATGAGCTAGGGAGACAATAACTATTCTCTTATTGCTTGCTTGACAATTGATACATACAATGTCCCATATATATGAGGACTTACTTGACCACTAAGTAATAATCCAAAGGATATGCAATCCAATCTCTAACTCTAATCTTATCTCTTTCTTGTTTAAATTAGGTCCCTTCCTATCCGAGTAATATCCCATACCTATCCGAGTATTGCCCAATTCTATGTCCCTGCACAAAGAAAGCTACATTATATCCTCTCGCAATAATTTTATATCATAAACATCATGTAGGAAAGTATCAATTTTTTGTAGTGTGGTTTACCACAATTTAATTAGTTTATAATGTATCTTTCATTTTAGTTAAATTTTCTTAATGGACACTTGGAATTTGACTATTTTTAGGCCCATAGGTCTTTGCACGATGGTACCAAGCAACTGAATTATTGTTTGCACTAAGCAGTATGAATCTGCTATTGATGTCTGGGATGCTGGTTGTATTCTTCCTGAATTGCTGCTTAGACAACCTTTCTCTAGTTTTATAAATGTAGTCCATATAATTATTTGTTTCAATCTATTCGTGATTGAGATATATTCTCCATGCGACCGGCTCTGCCCTCGGGTCGCTCCCCCGCGGGCGACTCTGTGGCGTCCAACCCTAGCTCTCCTCCACCCCCTCTCCTCCGCCCTCCCCCGCCGCCGCCGGCGGAAGCCGTCGGGCAAAGCCCGGACGGTGCCGGCGGCGGGGGCCCTTCTCTACCCGGCGTTCTCCTCTCCAGGCGGGCTGGCGGCGGTGCACCCGGGTCGACGAGGTTCCGGCGGCGGCACGTCCGGGCTTGGCCGCGAGGGTGGCGACGAGGCGGCGGCGCGGCTGCTTGGCCGCGGGACGGCGTGGGGGCTCGGGACGACGCCTGCCTGGCCCAGATCTGGGCCCTTCGGGCCCCATCTGGGTCCGGGCGGGCCGGCTCCCTCCCCGGCGGTGGTCCTTGTGACGGACGGTGGGGCGGCCAGCGTGAGGGGTAGCGCTGCCGGCAGTACGTACGCTGCGCGCGGAGACCGGATCTTCACGAGCCCGCTCGGGCTCGGCCGGGCCAGGCCGGGCCTCGGTGTGATCCGGTCACCGCGTCCGGTCGGTGTCCGCAGGTGGCGGTGGAGGCGGTTCCCTCCGACGTGGCTGCTGTCGTGCTACCTCTCGCTCCCGGTTGGCCCATCTTGTTCCTGATGTCCCCAGTTCGTTGGTCACGGTGAGACGGCGGTGGTGCTTGCAAGGCCGTGGTGGCGTGAGGTGGTGGGCGGCAAGTGTGGTGGAGCATGTTGGAGCGTCCAAGGCGGGACTACGAGGGTCGGGAGAAATCCCTGTCGGTTCCGCCGACACCGACGCGGTGACGCCCGCGGGCGCCACCCTTCCTTCTTGAAGGGCGTCCGGTGAAGCCCTGTTTTTCCCTGTCCTTGCGCGTACCGGGGGAAACCCTAGGTTCACTCCGGGCAGCAGCGTCGTCATCGTCGCATCCCTTCTTGAAGGTGTTGCTTGGTACGCGGGGCTTCCATGTGCTAGGCTTGTGGTGGATATTCTTCGGCGGGCGCAGCGGTTGCGAGGCATCTCCGTTTTCGTCGATCCGACCTTTTTCGGCATTAGTTTCTCTTGTCTTTCTTTTGTGTTTTCTTTTGGGCGTGCTTGTGCTGTTTGCCCCAGCCATGGATCCTATGATGTATCGGTCTTGTGCTATATTAATATCGGGGCGAAAGCCTACTTCGAGGAGATATATTCTCCATGCTTTTCAGCGTAACATGTAATTAGATAGTTAATTTATGACGTGAGAACCGCATGTGTAAAATAGTAGTATTATGTACCACTCAAAACGTTGTTCTCAAAGCTCGACCAACAAGTAGACTTCTTTCGACAATCTAATTGGTTGAACTGGACAAGCTGACTTAGTGTATGATTCAATACTTTTTGGAGGATTCGAACATTTGATTGTAGATTGTTCAAATAGAAAGCTATTTCTTCTAGCCACAACATCCAATCATCATTTGTGCCATATGTGAGGAAAACTGGATAGAAACAAAATATAGTAGTGTGACAAAGAAATGTTTAAATGAATTAAGGTTGTTTTAAATTTTGGTACTTGTTAATATAGCATGTTCATATTCACAAGTTTTTTTCTAGGTTTCACAGAAATGGTTGTGGTTGGTACTGGCTATAAGACATTTAGTTATTTTGTTAAATTGTGCTTCCTTTTCTACTGGTAAAGATCCATGCAATCATGGGTGATGTGATTTTGTTTAATTAATGCAGGAGGAAATGTCAAAAATTCGTGAAGTAGTTCATGATGGTACAGTGGAACATAAATTGGCAGTGTGTGGACATAAAAAATGTAGCAAGCGGCCTATTATATGTAACTAGAAGTATCTTTCTTTCTTTCTCCTAGATGGTATCACAGCTGGTGATTACAAATTTTGGGTTATCATATTTACGATATTTTTTCTGTTTTTTAACTCATTAAAAAATCCCACCTGCTAATGAACATAGGTACACCCATTGTTAGAGAAGCAATGTTCCATACTCACCATTATGGTTTTCATTTTTTTCTGAAAGTTATAAGTCAAGTTCTTACTAGTTTAAGTGGTTCCAATGGTAGTATATGTTGAATTTTAGAGTCTCATTAAATGCTTTATCATATATGTCTTGGTTTGAAGATTTTCATACATGGAAAGATATCTTATGAGCCTTCTCATGTCAACACGATGCTCTTTTTCTAAGTCTGAAGCTGCAATTGATCTAGAATGTTTGTTAGTTTTCTAGAATACGTGAATGTTTGTTCATTTTCTCTCTATTTCCGGTTTCATTGGAAACATTTTTCAGGGTAACACCATTTAGCACGTGACTCCCACATTTGGCTTTTGTTTATCTGCTTCTTTATTACGGCTTTGTGTATAGCTGTTGCAGACTACATGGTGGTTCCAGATTATCACGATAGTCCTAGTACTAGTACTCCATGGTATAGACTTGGTTTCCTTTTCCTGCCATACAAATCTCTCTTGCACAGTTGCATGTAGTATGCATACATGACAGTCTAGAGACAGAGTTGGAATAGAATACTTGTGTAAGGATGCAAAAAAAAATTCTATTTCCCCCTCTTGGCCAGTTTCATGCAACTATACATTATTTTAGGTGTAGTGTCATAATTGAAAATAAAAAGGATGGTTAAGATTTCTTGCTTATGGTTATTCTAGCTTATAAGCAGGATTTGATATTGCTACTCGAGTTTCTTTTCGTGCGACTATACAATACTTTTGTACCTGCATTGTTATATAGAATTGGATATATTGAGGGACAGAGGGTTGGTGATTTCTCTCTTCCATATCCGAACTTATCAACTCGTCATAGATGATAGTGTGGATTCACATGATGAAACTTTAGTTTGTATCAACCTCATCAACCCTTGTCCCTGGATATAATTGGTTACTTGTGTACTTTTTTTTGGTTACGCTGACTGTACTTGGCTGATGTGCATGTATCCTTGATTCTTTCTTGATGGTGTCCTTTTATCACATTGTATGGTCTCTTTCTATTCGGGGATAATTATTGTGTTCTAGATAAAGTGATAAACATCACCATATATCTTCTAAGTTGATGTATTAGCTTTCTGAATGTATCATGTTGTTCTATAATGTTAGAAGCAACAAACTATCATTTTTTCCTTTTACCCATGGTGTTACAATAATGCAAAATTATTTTTTACAATTTTCTCATCATTGAGTTCCTGTCCTTGTCCGAGTATAATAAATATACTAATGGATGTTCTGTTGTGTTGCAAGTTGGGAGGTTACATGATGTCTTGCATGTGACGGTGACACTCGGCCTCCGCTACGACCTCTCAGGTGAGCTATTTGTTTATCCTTTGGATCTCCGGATCCTATGTGCCATGGTTGTACTATGCTCTAGACCTCAAGCCACCGGTTGGTGTTGCATGGTCTTGAGCTTGTGCAGTGTACTTGTCACTTGTGAATCCTGTACATGAGATGGAATATTCTACTTGTACTAGTGATATGCGTTGAATTTTGGAAGTTAGATTATTTCTAATCAGTGGACATGTTAGGACTAATGAGATATGCTTAGTACTAGAGATGTTTTTCACAATTCAGGGTAATTTCATGATCCAAATTGTTTTCTTGTATATCCAATGAGGTTTCAATGAGCTAATTTCAAGACGAGAAAGCATTATTTGTTATGAAAATTCATCTCGTTTTGTTATGTATTTGCTTCTTTATGGTTGTGTATACAGCTGCTACAGGCTACATGGTGGTTCTAGATAGGTGCTGCAGATTTTCATCCTGGCACTTCATGGTTCACGTATTTTGCTTGTCCGTATCCGGAGTCGTATCATGCTTAGAGAAAGTAGCACCATTTATTTCTCTTTTGGACATGAATTTATTAATTGTTAGAATAGTTCTATTTCTATCATTCTTTATTTGTTTCTTTAAAATTGTGAGTAGAGATTGCTACCGTAGTCGACATTTTTCAACTCCTCGTGTACTTTATTTTCTTTACAGTCCCGACCTTTTGTGCTTCAAACTATTTGGCACCGATGAGCGATGCTGGAGTGGTACATGAAGCATTAGGTTGCCGCGGGGCTCATGGATGCGACAACAATATCGTTGGGCAAGTGGATATGGCGGTGCATTTTGGAGGTACTAGTGAAAAACTATGTTCGAAAGTTGTAATGGCCTGGCTTTTGCTTGAAACGATTGTTTGGAGACATTCTATGCTTGAACTCAACTTACTAGTACTTTCAAAAAAAACTCAACTTACTAAATAGCGACAACCCCTCAGGTATTAACTTTAGTTAACTGAAGTGACTCATTTTCTCGTGAACTATTGGGTAAAAGGAATCTGTTTAAGACATGGGAAGGAAGTATTTTCTGGATATATTGCATTTCTCCTATGTACATGTCAACTGGGAATTCTATACATGAGATGGTCAATTCTGCTTATACTAGTGATGTGTGTTGAATTCTGGAAGCTGGTCAGTTTGATCATTTTTTTTTAATTACTAGAGTCATTGGGCACTATATGCTTGATGATATACTTAAGCTAGCAGCCTAGCACTAGGGATATTTTCACAATTCAAGGCAACTGCATGGTCCAAATATTTCCTTGTATATCCTACGAGGTTATGTGCCTAGCGAAAGTAGAGCTATTTTGTTGTCAAGACGTGAATGCATTATTTTTTAGCATATAATCATCTCGTTTCGCGACCACTGTAATGTGGTTTCGTCTCTCTCTAATAACCCACTAATAGTTTCGTCGTCATCATGTTTTAACCTAGTAGCTCAAGTGGCATAGGGGTGAGTACACCAAGAAGTGATATTTCCTTCTTGTTCTACTTTCAGTATTGGTCACTAAACTAACTAATTAATAGTGATGTTGTTTGTTTCGTTGAAATGTGGCTTGCTTTAGTATATGGATATCCATCCACATGCTCATGAGAACAACCAGTCTGTTGGCCGTTTTTGTTCGTTGATGTGATTGCATATATACTGGATGCTGGCTAGTTGGTCCTTCGTGTGCGCATGCAGGCATGTGAGGTGAGCCAGAGGCACTTGCTGCTGGGCTGTTTAAGATTTAGCTGGAAGAGCGACAATGTGTTGGGCTGGTCAAAATTATGATGTTTTCCGTCCTATTTCAAATTTATATACAGAAAGTTGCTGCAACAATGTGTGGGAGCTTTTAGCAATGGGTATGCCCTTTAAAGTGTTTTAATTTGTCTTCATATGCTTCTCGAAATTTGTCCGCAATATGGGTTGCAACTTGCAAGATTAGCATCCACACGATGGTATCAGGTATTGCATCCTCGTGTATAGTCGCCGCAATAATACCCTAGTATTTTTAACTTCAATATATGATATGATGTGTTTGACCAGGGAAACAAGGAAAACTATGCTGATAATCTGCTACTCATTTGAGATATATCTGGACTACTCAGCGTTGAGGGGAAACAGAAAACAACTGGTCTATATATTTTGCTGTGACTCCCATCATATCCTTGAATCTTCTATCACAATAGAACTGATTGTGGATATCGGACTTTAAGTGTTGAGGTCGTTCCCACTCCTTTGTACAGCCAGCTATCCTACTAACGTTGCCCTTAGCAGGCTGAATGTTGGCATGGGGCCTAGTATTGTCTACCTATTGCCTGATTGCTTCCTGACATGGAAATTATTTTCTAGATTTATTTGTTTCTTCTTTTAGTGAGGATTTTAAAATTGAACCAGTTATTGAACGCTTCTTTTTCTTTGTGTTTTTGTATTTCAGGGAGAAGTGGAACTAGCCAGGGAGGTAGCCATGGTCGCTGGATTTTGTTGGCCAATAGAGCCAGTTGGTTTAGGTTAAGATTCTGTTAACTTTTCTATCGCTTCTTTATTATCTGTCATGCCACATGCCACAATCATCAAACCATTGAGTCAATTATTATGATGGTGGTCATCTGCCCATTTAGCTTCTGAGCTCTAGTTGGTCCCATGACACTACACTTGATTTAGTAGTAGGTTAACCGCCTTGGAAATCCTTTTATGTATGTGTAAGTAGAGATTCATGTGCTAATTTTCTCAAGATTGCATCTTCTTACATGCACATGGCCATATATGTGGATCGGTCACGTGGCCATACATATGTGGATCCTCTTGCATGCCTGTCAGTGTAGCTGCAGTCGTTTGTTTGACTCTATTTTGAGACTATAGCGGATGTTTTGTTGTGTTACTTTGAGCACTAGCACCAAGTTGACAATAATTATTACTCTTTGGAGACTAAATGCTCTTTCTCGTTGCTTCTAGCTGCAGCTGGCAAGATGTACATGTCCTGGCATATGCACCTAGGAGGAGTTGGAACCAGGCAGCTGAAGCTGATGGCTTGGCCTTCCCGTCGCAACCGGCAAGACGTACAAGTCTTGCGTATCGGTCGGGGAGTGCGTCCCTTCTGATCTATCTTCCAGGATGCCGTCCCACAAGGTTGCGGTGTCGTACGCCAACCATAAGTAGAGAGTATATAGGGAAACTTTCTTGTTAGGAAGAAATGAAGTTTATGGTTCCAAACGCATGTGATTTTGGCTGCGTTGGTTGATTGTACTAGCTAGCTTGAAAGATCTGTGTTATGCCTCATTGTGCTTTCATTCGGTTACATGTAGGAAGTAATCCATCTCTGTTTCACTTTCATGTATATAAATAAATGTAGTTGGTATTGTATTTATGTTGGATGATTATGGCGTTGTGCATGTATGTACCCAATGTGTTGAAAGAGAAGATTGGGAAATGAATCCATCATGTTCTGAAAGTGTTACTTGGAGAATTTTTTTTATTGTTATTCTCTTGAGGTATACTCCCTCCGTTCTGAAATAGTCTACATTCTAGCCTCAAAATTTGTTTTGAAATACTCTACATTCTAACTTTTAGTCAACAACAACACTGAAAACGAGGTGGTTTTACTCTCTTTATTGGATGTTGTTATTTTCAATGTAGTTTGGATTGGTTGTTCAAATATCTAAGTAGTACTAATAAATACACTACTAGTTTATCTTATTTTTTTTAGAACGTAGACTAAATCAGAACGGAGGGAGTACATATTTAGTAAAACATGCTTCACACTTCGTACACAAAAAAGAGCACTACATATGGTCTGATGGATGCATCCAGATCTCTAGTGATTCTATGCTTGTGTATATATTTTTTGTAAGGGATTGTGTATATCTTTATTTAAACACATGTATTGTTATTGCTCTTATGCTTCTAATTCACAGAGGCACAGAGCTGGCAATGCTGGTGTGTAAATTTCATATAGAAAACACAATAAATAATATCATTCCAAAAATCATAGTAGAGTGAAAAGCAAAATCAATGGTTGGTTTGTAGATTTGATGTGCACCTATGGACACCCGTGAATGCATACACTGCCTCTAATTAACTGTAAATTGGAATCTGCCGCTGCGTTGGCCGTTGAGCTACCCGTCATATATACTACGTACCAATTTGTTTTGGATCTCCACCCGGAGCGCCTCCAATTACGCGGAGGATTAATTATATAACCTCACGGGCCTCTTAGATTACTGTTCAATAATTATGGCATCCAACTCCTCAATCCTTGTGATTCGTTCCTCCTCCTAACAATCCCTCCTACTAGCGAAATCACACCTCCTTCCCGCTCTTCCTCGTATTGTCCTCTCCAAAATTCAAACCTTTTTCCTCTCTATATATACAATTTCACCGTCGATATCCGCGTGCGGGAAGCGCGTGTGACTTAGACTTTGACTTTTACTTGTCGAGGAGAGGAGACTGCCATGGCCGGCAGATGAGTGGTCATGGCGAGAGCTCACATTACTGCATCCCCGTCGTGGAGAGTGGTGATGGCTGGTGGCTAGATCGATCCAGGTATTCCAAATCTTCCAGTAGGTAATCCATCTCAGGTTTCGATGATTCCGGTATGAGATTAGATAGGATAGTCATTGGCCGGATGATTGCGTCCGCGAGCTCTTGCTGTCCCAGGTAGTCAATCCATCTTCCCCAATCTTAGGTTCCTGTGTTCACCAGCGTAGCAGAGGAGGAGGAACATCTCGCCAGACACGTCGCCCCAGCGTCCGTTGATCACCAGCTTCCATACACCTCCGACGAGCGCCGCGTCGTTGAGCAGGCAGAGCGTGGTGGCCGGCAGGAGCACCGTCGTGCATCCGGAGAAATCGAACACGCCGTCGTGGTACAGCCCGCCGCCATCGGGCGCCTTGCTCGTGAGGTCGAAGTCCACCGCCCGCCCTCCCGCGCCGACCAGGTCTAGGGCGACGCTGATGCAGGCGAAGAGCTGCCCCGTGACGGCGTTGAGCGCCCAGAACCTCTGCTCGTTCCACCAGGTCCTCACCGCCAGCCGACGCTTGGACACTGACACCTCCACCAGGTGCTGCAGCGACGATGACGCGAACACGGCGGCGAACCAGAGGCTCGAGGCCTCGGGGAACGACGTGGCGCCGCGGAAGAAACAGAGCTGCGGCACCGTGGCATACAAGAGCACAGGGAAGGCGTACAAGGCCATGAAGGCGTAGTAGGCGAAGCCCATATTCTGAGGCAGGGAGATGGCAAGGGCGGAGGCGAGGGGGCAGTGCTTGGAGAGGCCGACGGCGAGCATGCCGGACATCCACCGCTTGTTCTGCACCAGCACGTCGTTGAGGTTCGTAGGCACGCTGCCGAGGAACGGCGCCGGTCTCGAGGGCGCCGGGTAGCAGTAGACGGAAGTCCACCCCCGGCAGTAGAGCTGCCGGTAGCCGGTGAAATAGTCCTCCACCACCGACTGGTACAAGAAACCAACCTGCACAGAGTCAAGTATGTTTCATGTCACATGGACATGGATTGATGGCAATGGCATGATCGATTAAGTATGGAACTGTAGTTTTCTGAACTTGCCTCCTCGCCCCATTTGGTGCCCGTTTCGTAGGCACAGGATGCCACAAACGTTTTAGGCCTAGTTTGAAACAAAGTTTCTCTAAAACTAAAGTATTGTAAAACTGAAGTATTTATGTGTAGGGGGAAGCAAGCAATACTTCAGTTTCATAATACTGTAGTATTTCTCAGTTTTAGCAAAAAATGCAAGGCGTTTGGCAAGTGTTGTTTTTTTCCTTCAGTATCTATATGGTTGTTGTGTGAGTTGCTCAAATATTCGAATCTTAGTCCTGACTAGCTACCTACAACAACTAATGACTACAGTACCTGTTTATATTTCTGCAAAAAAAAAATTCAAATAATGCTTCAATCAAAGGACTTGAGATACATGTGTCCTTCTAGTATAAAATATTATGAGACATAGATAAATGAAAGGCATCATAGGTACAAGCATGCACAAACTAGAACGATGGCATCAGCTGGAGCGTTATTTATCGTTCTCCGTTTGAGAAAAAAGTGGTCTCAGGCTGTTTTTTAAATACATCAAAAATACTACAGTTTAAGGGATAATAAAGTATTAATATTACAATATTTAGTCACAACCAAACACATTAAAGTATTTGAAAGGTCCCTCCTACTCCGGCTAACTTCCAAAGGTCGTACTCCTCTTTGATCCTAACTACCAGCTGTTGCACACTGAATTGTTGCGAAGTATTGTTGAAAACTCGAGCGTTCCTCTGCTTTCAGAGTCGCCACGACGTGAGAATGACCTGTCGAAGCCGATCATGTCTCTCTTACACACCAAATCTCTCTCCGCGCTCCACCATGCTTCTAGGGTGTTGTCACTTCCCGGATCCAAAATGTTAACCCCCGCTGCCTGCAGACATTCAAACCATACCTATCGAGAGCAAGGGCATTGCATTACCACATGATCCACCGTGTCCTCCTATTGCAAGCATGTGGAGCAAGCAGCCATGTGCCTCTTGAAGTCCATGCCGCTGCCGCCTATCTGAGGTCCAAAGGCGATACTTCAGGGCAAGCCAAACAAAAATCTTGCCTTTGAGCGGCGCAAACAATCGGCAGAGCACATACTAAAGTCCATCTCGCTCGGACAGAGCAGCCGATAAGTATCCCTAGCAGAGTACACGCCATTCATCACGCCAATCCAGGAGAAGCAGTCCTCCACGCCATTTGAGATACTACTTATTTTAGAACGAATGGAATTTTTTTGTTAAAAGGTATAAACGACTTCTATGCTCGGAGACATCTTGGTTGTTATAACAAAAATCAATCTACACATAATAAGAAGAAGAAACAATCTGGCCAACCAAAACAAGTAGATTATCCTAGAGATTAATGTACTACATTTGTGCGCAAAGGGAACGGCACAGGGTTGCCGACGATTATCATAGGGTCCAAACTGGCCGGCTAGTTTTGGAATTTTCCGGTGCGACCAAAAAAATGCCGAAACTCAAAACGGCCATTGAGGTCGCTATGGGATCGCTACGGGACGCGCCGGTGAAGCTCTTACCCAAGCTAATTGAATGGATGTTGGTGTACATCTCCATGTACCTCTGAAAAGTCTCTGGAGTTGGGATCCCGCTCATCTTCATCAGCACCACTGTGGCCTTCTCCATGGCCGAAAGCTCGCTGGTGGGCTTCTTTATGATGTTTCTAATATGACATTTACTCGAAATTTGGATATATCGAATATGTTAGGAACCTATCTGCTTTTGACGAACGCAAATTCAGAGTTTGGTATTCAAGTCATACTATTCTGAGAGTACTAATTCAGATGGACCAATCCGATGTGAAGGAAAGGCTGTCAAAGTCTCGAAACCTCACATCCCCTTTGTGAAATTAAACATTCAAACAAGGGAAATATTATTTACTTTTTATACGAGGAAAAGAGACGAACCACGAGGACATCTCCGTTGGGTCCACGATGCCATATTGTCACAAGCTAGGACAAGGAGAATAAGTCTATCAGATTCTGATGCAGACAACGAAGTCATGTAAACTTGAATATCACATGTTGTTCGTATCAGGCAGGAGAGGGACATATAAGCATCTTTCGTTTGATGCTGACCACCCGATGCCATGTTATCATGCACACACTAGATGCAAACAACAAAGTCTCAAGTAGATGTCTTTGAGTGGCCTGTCTGGAGCAATCGGTACTAAATACATTAACATACCCATTCCAAACCTAGTCTAAACAACCAAAGCCATGAGGTAAAATATGATTATTAACATTGGTGCTAGTGTATGACTAGTTCTAATAAACAACAAACGACAAAACTAATCAACTTCTTCGCCACGTTTCAGGTTTCGTTTAGATCTTTTTGGACCCCACTAAGATGTACGAATTTCGGCAATATTATTTTAAATTTCAGATAAATTGATACAAATTTCAAGAGCAATTTGACCAAATTTGAATGAATCTTACATAAACAAATTAAGGTTAAAGATATTACCATATTACATATTCAAGAGGGTTGTGAAACCAGAATTTTGGCTGAATGGCCGAAATTTCGGATAAAAATTGAAACCATGCTAGTGTGCCTGTGATTTCATATGCATTCCATGTACGACGGGCAAGATGTTTCTAATATTCGTGCCAACCAATGCGGTTACTGCAGTAGCTTAGCCACAACCGATTGTAGTCAAGTATGTATCAATTTTTTATCTTTTACATATAGTAAAAGCAAGATAAAGAGGTCTAAAATCGAGACATGACATTAATCCACATCATCCTTATATTGGTGGTTTCATCTAAATTTTACGGCCAAAGTTTAACTAGATATTATTAGTCAGCGTAACCCGGTTATTGAGTTTAACACGGTCTGTTGGACAAGACTATACACCCAATACAAAAGGGATCACTATCAATCTTGTTTCAATGGGATATGCACGCAAGATAGAGCCAAAAACATAAGACGAAAGATCAGTGTAGAATAAGGAGTTTGTGCATATTACAATAGGTACTAAATTCTAGGTAATACAGAAAGTGTCGCAATCAGTTGGCCGGCCGTAAGAAAATAAAAATTACCAAGAAAAATTACCCTTAATATAAACAAACTGCAAGTGAAAAAAGCAACTTCTAGCCGGAACTCGTGTACATGATCTGGGTGTATGGATAATACTAGCCATACGGTTGAGAGAGACATATAGGATCGGCAAGGCTAATCCATAAATAGAGACAATATGCTTGATATATGTGTGGGCTCCAGCAATAGAGACACTATGTTAATCCAGTCATCCTAATTTTAATGATTGTTGGATCTTAACTTTAGGGTCAAGACTTAACTAGATATTATTAGTCACGTAACATGGTCATCCAGTTCAACACGACCTATTGGACAAAAGTATGTACCCAATACGAAAGAGATTGCCGATCAATCTTATTTCAATGGGGGTATGTATGTGAGAGATAAACTCGCCAATAACAAAAAGAGGAATGATCGAAAAAGAATAAGAAGCTTGTGTACATCACAATAGGTATTAAATTCTAAGTACTAGAAAACGGTCGCAATCCCGTAGACTTCGAGCTGGCCAGCCGGCCGGCCATAAGAAAACAAAAGTTACCAAGAAAATGTTACCCTCAATTATGTTAAAATTCTTAGGTGTATGGATAATAGTAGCCATACGGTTGCGGGAGACACATAAGGAATTGGCAAGGCTGGTCTATAAATCGAGATAATATGCTTGAGACGTGATGCATGGACTCTACTAGACCATCTAATAAACAGTCTCTTAAATACCACGGTTGCTAGGATACATAATACCTTATTTTCTATCTGGTTCATAGTCTGTTGAATTTAATTCAATAGCACCGAAACCTGAAAGTAAAAATGATGAAAGTGAGTGAGAGAAACAATTCTACCATTTTTTTATGTTCATTCACCAATAATTGAATAATGAAGTTCACATAGAGTACAATGATATTGTCACGATCGTATGGAAACATAGTGAAAATATCTAAATTTCACGAACTAAATAAACGGTTGTAACACAAAGGAAGGTGGTCTGACATCAATATTCATATTTGGTGCTCAATGGAAAGCTTATCAAGAAGTTATATGCAAAAAATAGAATAAAAAGGTGAAGATAAGTAAAAGAAAAAAAATATGTAAATTTTTACGAGATATATGCCTCTTTGATTCAAAAAAAAAATATCTATGCATTCTATATAACAATAAACTATACTTCCAGCATTCCTGAAAAGAATGATATTTCAATTTGAGCAAGTATTTGACAAAGAAAACATTGGTTATATGCCACACATATATCAGTCAAAACTAGTTTCGAATAGGAATTCAACGAGATACCAATTTTACATAACAGAATAATGTATTATTAAACGAACTTTTGGTCAAAGTTAAATCTGAAACGAATTCTCACCTCCTTTTACTCATGAACGGAGGGTTAGTTTTGCATGTTAGGACACTATTCTCAAGGACATGAGTTAGCCTCTATCACCAGCCTGTCTGTAAGAACATTTGTACACTTGATAGAAAAAAAATACAAGTCCTATTAAGTTTCCTCCAGGAGGCATGTTTTGGTAACTATTTTCTTCAATAATTCAAATGGTACATGCATGCTAATTTTACAGGAAATTAAACCGAATAACCTTTGGCCACTCGAGCACATACCGCCAAAAAAGCAATACCGTAGCATCGGCATGAATAACAAGCTATGAAAAATGCAATTGGTGGAGAAAAAAGCAATTTACGCATAATCTAACTGAAAGCGGTAGAGGCATGATCTAACTAAAAGATGTTTGTCATTTTATGCATATTCGACTGAAAGACGCATATTCGAATGATTAAACCGGCAATCATAATTGAAAGAAGCATATTCGAATATATAAACATTTATGCATGAGCATATTAAATCAAAAAAAAATTGGAAATAACAATTAGAAGTTGTATTAGATCCACATTATTTACTGCTAATAAGATGTCTACCACAACAAATGGCACAATAACATTTCAAAACAAATATTCCAAAAGCAATATCCCCAAAATAAATATGGTAGATAAGCAAGAACATAAATATAACTACATGTAAAAAATCTAGCCGCATGTATGGGTTACGTACCATGCTAGTTTTAAGAAAAAGTGTGGCTATTTCTGAAACGTTCTCAGTCAGATAATATTATTAAATCTTAGTTGTAATATGAATTACAACTGATAACTAGCACGAATCATAAAACAAATCTAACAATGCAGGAATTGACCGAGCACGAGTTTAGTTCTAAGAGAACTAGCAAATCCCGTAAGAAAGAGTGAACAGTTACGACAAGAACAGCGGGTCGCCGATTCCTACGTACGTGTATACACAAGGTGGTCTGTACTCTGTACTTACATGTAATGGTACATCCGGCCGGTCGGGCTATAAGAAGGCTCTGGCATCACGGCTCCGAAGAGCACAGGTAACAACACATGATGCTTTCGGCCGCCATGAACGACGATCTTGTGTACGTGTGCTCTGCTCTGGCCGTGTCAGTTTTGGCCATCGCGGTTGTCCAGCTTCTGAAGGCGCGACAACGGCTGCCGCCGGGGCCGCTGAACCTGCCGGTGATCGGGAGCGCGCACCGGCTGGTGAACGCGCTGCCGCACCGCGCGATGCGCGACCTGGCCGGCGTGCACGGCCCGCTCATGTACCTCCGCGTGGGTCAGGTGCCCTTGGTAGTGGTCACCTCCAAGGAGGTCGCCCGCGAGGTGCTCAAGACCCACGACGCCATCTTCGCCACCCGGCCGAAGCTCATGGCCGGCGACATCGTGGCGTACGGCTCGACGGACCTCCTTTTCTGCTCCACCCCCGGCGACTACTTCCGGAAGCTCCGACGGCTGTGCGTCCAGGAGATCCTGAGCAACGACCGCATCCGGTCGTACCAGGACATCAGGGAGGACGAGGTGCGGAGCCTCGTGGAGGACATCCGGGCGGCCGGACCATCGGCGCCGGTGGACCTCAGCAGGAAGATCTACAAATTGACCAACGGCATCGTTTCCCGGGCGGCGTTCGGCATGAAGAGCAGCAAAGCCGAGGACTTCGTGGCGGCCATCAAGCACAGCTTCGTCTACTCCACCGGCTTCTCGATCGCTGACCTCTTCCCTGGTTTCACCGGGATCCTCAGCTTCCTCACCGGCCAGAGGAGGAACCTGGAGGGCGTTCGTGACACCATCGACGGCATCCTGGAGGAGATCATCAACGAGAGGGAGCAGATCCTCAAGAGCGGCAGGTCAACCGCGTCGGAGAAGAACCTGGTGGAAGTTCTCCTGGGCCTCCAGGGGAATGAAGACTTTGGTTTTCCCATCACCCGCTCCACTGTCAAAGCAGTTATCTTGGTTAGTACGATCGAGAGTTTCATACTACTAAGATTTTCACGCCTCAACATTCAGTTAAATAAGACTTGATGCCTCGACACTTACCTGAAATGATATATGGAATACAGGACATATTTGCTGGTGGGACAGAGACATCCGGGACATCCATGGAATGGGCGATGTCGGAGCTGATGGCGAACCCAAAGGTGATGGGGAAGCTGCAAGGCGAGATCAGGGCGGCGTTCGGCGACAAGGAGTTCATCAGCGAGGCGGATCTCCGGGCGAGCGGGAGCGTGATGAAGTACCTGGGCCTGGTGATCAAGGAGACGTTCAGGCTGCACCCGCCGGCGCCCATCCTGGTCCCTCGAGAGAGCACGGAGGCGTGCGAGATCAACGGGTACGTGATCCCGGCGAAGACGAGGGTGGTGATAAACTCGTGGGCGATCATGAGGGACCCCCGGTACTGGGAGGACGCGGAGGAGTTCAGGCCGGAGAGGTTCGAGGGAGCCGGCCGCATGGACTTCTTCGGCGGCAACTTCGAGTACACGCCGTTCGGGTCCGGGAGGAGGATGTGCCCCGGTTACAACTACGGCATGGCGAGCATGGAGCTCACCCTCGTGCAGCTCCTGCACTCATTCGACTGGAGCCTTCCGGATGGTGTGGAACAGCTCGACATGACCGAGATCGTGTCGCTCAGCTTGACCAGGAAGACGCACCTCATGCTGCGGGCTGCCCCTCGTGCACCGCTGCCTTCTTCCTAAGAACTAGCCTAACGGCGCTAGTGCAGTGTCGAGGGATGGATGCAGCCATGCCCATGCATGCTATTACCAGCTGATGTTCGTCATTCCGTGCGTCTTCAATAATGGCTGGGGTGAGGGTAGTAGTAAAAAGATATGTTAGCAGTTTGGCGCTGTAGTTTGAATATTATTGCTTGTCAGTGGATGTTTGTGTTGTACAGTAATATGTTCAGTCATGATATATACACATGCCAGAGGGTGTGTGTACCAGTGTGTGATGTATATCATTTTTGTATATGTATTTTGTGTAATATATATTTAGAGGATCTAATTGTCGTGCGCGTGATTGTCGATCCTGTCTGGTGAATCATATAATCAACCTGTGCACAGATTAGTACTGTAGTACACAAAAGTTCAGGGTAACCGCCTGAAGAAGATCGCCAATAACGACCAAACAAGGGAAGCGGACAACAGACCTTTCCCTGAGAAACACCGGAAGGGATAATAACTCCAAAACTATATCTTCTTGTAATGAAAACACAGCCATTGAAAATTTGAAATAATGCCGAGGGTTTCTCCTCCATTTCAAATTAACTGAGTAACTTTAATTAGATTTGGTCTAGATATGCATGTATATAGACGCGTTTTAATGTATATATTCACTTATTCTGAGAAGAAAAAATGTCACTTGTAATTTAAGAACTGAGGGGGTAGATGAATGGTTCCCTTACTTCCTTAGTTTCCGCCGCTTGATTCCTATATAATGTTTTTGTTATTTATTCTACTACCTCTATCTAAAAATAGACTGTACCTAGACGGTTTTTAGTGTTTAGATACATACAGATTCAGACAAACCTCATGTAATTATTTATAGACGGAGGGAGTTCTTTTTTTTTACTCTATGCCATGCAATCGTGAAATAGCTCTCAGCTCTATGGCTTTGAGCCTGCCTGGTTCATTGGGAGGTCGCTTTCGTTAGGCCTACACGCAGCTGAGTCAGCACTTCGTAGCCGGTGGAATCGACCGCCTCTGGTTGATGGGGTTGTTGCTTTCATTGGCCCTACTTGCAGGCAACCGCCTCTGCTTGATCAGGCTGGGCATATGTGTGGCGGCCGCTGGGGATTGGGGCTGATTCGCGAGTGTTTGTGTCTACGTTGTTGTGGATTCGTGGATTTGGGGGCGATTGGGATGTCGTTTGTGCCCGGTGTAGTTTAATTTATTTTTAGCACTCAAGGCGACGTAATCAGCCAGAGTATGTGCGGCGGAAACTACCTCGCCGTTGGCGATGTAAGAGCCGCATGTGTATGCAACTTGGTGAGGGGTCAACTGAAGTCGAGTGGGAGTGAGGGGTGAGTTGTGGAGGCCAGCAGGGTTGGATTTTATAGGGGAGTAGGAGGTGCTCCCACGACAGTGTGCCGAGCGGATGAGAAAGAAGGGCGACAATGAGCTGGCGAGGGCTTGGCAACGAGCGGCGAAGAGAAAGTGGCAGCAAGCAGCGCATCAATTGCAGCAGAGGAGGGAGGTGGCAGTGGTGCATCAGGAGAGAAGGGAGAGGTTTGTGCGAGGGTGCGGTGAGGTGTGTGAGCGTGCTATGTGTCAAAGTGACAAGCTGGACGAGGCAGGAGACGTGGCATGATGTCAACCATAGACGGGCGACACCGCCAGACCGTGTCGATGTCTAAGGTGATCACGACATGGCATGTTAGTGACCATCATCAGGACAATGTGGAGGTTGCAGTTGATGAAATGAGTTGGGGGTTTCACTGCCTGCGACAAATTCAAATTTCAATTATTTTCTAATCTAGAGTTTTAGCAAATTCAAAACTTTGTAATTGAAGATTTCTGAAAATATAAATCAGCAGAGAAGACTAACATGGAAACTTTTGGTCAACCAAATGAGAAGACTTTGAAATGGGGTTTGTTGCCTGATCCAAAATGCGACATTTTTACGGTTTTCCTAAAATCCAAACTTGGTAACAGAGAAATATTGAAAATATAAAATAGAGCAGAATGGTTTTGGAAGGTTTAGAAGATGTTTTTGAAAAGCAAAGGATCTATGATTTTAGTATGTTGTATAGACACTCATGGTGCATCCAAAAAGGTCACTTGGCCTTGTAGGAGAAATCATTTTGTAAATCATTTGAAAATAATTAAGAAAATGGCAGAAAGAGAAATGACAAATGCAAAGGTTTTGGTACAAAGCAAGTATGCAATATTTTTTTGTAGAAATTTGGCGTAAAACATCTAGGGATCACTCCTTATTTTTGATACAATATTCAGATCAATATAAAATAGAATTGTTTTGTAAAGTGACAAATAAGGGCTTTCCTTTAAAAGAAATATAGAAAAAGATTTTAAATTATTTTGAGGTTGGAAAAATATGGAACACATCACCTCATATCATAGGTTCAAAAGTGCAGAAGTCCAAATCCAAGTATTCCCAAGCTTTGCCAAGGTTTGAGAATTAAAAGAGACATAGAAATAGCTAATGCCATTTTTAAATAGGCTCCAAAATAAAAGTTTCAAGAAAAACAAGGGAAACTGAAGAACTTTTACAAAGACAAAATTTGGGCTGTTAGAGTTTTCCATCAAATTTCATATTTAAAAGCCATCATTTATAGCATAAATGAATTGATTTAATTATGACATGAAAATATGTAATAAATTTTATTATTGTCTCTAGTTCATGACTCCTTCACCAACATCGCAAATCAACCCAACCACCATTTATTCTGTGGTTTCTTTGGAAAGCTACAATAGACACTTTGCTTTGCAAGAAAGTGTGCAAGGCATCACAAGTATTTGCGGTGGCAAATATAATTATTGCAAGAGCAAATATGGAGATCAAGGAAATGTCGAGGCAACTTGCTACACGACAAGCAACATCAATTTCAGGACTCCTAACGCTGAAGTGGCAGCCATCTTTTATGACGCAGCCCAGAATGATCAAGTGGGAGATGACAGAAACCAGCAGGGCTTGGAGTAACCATCAACATAAAGGCAATCAACACCCCAAGCAAATTCATGTGGCTGCGCTCTCACCTCCAGCATCTTCGTCTCTCCAAGAAGAGTCACATTGTCTTCTGCTGACAACAAAGCTGGCCAGTATTCACCAAGTCCAAAACCCTTAGTACTACACATAATGTTTGGTGTTGTCTTCGGCGACAAGGGCACCATTAGTTTTTACAGTTCCGAGCATTGGGAGAACATGCCACTACTCAGAAATTCAAGCTTCTCCCTCATTTCACTCCAGCAGGATTACCCACATCAGTAGGTGTGACAATGTTAAAGAATGCTCGTTTAGCTCTTTCAGTTCAAAACAAATCCTTAGTGATCTGTTGCTTAGGTTCAGTAGCAGGTTCTTTTCGGACATTCTCTCTTTTTCTAGAGTGAGCCCTTCATGCTTGTTATTGTCCTCTGAGGCATTTTCTCTCTTTAAAGAATCCGGCTAAATGCTCAATAGTGAGCATTGCCATTTGGGGCCTTTTCTCTCCTTGCATTTCTCTTGCCTGGTTCGAAAGAAATGCACTTGAGCTGAATAAATATATGTTCGGTTCAAAAGAAAAATTGGAGGCAAGGATTCACTGGCCTAAGATGGTATAGTACATGTCCAATTCAACATGTTTGAGAGTGATATAGTAGGATTAATGGTGCATAAGTGTAGCACATTAATCTCTACGATATTGTACTTGTTTTGGCCGCCCAGACTGTTTCTTAGTATGTGCAGATTGTTTTTTTACAATAACGAAGATGGCTGCGAGCATAGAACCGTTTCTACTTTTCGACGAATAATATAAGCTTGAGTAAAGAAAACTGTATGAAGCACTAGTTTCTCAAGCAAATCTTATCACTACTTTGCCATCACACTACCAAATCGCTTGCTTGCTCCTTGATGCTGCAGAGGACAAACGTAGCATGACCATAGAACTCATGATAGTAGTGAGAGGGTAAGCATGCGAAAATAATAGGGTACCTTTAGGCTTTAGCTTCTTTGCTTCCCCATGATCCATTGACCGAGCTGATGTGGCTTAGCGTCTCTTATTCTCCTCCACACTCCTCACTATGATATCAATTGGTACAGAAAAGAACAAAGAGCATGTGTAATAAAATGAAGACAAATACTTACTTGTGCCTACAGTTCTTACAGGATGTGTGACTTCCGGAAAAGAAAATTAAACAAAACCTTGGATGTATGTAATGGATTGAAGTTCAGTTCATGCAAAGAGTTACACCAGGACATAGCTATGAGTGATCTACTTCTTGCGAGCAAGCAATAGCAACTGGAAGACAATAAATAAGGCTAATTATTTCATGACAACAACATGCAAGGTTAATTGAACATACTAGCGAAGATACAGCAAATGAGTGTGGAATATTGACACAAAAGAAGTCATTTTCTCTTTTTGCGGCAGGGAGAACAAAACAAAGAGGCCACATGCCATAGCCTACCAAAAATCACACATCTCTTGCCAGGCAAAACACCACAAACCCTTACAATAAATTGAAGAATGAAGCTTTGTCTCTCGCTTCGTCTCCTTGGACAAGCAAGAAAAATAAAACAAGAGATTTCACATTCGGTTCTTACCAAGTTTCCAACAAAGTTCAATAACACTGCAAGTGTTCCTGTGACCACAGGATAGTGCTAACACATGAGTTAGGACATGGTGACCCAAACGGCAAAACAAGGTCTCCTCGGAAGCTTTTTCAGGCCTCTGCTACGCCGAATTGCCCAAGCAGCTTGAATAGGCCACATAGAGGGTTGTTCTGATGATGGGCATTCTTAGGAGAGATCAGGTACAAGGACGAGCGGTGGATGTAGAAGCTGAGAAAGAAACGCAATTTAGCGTCAGCAAGTGCTACATGCATACAAAAAGCAGCAATCATGGACAGAGATGTTCAGTGTTGTGGTTACTACCTGACATACAGCAACACCTCCTGCATCAGCCTGAGCTCCATCATCGGAAACACCATCTTCCCCTGGATCATCACCTTGGAAGAATCCACCAGCGGGGCGAGGCACCTAGCCCACTCCGGCGACAGCTTCCCGATCTGCAACCAGTAAAAATTCAGATGCTACTTCTGCGCATATATATCATCAGACATCGGTTCAGGCAGGTGGTGTGAATTGCAGCCGCAGGCAAGAGCAGAGCAGAGCGGGATTACCTCTCCGGATCGGTTCGTCGAGATGCGCACGGTCTCTGCCAGCGCCGCCGCCTGCCTGTGCGACACCCTGATCCCGCCGTGGGACAGCTCGTAGGAAGGGAAGGCGAAGCGGACGACCTCGCCGGCGTCCAGCCACTTCCTCCCGCGGCAGGTCGACAGCCCCGTGGCGTACGACTTCCTGTAGAAGACCCACTCGCGGTGGTCCGGCGGGTACTCGTCCAGCTCCGCCGGTTCCGGCGCCAGGACCATCTTCCACTCGCTCGCCGGCGTCGCCATCGCCCCCGGCGGCGGCATCGCCCGGATAGGCTTCGGGTTCAGGTACGGCGCCGGGCGGGACGTCGTGAGGTCGATGAAGTCCACGCCGCCGTCGTCGTCGTCTTCCCGGTGCCTCTTCTTGGATCTCGGCGGCGGGTCGATGATCTCCACCTCATCTTCACTAGAATCGTCCTCCTCCGAAGACGATGCCGACGCCGCCGCCTCTTCCTTCACACGGTGCGGCGGCTCGGATTCGCCTTCTTCCTTGACTTGAACCTCGATCTCGTCGGCTTGCTCCTCCTTCTTGGCCCGGCAATGCTCGCCGCCGGCGTCGATTGGCTCCCTCTTGGCCTTGGCCCTGACCTCGCCGGGAGCTTCAAGCTTCGCGTCGTAGGTGTCGCCATCGATTGGCTCGCGTTTGACCTTGATCTCGCCGGCAGCCTCAACCTTCACCTCGTGGTGGCCGGCGTCGATTCGCTCGCTCTTGATCTGGACCTCGACGGCGGCCTCGACCTTCACAGTCGCCTCGTCGGAGCCGGCATCGATTCGCTCCCTCTTGACAACGACCTCGTCAGGGGATTCGCACGGCATGGCGGCTGGCCGCTGGTGAGCAGGGGAGGAGACTGGACGGTGGTGGGGAATGGGGCGCCGGACGGCCGGAGGGGTCGGCGGGGCGATGGTGAATTTGGTGTGTGGGAAAGGAGCCAGGGGATTTTTTGTGCTTTGGGGTAAGGGTTAAAGTGATTTCTTTGGCGCGGGAAATGGCGAAGGAAAGGGCACTGATTCTGTTTTGGCGGGACGGGTGGGAGGGAAAGGGAAAACGAGATGGTGTAGTGGAGGGAGCGACCCTATCTTCCTTTTTTTCGAGACTAAGCTAAAAACTTCTTTTTTTATAAAACATAATATATTATGCAAGCAAGTCATTACATTAAAAAATCTAACTTCTTAGATATCTTAGTAAGGAAAAAAGTGCATAAGAAACTTGCTGCCCTAAACAAAAACGTTACAGTATATATGTTATCTAGGAGAATTTGGACTAAGAGACTAGGGGTTCATCGACCCAAATACAAGAGGATTTATCAATGAAGGAAGACCTACCTATTGCATGAGCCGCCCTATTACAACTTCTCCTACAATAAGTAAATTCAGCCTTTCCAGTTTGGCCTATGATATTGAAACAATCAGCAAAAATTGTCGTTTCTTCATTCCACGGTTGTTCGTTGTCTGAACAGTACTCAATTACTTCTAACGAATCTGATTCTGCCTCAAGGCTAGTGCACCCATTACGTTTGCCAACTCCAAACCATCTCTAATAGCATATGATTCAGCCATTGCACCTAAGAAAACATGGGCAAATATCTTGAAGAGGCAGCTACGAATACACCATGATCATCTCTTAGAATGGCCCCTATTGCTCTTGTCCGGTCATCAATATTGAAAGCAGCATCCACGTTCAGTTTAAATTTATGGCCAGTGGGTTTTGCCTAGACCCGCTTAAACTCTGTATTCGGTTTGTTTGCTACCTTTGAGTTCGCCACAATCCCTTTAATAGACATCGCACGGTGGTGCACTGGGGGAATTGATTCACCGTGGGTAATCCTCCGACGTGTCCACCAAATATACCACACATCGAACACTATGATTTCTTGTAGATTAATAGAAGTGTAGCCTCGGAGCACGGATGAATTTGATTTCAGTAGCTCCTCCAAAACAGCTGACCCATACCGATCAACGTGCATGGCCGCTGTAATTGTGTCCTCCACACCAAGAGCTCTTCAAATAGCTACTGCACCTTGGCATTGGAAAATCGTGTGTAAAACCGTCTCAGCATGTAAATGACATAAAGAGGACCCTCCAATATCTCCAATATGTCTATCAGCAAAAAACTTAGTGAGTCGTAGAGCGGCAAAGAGAGAGAGAGGTGCTGGTGGAGAGTAGCCGAGGACGAGATGATGATGCTAACTATGAGGTCTTAGTGGACGAAGACATAGAATGGTCATGTTGGACGCCTAAATGGGCGTACGGATAGTCCGCGGGACCTGTGATGACCAAAAGTGGCCATGCAGGTTACCTGTGGAAGTGCGACGGCGGCACTCAAAGTAGGTGAGGAAGAACATGATGGTGTGACGTAGACCATGTTCGGAGAGTGGCGACCGACCACACCAAGGGAGGCGATATGGTGATAGGATGGGACATCCCGACCCCCGCTTCCCACCATTTCTTCCCGCCTCCTGTCTTCCCGCCCTCCTCTTCCCGCCATTTCTTCCCGCCTCTGTCTTCCCACCATTTCTTCCCGCCACTGTCTTCCCACCATTTATTCCCGCCTCCTGTCTTCTGGCCCCCTCTTCCCGCCATTTCTTCCCGCATCTATCTTCCCGCCATTGTCTTCCCGCCCACATTTTTTCCCGCCATTTCTCACTCTATATATGTAGCCCGGCTTGGCCAGAATTATCACATCTCTACAATCTCTTATCACTCTCTCATGGCTTTCACCGTACCCACTCTAACCTACCAACAGGTGGAGGAGCTTTGCGCCTCGAACTACCCTTGTCCACCGGGCTACCGCGTCCCCGCCGGTTAGAGCCTAAGCGTCGGAGGCGTGCCGGTCCCTCCCGTCCCTCAGGGTACTGCGCGCCGGGCGGCCATCATAAACCACTACTATCTAGACCTCACGCCGGAGCAGCGGATGAATCCCCGCTGGCATCCCGACAACCAGCAGACTTGGGACGCCTTCTTCATCAATCGGCGTGAGAGGGCGCTCGCCATGTATGAGGAGGACGGTCTGCCTCCTGGGAACTTCCACGAGGCCGGTCGTCGGCTATGGTGGGGCGTCCGGACTCTACAGAGCGTCATGGACTACATCACGACCGGCGATATCCCCCGTCTGCGGTACCCTCAGTACCAGTCGAGGTTCGAGCCACGAGCGCCGCCTGACGACAGCGACGATGACAGCGACGATAGCGACGACGACGATGGCAACTTAGAAGGCGACGACTACCAGTACAATGACGGTGACTACGAAGACTACGGGTATGCATATTATAGGCCTAGGCAGGAGTATGACTAAATCAATCCAACATTCGAAGATGTACTCCTAGGACTTTGGATCATCGCATGATGTACTCGTTTTCTACTTATGTCTTTTTTATTGGAAATTCGACTAAAAAGGTTACACATTTTGTAGAACATAGAAGATCGAACATAGTCTAAAAACATTGAAAACACAATTAAAATAGATAAATGACTAGTCTAGTCTACTCGTCGTCGGAGGTTGTCTCGGTCCAATGTCGTCCCACCGAGGGTCGTTGTCGGCCCAAATTGTATTCGGGTTGTCGAGCTCGAACACGCCGACGGCCCGACGGTGGCGCCTGTCGGACCTGCGTTGTGCCCTGAGGTTAGCGAAGAACGCGTCGGTGTTGTCGACGTCGATGGGGAACTGCGCCCTCCACTGGCGCATCAACTGCTCGTCGTGCTCGGCGATGGCGATCCGGCGCTGCACCTGGCGGTGGCGGCGACGGTCCTCGTCGTCGACGAGGCACGGCGCTGGCGCGAGGAACTCCGCCTCCTCTAGCGATTCGACGTCCAGGAAGTTCATGTCGCGCCGTGGCCGCCGAAATCGCCACGCGGCCGCGTCGTAAGCGCGCGCCGCCAGCTCCGGCGTGTTGTACGTGCCGAGGGTGAGGCGGAAGCCACCAGCACGCATCTCGGCGTAGAACCTACCGTTCGGACGCTGATATAATTTCTTATGTTCCATGCTAGTTTTATGACAATACCTACATGTTTTATTCATACTTTATATCGTTTTGATGCATTTTCTGGAACTAACCTATTAACAAGATGCCGAAGTGCCAGTTCCTGTTTTCTGCTGTTTTTGGTTTCAGAAATCCTACAAAGAAAATATTCTTGGAATTGGACGAAATCAACGCCTAGGGTCTTATTTTTCCACGGAGCTTCCAGAAGACCGAAGAGCATAAGAAGTGGGGCCACGAGGGGCCGTAACCATAGGGCGGCGCGGCCAAGGAGGGGCCCGCGCCGGCCTATGGTGTGGGGCCCTCGTGCCTCCACCGACCCTGCCCTTCCACCTATATATTACCTCCGTCGCGAAAACCCTAAAAAGATAAGCCACGGGACGAGAAAAGTTACGCAGCCGCCGCCATCGCGAAGCCAAGTTCGGGGGACAGAAGTCTCTGTTCCGGCACGCCGCCGGACGGGAAATTGCCCCCGGAAGGCATCTCCATCGACACCACCGCCATCTTCATCGCCATTGTTGTCTCCTATGATGAGGAGGGAGTAGTTCTCCCTCGAGGCTAAGGGCTGTACCGGTAGCTATGTGGTTCATCTCTCTCTCCCATGTGATCTTTATGTGATCATGAGCTTTGTATCACTATTAATCTATGTGCTACTCTAGTGATGTTATTAAAGTAGTCTATTCCTCCTTCATGATATAATGTTGACAGTGTGTGCATCATGTAGTACTTGGCGTAGGTTATGATTGTAATCTCTTGTAGATTATGAAGTTAACTATTACTATGATAGTATTGATGCGATCTATTCCCCCTTTCATAGCTATTGTTCATAGTGTGTATGCTATGTTAGTACTCGGTCTAAATTGCAACGGTCTATTATGCTCTAGAGGTTACTTAAATATGAACTCCGAATGTTGTGGACCTTGTTAACTCCGGCTTGAGGGAGCTCTTGTAGCCCTACACAATGAATGGTGTTTGTTATCAAACAAGAGAGTGTATGTAGCACAAGTGAGGAGAAGTTATTTATTTGTTATGTGATCAATGTTGAGAGTGTCCACTAGTGAAAGTATGATCCCTAGGCCTTGTTTCCAAATACCGCAAACATCGCTTGTTTACTCGTTTTACTGCATCTTTACTTCCCGCAATATTACCACTATCTATACCACCTGTGTTTTACTATCTCTTCGTCGAACTAGTGCACCTATACATCCGACAAGTGTATTAGGTGTGTTGGGGACACAAGAGACTTCTTGTATCGTAATTGCGGGGTTGCTTGAGAGGAATATCTTTGACCTCTACCTCCCCGAGTTCGATAAACCTTGGGTGATTCACTTAAGGGAAACTTGCTCGCTATTCTACAAACCTCTGCTCTTAGAGGCCCAACACTCGTCTACAGGAATAGAAGCGTGCGTAGACATCAAGCTATTTTCTCGGCGCCGTTGCCGGAGGTAAGGTAAAAGGTATTCACATCCTCCGACTACTAAGCTATTTCCTAGCACTGTTGCCGGTGTGTGAGTGCTCGAAGGTATCTCCTTTAGATTCTGCAATTATATCTTTTTGTTTCTTGTTTTTATTTTCACTAGTTAGGCTTAATGGAAAACAACAAAAAAAATAGAGATTTTATGAACTTTATCTTGAATTAGGACATGATGTGTTTGAAGAAAGAATTAAAAAACCTATGGAACTTTATATGCATGCTAATGGCAATGTTATTAATATGAATGCTTTGAACACCATTGTTGCTAATGCTATGGAAAATTCTAAGCTTGGGGAAGCTGGTTTTGATGAGCATGATATTTTTAGTCCCCCAAGCATGGAGGAGAAAATTTACTTTGATGATACTTTACCTCCTATATATGATGATTACAATGATGACTAGTCATATTTTCAGTGCCACCTACTATTGAGGAGAAAATTAATTATGATTACAATATACCTCCTATATATGATGATTATGGTGATGAGAATAATAATGATAGCTATCTTATTGAATTTGCTCCCACTATAATTAATAGTAATGACTATGCCTATGTGGAGAGTAATGATACTTTTATGCATGTAGCTCATGATAAGAATGTTTCATGTGATAGTTATATTGTTGAGTTTGTTCATGATGCTACTGAAAGTTATTATGAGAGAGGGAAACATGGTTATATGCCATCTTAATAATATTAAGTTTCCCCTCTTTATGTTGAGAATCTTGAAGTTACTCGTGTTTTATCTTCTTATGCTTGTCACTTTGTTCTTCATGAATTTATTTGTGTACAAGATTCCTTTTCATAGGAAGTGGGTTAGACTTAAATGTGTTTTGAATTTGCTTCTTAGTGCTCCTTTTGCTTCATTTTCTATTTTCCATGTGAGCATCATTAAAATTACTGAGCCCATCTTAATGGCTATAAAGAAAGCACTTCTTGGGAGATAACCCATGTTTTTATTTTGCTACTATTTTGTTGTGTCTTGGAAGTTGTTACTACTGTAGCAACCTCTCCTTATCTTTATTTTATTGCATTGTTGTACCAAGTAGAGTCTTTGATAATAAAGTTGATACTAGATTTGGATTACTGCGCAGAAACAGATTTCTTACTGTCACAAAATTGAGCAGCCCCATCTGTAGGTAACTCAGAAAAATCTGCCAATTTACGTGCGTGATCCTCAGATATGTACGTAACTTTCATTCAATTTGAGCTTTTTCAGCTGAGCAAGTCTAAGTGCCTCCTAGAAAATTCGTCTTTACGGACTATTCTGTTTTGACAGATTCTGCCTTTTATTTCGCATTGCCTGTTTTGCTATGTTTGATGGATTTCTTTGTTCCATTAACTTTCTGTAGCTTTGAGCAATGTCCAGAAGTGTTAAGAATGATTGTGTTACCTCAGAACATGTGAATTTTTGATTATGCACTAACCCTCTAATGAGTTTGTTTCGAGTTTGGTGTGGAGGAAGTTTTCAAGGGTCAAGAGAGGAGGATGATACACTATGATCAAGAAGAGTGAAAAGTCTAAGCTTGGGGATGCCCCCGTGGTTCATCCCTGCATATTTCAAGAAGACTCAAGCATCTAAGCTTGGGGATGCCCAAGGCATCCCCTTCTTCATCAACAACTTATCGAGTCATCTCTAGTGAAACTATATTTTTATTCCATCACATCTTATGTACTTTACTTGGAGCGTCTGTGTGTTTTTATTTTCGTTTTGTTATTTTCATTCTCTGAATAAATTCATTCTTGTGTGGGAGAGAGACACGCTCCGCTTTTGCATATGGAACACTAGTGTACTTCGTCTTTACTTTTAATGTTCATGGCGGAGGTTGAAACCGCTTCGTTAATTGCTATTTGGTTGGAAACAGAAAATGCTTCATATGGTAAATGGTATGATGGTCTTGAATAATTTGATACTTGGCAATTGTTGTGCTCAAATAGATCATGGTTAAGCTCTTGCATCATGTACTTTGCACCTATTAATGAAGAACTACCGTAGAGCTTGTTGAAATTTGGTTTGCATGATTGGTCTCTCTAAAGTCTAGATATTTTCTGGTGAAGTGTTTGAACAACAAGAAAGACAGTGTAGAGTCTTATAATGTTTGCAATATGTTCTTATGTAAGTTTTGCTGTACCGGTTCATACTTGTGTTTGCTTCAAACAACCTTGCTAGCCCAAAGCCTTGTACTGAGAGGGAATTCTTCTCGTGCATCCAAAACCATGAGCCAAAAACTATGTCATTTGTGTCCACCATACCTACCTACTACATGGTATTTCCCTGTCATTCCAAAGTAAATTACTTGAGTGCTACCTTTAAAATTTCATTCCTTGTCTTTGCAATACATAGCTCATGGGAAAATAGCCTTAAAAACTATTGTGGTATTGAATATGTTGCTATGTATCTTATTTCTTATAAGTTGCTTGTTGAGCGGTAACCATGTTTCGGGGACGCCATCAACTTTTACACCTTTGTTGAATATCATGTGAGTTGCTATGCATGTTCGTCTTGTCTGAAGTAAGGGCGATTTATCATGATCAAATGGTTTGAGTATGCATATTGTTAGAGAAGAACATTGGACCGCTAACTAAAGCCATGAATCCATGGTGGAAGTTTCAGTTTGGACAACTAATCCTCAATCTCTTATGAGAATATTATCTCGTTGTTGAATGCTTATGCATTAAAGAGGAGTCCATTATTTGTTTTCTATGTTGTCCCGGTATGGATGTCCTTAGTTGAGAATCTATCAAAAACGAGAAATCAAATGCGATCTATCTCCTTGGACCTTTGTACAAGCGGCATAGAGGTACCCCTTTGTGACACTTGGTTGAAACATATGTTATTGCAATGATAATCCATGTAAATCCAAGCTAATTAGGACAAGGTGCGAGCACTATTGGTATTCTATGCATGAGGCTTGCAACTTATAGGATGTACTTATGCATAACACATATGATTTATTACTACCGTTGACAAAATTGTTTCTTGTTTTCAAAATGAAAAGCTCTAGCACAAAAATAGTAATCCATGCTTCCCTCTGCGAAGGGCCATTCTTTTACTTTTATGTTGAGTCAGTTTACCTACTTCTTTCCATCTTAGAAGCAAACACTTGTGTCAACTGTGTGCATTGATTCTTACATGTTTACTTATTGCACTTGTTATATTGCTTTATGTTGACAACTATCCATGAGATATACATGTTACAAGTTGAAAGCAATTGCTGAAACTTAATCATCCTTTGTGTTGCTTCAATGCCTTTTACTTTGAATTTATTGCTTTATGAGTTAACTCCTATGCAAGTACTTATTGATGCTTGTCTTGAAAGTACTATTCATGAAAAGTCTTTGCTATATGATTCAGGTTGTTTAATCATTATCTTTACCATTGCTTTGAATCACTTCATTCATTTCATATGCTTTACAATAGTATTGATCAAGATCATGTTGGTAGCATGTCACTTAAGAAATTATCCTTGTTATCGTTTACCTACTCGAGGGCAAGTAGGAACTAAGCTTGGGGATGCTTGATACGTCTCCAACGTATCTATAATTTCTTATGTTCCATGCTAGTTTTATGACAATACCTACATTTTTTATTCATACTTTATATCATTTTGATGCATTTTCCGGAACTAACCTATTAACAAGATGCCGAAGTGCCGCTCTCGTTTTTCGCTGTTTTTGGTTTCAGTAAATCCTACAAAGGAAATATTCTCGGAATTGGACGAAATCAACGCCCAGGATCTTATTTTTCCACGGAGCTTCCGGAAGACCAAAGAGCGGACCGGAGTGAGGGCCACGAGGGGCCGTCACACATGTGGGCGGCGCGGCCAAGGAGCCGGGCGCGCCGCCCTATGGTGTGGGGCCCTCGTGCCTCCACCGACCCCGCCTCTTCCGCCTATATAGTACCTCCGTCGCGAAAACCTCTGAAACGATAAGCCACGGTACGAGAAAAGTTACGCAGCCGCCGCCATCGCGAAGCCAAGATTCGGGGGAAAGAGTCTCTGTTCCGGCACGCCGCCGGGACGGGGAAGTGCCCCCGGAAGGCATCTCCATCGACACCACCGCCATCTTCATCACCGCTGCTGTCTCCTATGATGAGGAGGGAGTAGTTCTCCATCGAGGCTAAGGGCTGTACCGGTAGCTATGTGGTTCATCTCTCTCTCCCATGTGATCTTTATGTGATCATGAGCTTTGTATCACTATTAATCTATGTGCTACTCTAGTGATGTTATTAAAGTAGTCTATTCCTCCTCCATGATGTAATGGTGACAGTGTGTGCATCATGTAGTACTTGGCGTAGGTTATGATTGTGATCTCTTGTAGATTATGAAGTTAACTATTACTATGATGGTATTGATGCGATCTATTCCTCCTTTCATAGCTATGATGGTGACAGTGTGTATGCTATGTTAGTACTTGGTATAAATTGCGTTGATCTATCATGCACTCTAGAGGTTACTTAAATATGAACGTCCGAATGTTGTGGAGCTTGTTAACTCCGGCATTGAGGTAGCTCTTGTAGCCCTACACAATGAGTGGTGTTCGTTATCCAACAAGAGAGTGTATGTAGCACAAGTGAGAGAGTTATTTATTGTTATGTGATCAATGTTGAGAGTGTCCACTAGTGAAAGTATGATCCCTAGGCCTTGTCTCCGAATAGAAAAGTCACACCACAAAGATTCCTATCTCCCACGTCAATCGCACGCCGACAAGCATTTTCACGGCGCCGTTGTCACTCGTTTGTTTATCGTTCCACCGCATGTTTACTCGCTGCCATATTTTATTCAGATTGCTATTACCACTCATATACATCCATATTACTTGCATTTTACTATCTCTTCGTCGAACTAGTGCACCTATACATCCGACAAGTGTATTAGGTGTGTTGGGGACACAAGAGACTTCTTGCATTGTGATCGCAGGGTTGCTTGAGAGGGATATCTTTGACCTCTTCCTCCCTGAGTTTGATAAACCTTGGGTGATCCACTTAAGGGAAAACTTGCTACTGTTCTACAAACCTCTGCTCTTGGAGGCCCAACACTGTCTACAGGAAAAGAAGCGTGAGTAGACATCAAGCTATTTTCTGGCGCCGTTGCCGGGGACCGAAAAGCTTCACCACGGATATTTCCTCCCTCGTCAACCACGCGCCAGTTGTAGGCAGTCAGATGTCATCGGTGAAGAGAACGACAAACTTATCCAAAAAGTTCATAAAGATCTTATTCATGAGATTCATGAAATAAGCGGGGGCATTGGTCAATCCAAATGACATGACATTGTACTCATACAATCCATATCGGGTGGTGATGGCGTGTATTTCACACGTTCGTTGGGGAACCCCAAGAGGAAGGTATGATGCGCACAGCAGCAAGTTTTCCCTCGTAAAGAAACCAAGGTTTATCGAACCAGGAGGAGCCAAGAAGCACGTTGAAGGTTGATGGCGGCGGGATGTAGTGCGGCGCAACACCAGAGATTCCGGCGCCAACGTGGAACCCGCACAACACAACCAAAGTACTTTGCCCCAACGAAACAAGCTGAGGTTGTCAATCTCACCGGCTTGCTGTAACAAAGGATTAACCGTATTGTGTGGAAGATGATTGTTTGCAGAGAAAACAAGAAAAAACAAGTATTGCAGCAGATTTGTATTTCAAGTATTAAAAGAATGGACCGGGGTCCACAGCTCACTAGAGGTGTCTCTCCCATAAGATAAAAGCATGTTGGGTGAACAAATTACAGTCGGGCAATTGACAAATAGAGAGGGCATAACAATGCACATACATGTCATGATAAGTACAGTGAGATTTAATTGGGCATTACGACAAAGTACATAGACCGCCATCCAACCGCATCTATGCCTAAAAAGTCCACCTTCAGAGTTATCGTCCGAACCCCTTCCAAGTATTAAGTTGCAAAGCAACAGTACAATTGCATTAAGTATGGTGCGTAATGTAATCAACAACTACATCCTCGGACATAGCATCAATGTTTTATCCCTAGTGGCAACAAGCACAACACAACCTTAGAACTTTCTCACATCGTCCCATGTGTCAATGCAGCATGAACCCACTATCGAGCATAAATACTCCCTCTTGGAGTTACTAGCATCAACTTGGCCAGAGCCTCTACTAATAACGGAGAGCATGCAAGATCATAAACAACACATATGTAATAACTTGATAATTAACATAACATGGTATTCTCTATCCATCGGATCCCGACAAACACAACATAGAGTATTACGGATAGATGATCTTGATCATGTTAGGCAGCTCACAAGATCCAACAATGAAGCACAATGAGGAGAAGACAACCATCTAGCTACCGCTATGGACCCATAGTCCAGGGGTGAACTACTCACTCATCACTCCGGAGGCGACCATGGCGGTGTAGAGTCCTCCGGGAGATGAATCCCCTCTCGGCAGGGGTGCCGGAGGAGATCTCCGGAATCCCCCGAGATGGGATTGGCGGCGGCGGCGTCTCGGAAGGTTTTCCGTATCGTGGTTCTTCGCATCGTGGGTTTCGCGACGGAGGCTTTAAGTAGGCGGAAGGGCAGCGTCGGGGGGCCACACGAGGGCCCCACACCACAGGTCGGCGCGGCCACGGGCCTGGGCCGCGCCGCCCTATGGTGGCAGCCCCTCGTGGCCCCACTTCGTATTCCTTTCGGTCTTCTGGAAGGTTCGTGGCAAAATAGGCCCCTGGGTCTTGATTTCGTCCAATTCCGAGAATATTTCGTTACTAGGATTTCTGAAACCAAAAACAGCAGTAAAACAGACAATCGGCACTTCGGCATCTTGTTAATAGGTTAGTTCCAGTAAAATGCACGAATATGACATAAAGTGTGCATAAAACATGTAGGTATCATCAATAATATGGCATGGAACATAAGAAATTATCGATACGTCGGAGACGTATCAAGCATCCCCAAGCTTAGTTCTCGCTCGTCCCGAGCAGGTAAAACGATAACAAAGATAATTTCTGAAGTGACATGCCATCATAACCTTGATCATACTATTTGTAAACATATGTAGTGGATGCAGCGATCTAAACAATGGTAATGACATGAGTAAACAAGTGAATCATAAAGCAAAGACTTTTCATGAATAGTACTTCAAGACAAGCATCAATAAGTCTTGCATAAGAGTTAACTCATAAAGCAATAAATCAAAGTAAAGGTATTGAAGCAACACAAAGGAAGATTAAGTTTCAGCGGTTGCTTTCAACTTGTAACATGTATATCTCATGGATAATTGTCAACATAGAGTAATATAACAAGTGCAATATGCAAGTATGTAGGAATCAATGCATAGTTCACACAAGTGTTTGCTTCTTGAGGTGGAGAGAGACAGGTGAACTGACTCAACATAAAAGTTAAAAGAATGGTCCTTCAAAGAGGAAAGCATCGATTGCTATATTTGTGCTAGAGCTTTTATTTTGAAAACATGAAACAATTTTGTCAACGGTAGTAATAAAGCATATGAGTTATGAAAGTTATATCTTACAAGTTGTAAGTCTCATGCATAGTATACTAATAGTGCCCGCACCTTGTCCTAATTAGCTTGGACTACCGGATCTTTGCAATGCACATGTTTTAACCAAGTGTCACAATGGGGTACCTCCATGCCGCCTGTACAAAGGTCTAAGGAGAAAGCTCGCATTTTGGATTTCTCGCTTTTGATTATTCTCAACTTAGACATCCATACCGGGACAACATGGACAACAGATAATGGACTCCTCTTTAATGCATAAGCATGTGGCAACAATTATTATTCTCATATGAGATTGAGGATATATGTCCAAAACTCGAAACTTCCACCATGATTCATGGCTTTAGTTAGCGGCCCAATGTTCTTCTCTAACAATATGCATGCTCCAACCATAAAGGTGGTAGATCTCTCTTACTTCGGACAAGACGGACATGCATAGCAACTCACATGATATTCAACAAAGAATAGTTGATGGCGTCCCCGTAAGCATGGTTATCGCACAACAAGCAACTTAATAAGAGATAAAGTGCATAAGTACATATTCAATACCACAATAGTTTTTAAGCTATTTGTCCCATGAGCTATATATTGCAAAGGTGAATGATGGAATTTTAAAGGTAGCACTCAAGCAATTTACTTTGGAATGGCGGATAAATACCATGTAGTAGGTAGGTATGGTGGACACAAATGGCATAGTGGTTGGCTCAAGGATTTTGGATGCATGAGAAGTATTCCCTCTCGATACAAGGTTTAGGCTAGCAAGGTTATTTGAAACAAACACAAGGATGAATGGTGCAGCAAAACTCACATAAAAGACATATTGTAAACATTATAAGACTCTACACCGTCTTCCTTGTTGTTCAAAACTCAATACTAGATGTTATCTAGACTCTAGAGAAACCAAATATGCAAACCAAATTAGCAAGCTCTAAGTATTTCTTCATTAATGGGTGCAAAGTATATGATGCAAGAGCTTAAACATGAGCACAACAATTGCCAAGTATCAAATTATCCAAGACATTTTTAGAGTTACTACATGTAGTATTTTCCAATTCCAACCATATAACAATTTAACGAAGAAGAAACTTCGCCATGAATACTATGAGTAGAGCCTAAGGACATACTTGTCCATATGCTACAGCGGAGCGTGTCTCTCTCCCACAAAGTGAATGCTAGGATCCATTTTATTCAAACAAAACAAAAAACAAAAACAAACCGACGCTCCAAGCAAAGTGCATAAGATGTGACGGAATAAAAATATAGTTTCAGGGGAGGAACCCGATAATGTTGTCGATGAAGAAGGAGATGCCTTGGGCATCCCCAAGCTTAGACGCTTGAGTCTTCTTAGAATATGCAGGGGTGAACCACCGGGGCATCCCCAAGCTTAGAGCTTTCACTCTCCTTGATCATATTGCATCATACTCCTCTCTTGATCCTTGAAAACTTCCTCCACACCAAACTCGAAACAACTCATTAGAGGGTTAGTGCACAATAAAAATTCACATGTTCAGAGGTGACACAATCATTCTTAACACTTCTGGACATTGCATAAAGCTACTGGACATTAATGGATCAAAGAAATTCATCCAACATAGCAAAAGAGGCAATGCGAAATAAAAGACAGAATCTGTCAAAACAGAACAGTCCGTAAAGATGGATTTTATTAGGCCACCAGACTTGCTCAAATGAAAATGCTCAAATTGAATGAAAGTTGCGTACATATCTGAGGATCATGCACGTAAATTGGCTTAATTTTCTGAGCTACCTACAGGGAGGTAGACCCAGATTCGTGACAAGCAAAGAAATCTGGAACTCGCGCAGTAATCCAAATCTAGTACTTACTTTACTATCAAAGACTTTACTTGGCACAACAAAACTCAAAACTAAGATAAGGAGAGGTTGCTACAGTAGTAAACAACTTCCAAGACTCAAATATAAAACAAAAATACTGTAGTAAAAACATGGGTTGTCTCCCATAAGCGCTTTTCTTTAACGCCTTTCAGCCTAGGCGCGTAAAGTGTATATCAAGTAACATCAAGAGACGAAGCATCAACATCATAATTTGTTCTTATAATAGAATCATAAGGTAACTTCATTCTCTTTCTAGGGAAGTGTTCCATACCTTTCTTGAGAGGAAATTGATATTTAATATTACCTTCCTTCATATCAATAGTAGCACCAACGGTTCGAAGAAAAGGTCTTCCCAATATAATGGGGCAAGATGCATTGCATTCAATATCCAAGACAACAAAATCAACGGGGACAAGGTTATTGTTAACCATAATATGAACATTATCAACTCTCCCCAAAGGTTTCTTTTTAGCATTATCAGCGAGATTAACATCCAAATAACAATTTTTCAATGGTGGCAAGTCAAGCATATCATAGACTTTTTTAGGCATAACGAAATACTTGCACCAAGATCACATAAAGCATTACAATCAAAATCTTTGACTCTCATTTTAATGATGGGCTCCCAACCATCCTCTAGCTTTCTAGGAATAGAAGTTTCAAGTTTTAGTTTTTCTTCTCTAGCTTTTATGAGAGCATTTGTAATATGTTTTGTGAAAGCCAAGTTTACAGCAGCTAGCATTGGGACTCTTAGCAAGTTTTTGTAAGAACTTTATAACTTCAGAGATGTGGCAATCATCAAAATCTAAATCATTACAATTTAAAGCAATGGGATTATCATCCCCAAGGTTGGAAAAAATTTCAGCAGCTTTATCACAAGCAGCTTCAAGTAGCTTTAGCAGCTCGTGTAATTTTGCGCGCTTTGCACTAGGAGTAGAAGCATTGCCAACACCAATTATTTTACCATTAATAGTAGGAGGTGCAGCAACATGTGAATCATTAGCATTGCTAGTGGTGGTAATAGTCCAAACTTTAGCTACATTTTTCTCTTTAGCTAGTTTTTCATTTTCTTCTCTATCCCACCTAGCACGCAGCTCAACCATTAATCTTATATTCTCATTAATTCCAACTTGGATGGCATTTGCTGTAGTAACAATTTTATTTTCAATATCCCTATTAGGCATAACTTTCGATTTCAAAAGATCAACATCGAGGCAAGACTATCAACTCTAGAAGCAAGAATATCAATTTTATTGAGCTTTTCCTCAACGGATTTGTTAAAGGCAGCTTTGTGTACTAATAAATTCTTTAAGCATAGCTTCAAGTCCAGGGGGTGTATTCCTATTATTGTTGTAAGAATTCCCATAAGAATTAGCATAACCGTTACCATTATTATAAGGATATGGCCTATAGTTATTACTAGAATTGTTCCGATAAGCATTGTTGTTGAAATTATTATTTTTAATGAAGTTTACATCAACATGTTCTTCTTGGGCAACCAATGAAGCTAATGGAACATTATTAGGATCAACATTAGTCCTATCATTCGCAAGCATAGACATAATAGCATCAACCTTATCATTCAAGGAAGAGGATTCTTCAACAGAATTTACCTTCTTACCTTGTGGAGCTCTTTCCGTGTGCCATTCGGAGTAATTAACCATCATATTATCAAGGAGCTTTGTTGCTTCACCAAGAGTGATGGACATAAAGGTACCTCCAGCAGCTGAATCCAATAAGTTCCGCGAAGAAAAATTTAGTCCCGCATAGAAGGTTTGGATGATCATCCAAGTAGTCATCCATGGGTTGGGCAATTTTTAACCAAAGATTTCATTCTTTCCCAAGCTTGCGCAACATGTTCATTATCCAATTGTTTAAAATTCATTATGCTACTCCTCAAAGATATAATTTTAGCAGGGGGATAATATCTACCAATAAAAGCATCCTTGCATTTAGTCCAGGAATCAATACTATTCTTAGGCAGAGATAGCAACCAATCTTTAGCTCTTCCTCTTAATGAGAAAGGAAACAATTTTAATTTTATAATGTCACCATCTACATCTTTATACTTTTGCATTTCACATAGTTCAACAAAATTATTGAGATGGGCAGCAGCATCATCGAACTAACACTGGAAAATTGCTCTCGCATAACAAGATTCAAGTAAAGCAGGTTTAATTTCAAAGAATTCTGCTGTAGTAGCAGGTGGAGCAATAGGTGTGCATAGGAAATCATTATTATTTGTGGTTGTGAAGTCACACAACTTAGTATTTTCAGGGGTGGCCATTTTAGCAGTAGTAAATAAAGCAAACTAGATAAAGTAAATGCAAGTAAACTAATTTTTTTGTATTTTTGATATAGCAAACAAGATAGTAAATAAAGTAAAGCTAGCAACTAATTTTTTTGTGTTTTGATATAATGCAGCAAACAAAGTAGTAAATAAAATAAAGCAAGACAAAAACAAAGTAAAGAGATTGGGAAGTGGAGACTCCCCTTGCAGCGTGTCTTGATCTCCCCGGCAACGGCGCCAGAAAATATGCTTGATGGCGTGTATTTCACACGTTCGTTGGGGAACCCCAAGAGGAAGGTATGATGCGCACAGCAGCAAGTTTTCCCTCGAAAGAAACCAAGGTTTATCGAACCAGGAGGAGCCAAGAAGCACGTTGAAGGTTGATGGCGGCGGGATGTAGTGCGGCGCAACACCGGAGATTCCGGCGCCAACGTGGAACCCGCACAACACAACCAAAGTACTTTGCCCCAACGAAACAGGTGAGGTTGTCAATCTCACCGGCTTGCCGTAACAAAGGATTAACCGTATTGTGTGGAAGATGATTGTTTGCGAGAAAAAAGTAAAAACAAGTATTGCAGCAGATTTGTATTTCAGTATTAAAAGAATGGACCGGGGTCCACAGTTCACTAGAGGTGTCTCTCCCATAAGATAAAAGCATGTTGGGTGAACAAATTACAGTCGGGCAATTGACAAATAGAGAGGGCATAACAATGCACATACATGTCATGATAAGTACAGTGAGATTTAATTGGGTATTACGACAAAGTACATAGACCACCATCCAACTGCATCTATGCCTAAAAAGTCCACCTTCAGGTTATCGTCCGAACCCCTTCCAGTATTAAGTTGCAAAGCAACGTACAATTGCATTAAGTATGGTGCGTAATGTAATCAACAACTACATCCTCGGACATAGCATCAATGTTTTATCCCTAGTGGCAACAAGACAACACAACCTTAGAACTTTCTCGTCACCGTCCCGGTGTCAATGCGGCATGAACCCACTATCGAGCATAAATACTCCCTCTTGGAGTTACTAGCATCAACTTGGCCGAGCCTCTACTAATAACGGAGAGCATGCAAGATCATAAACAACACATATGTAATAACTTGATAATTAACATAACATGGTATTCTCTATCCATCGGATCCCGACAAACACAACATAGAGTATTACAGATAGATGATCTTGATCATGTTAGGCAGCTCACAAGATCCAACAATGAAGCACAATGAGGAGAAGACAACCATCTAGCTACCGCTATGGACCCATAGTCCAGGGGTGAACTACTCACTCATCACTCCGGAGGCGACCATGGCGGTGTAGAGTCCTCCGGGAGATGAATCCCCTCTCCGGCAGGGTCCCGGAGGAGATCTCCAGAATCCCCCGAGATGGGATTGGCGGCGGCGGCGTCTCCGGAAGGTTTTCCGTATCGTGGTTCTTCGCATCAGGGGTTTCGCGACGGAGGCTTTAAGTAGGCGGAAGGGCAGCGTGGGGGGCCACACGGGGGCCCCACACCACAGGTCGGCGTGGCCAAGGGCTGGGCCGCGCCGCCCTATGGTGGCAGCCCCTCGTGGCCCCACTTCGTATTCCTTTCGGTCTTCTGGAAGGTTCGTGGCAAAATAGGACCCTGGGTCTTGATTTCGTCCAATTCCGAGAATATTTCGTTACTAGGATTTCTGAAACCAAAAACAGCAGAAAACAAAGAATCGGCACTTCGGCATCTTGTTAATAGGTTAGTTCCTGAAAATGCACGAATATGACATAAAGTGTGCATAAAACATGTAGGTATCATCAATAATGTGGCATAGAACATAAGAAATTATCGATACGTCGGATACGTATCAAGCATCCCCAAGCTTAGTTCTGCTCGTCCCGAGCAGGTAAAACGATAACAAAGATAATTTCTGAAGTGACATGCCATCATAACCTTGATCATACTATTTGTAAACATATGTAGTGGATGCAGCGATCATAATAATGGTAATTACATGAGTAAACAAGTGAATCATAAAGCAAAGACTTTTCATGAATAGTACTTCAAGACAAGCATCAATAAGTCTTGCATAAGAGTTAACTCATAAAGCAATAAATCAAAGTAAAGGTATTGAAGCAACACAAAGGAAGATTAAGTTTCAGCGGTTGCTTTCAACTTGTAACATGTATATCTCATGGATAATTGTCAACATAGAGTAATATAACAAGTGCAATATGCAAGTATGTAGGAATCAATGCATAGTTCACACAAGTGTTTGCTTCTTGAGGTGGAGAGAGACAGGTGAACTGACTCAACATAAAAGTAAAAAGAATGGTCCTTCAAAGAGGAAAGCATCGAGTGCTATATTTGTGCTAGAGCTTTTATTTGAAAACATGAAACAATTTTGTCAACGGTAGTAATAAAGCATATGAGTTATGAAAGTTATATCTTACAAGTTGTAAGTCTCATGCATAGTATACTAATAGTGCCCGCACCTTGTCCTAATTAGCTTGGACTACCGGATCTTTGCAATGCACATGTTTTAACCAAGTGTCACAATGGGGTACCTCCATGCCGCCTGTACAAAGGTCTAAGGAGAAAGCTCGCATTTTGGATTTCTCGCTTTTGATTATTCTCAACTTAGACATCCATACCGGGACAACATGGACAACAGATAATGGACTCCTCTTTAATGCATAAGCAAGTGGCAACAATTATTATTCTCATATGAGATTGAGGATATATGTCCAAAACTGAAACTTCCACCATGATTCATGGCTTTAGTTAGCGGCCCAAAGTTCTTCTCTAACAATATGCATGCTCCAACCATAAAGGTGGTAGATCTCTCTTACTTCGGACAAGACGGACATGCATAGCAACTCACATGATATTCAACAAAGAATAGTTGATGGCGTCCCCGAAGCATGGTTATCGCACAACAAGCAACTTAATAAGAGATAAAGTGCATAAGTACATATTCAATACCACAATAGTTTTTAAGCTATTTGTCCCATGAGCTATATATTGCAAAGGTGAATGATGGAATTTTAAAGGTAGCACTCAAGCAATTTACTTTGGAATGGCGGATAAATACCATGTAGTAGGTAGGTATGGTGGACACAAATGGCATAGTGGTTGGCTCAAGGATTTTGGATGCATGAGAAGTATTCCCTCTCGATACAAGGTTTAGGCTAGCAAGGTCGGCGCGGGGGGGGCAGCGTGGGGGGCCACACGGGGGCCCCACACCACAGGTCGGCGCGGCCAAGGGCTGGGCCGCGCCGCCCTATGGTGGCAGCCCCTCGTGGCCCCACTTTGTATTCCTTTCGGTCTTCTGGAAGGTTCGTGGCAAAATAGGACCCTGGGTCTTGATTTCGCCCAATTTCGAGAATATTTCGTTACTAGGATTTCTGAAACCAAAAACAGCAGAAAACAGCAACTGGCACTTCGACATCTTGTTAATAGGTTAGTTCCAGAAAATGCACGAATATGACATAAAGTGTGCATAAAACATGTAGGTATCATCAATAATATGGCATAGAACATAAGAAATTATCGATACGTCGGAGACGTATCAAGCATCCCCAAGCTTAGTTCTCGCTTCGTCCCGAGCAGGTAAAACGATAACAAAGATAATTTCTGAAGTGACATGCCATCATAACCTTGATCATACTGTTTGTAAACATATGTAGTGGATGCAGCGATCATAACAATGGTAATGACATGAGTAAACACGTGAATCATAAAGCAAAGACTTTTCATGAATAGTACTTCAAGACAAGCATCAATAAGTGTCCAAGGTTGGCTTGGTGATACTTGTGTTGCAGGTGAATTGTCGGGGCAGTCTCTCGGATACATGTTCTACAATTACTCCGGTGCTACTGGTCATGGTGATGGCCTTCTTGGCACAGTTAATCAATCCATGATGGGTTGACATCCAATCCATACCCAATACTACTTCCAAACCTTTGGCTCCCAGAACTATCAAGTTTGCATAAAAATCTATTTCATGTATTCGGATAGGTACTGATTTGCAAATTTTTCTAGCTTTTGTTGTTGAACCAGGTATTTGAACTATCATGACATGCTTCAAACTGATGGGTTGAATCTTACTAGTGCATGCAAAATCTTCAGTAACAAACGAGTGCGATGCTCCAGAATCAAACAAAACTCTTGCAGGTACTGAATTAACAGAAAACATACCCAACACGACATCTGGCGCTTCGTGGGCTTCTTCACCATTCATGTGATAGAGGCGGCCATTGCGGTTGTTCGGGTTGCTTGGGGAAAACTTTCTTCCAGTGGTGACACGGCGTTGCTGCTGAGCAGGAGCAGCGGTATTGGGGGCAGTCTTGGCTAGCTTCTTGGGGCACTCATTGGAGTAGTGACCCACAACTACGCACTCATAACAAGTCACAGTTGACTTGTCCTTTGGGGTGATGGGAACAGCGTTGCTCCCAGTCCTTGGAGCAGTGTTGGTGTTGGTGTTGTTGTGGTGGTCGGGGGCTCTCATCGGGGCACGGTTGAAGTGGTTGTTGTTGTTGTTGTTGTTGTTGTTGTTGTTGTAGTTGTTGTTGTTGTTGTTGTTGTTGTTGTTGTTGTTGTTGTTGCCTGGCCTGGGGTGTCCTCCACCACGGTTGGGGAAACTGGGGCGTGACAGCGGTGCTGAGGGCTTGTTGAATCTGGGGGCAAACCCTCCACTTGAGTTGGGACGATACTTGGGCGTATTGCTGGGCCCACTCTGGTGCATCATCCGGCGCTTGCGGTTCTCCTTAGCTTGGTGGAGTTTTCCCTCCATCTGGATGGCTGAGTCCACCAGGGCTTCTAGATCAGCAAAGGGAATGTTGACCAGCACTGTCTCGCATCTCATCGTGCAGTCCGTTCAGGAATATTTCCTTCCTTTTCTCAGTGGTGTCGGTCTCATCCGGGGCGTACCTTGACAGAGTGAGAAACCTGTCGCGGTATTCCACCACGGACATCCTGCCTTGTTTGAGTTCCCTGAACTCATCCCTCATCTTTGTTATCAAACCCGGGGGCACATGATACTTGCTAAACTTGAGCATGAAATCTGCCCAAGTCATTACCTGCCCTGCATTCATTGCACGGGTACTTGTCCACCAGGCTCTGGCAGGTCCTGCCAAATAATGGGTGGCAAACAGTACTTTTTCTGCTGCTTCAACTCCAGCTACTTCCAAGTTGTTCTCCATTGTCTGGAGCCAATCATCAGCATCTAGGGGCTCCTCGGTCTTGCTGAACATGGGAGGGTTGGTGTTCTGAAAGTTCTTCAGTTTGGATCCAGGATGATCATGGTTTCCATGGCCTTGGTTGTTCTGAGCTATTTGCTGCAGTGCGACAATATTGGCTTGTCTTTCAGCTCGTTCAGCCTCTCTATCTGCCATCATCATTTGTAACATCTGCATCATGGCATCCTGGTTCGTGCTTCGGGTTGGAGGGGCCATCTGAACATTGAGATAGATCATGAGATAAGGGGGAATTTTCTATGGCTTGTTTTGGGTAAAGTTCAAAAAATTTAAAACTTGAGTACTTGATATGCTGAAATTAAAAACACTTTCATTCATTCATTCCAAGCAACATTACAAACTATCACCCAATGGTTTTAAGAACCATTTCATCATTCTACGATACAAGGCACCGATACAAACTCACACCTACGCACGTGAACAAGTCATACTACTCTTCATCAACATCTATCGGAGTGAGAGCATCCACTCCGGCTTCCATGAACTCATAGCCATCCACATAGGGGTGGAAGGCCAGGTCTTCATCTTCCTCTTCCTCATAGTCATCATCATTGCTCACGTAGGAGTATCCATCTCCCTGGATGTCTTCTCCTTCTCCTTCTCCTTCCAGGTCCTTCAGTTGGTTTTCCTGGGCCTGGACAGTCTCCTTCAGTGAGGCTATCTTCACGCGGAGGCGAGCGATGGTGTAGTCCTTCTTCGCATTCTGGCGGCAAAGAGTCTTGCGCTCATTGGCAAGGATCTTGATGGTCTCAGTCTGCTGAGCCTGCTGGAGGTAGGTGTGGTTGGCGTAGGCGGGGGAGTTGTCCAACTCCATGCGGGTCTCACACAGCATGAAGTCAAGGTGCTCCACATGGTACTTCACCTCGGGGTGAGGTGACAGATCCATCGGTGCTCCCATGGAGTCATGCCTTGCGAGGTGGACGTAGCGGGTTCCCCGGATATGGGGCAGGTTCTGCCCACACAGACGGGCAAGTGCTTCCTGCATGGCGCGTGCTAGTCCGTCCGCCCAGTTGTTCTCCCTCAAGGAGAACTGGATCCTCTCGGACATGGGTGGCTCCAGCTTCCCTCGCAGGTCTGCAATGATGACCCACTGCAGCTGCCCTCCGGGCTGATCGTTGACTTGCCCTCCGAAGAACTCCAGGTGCGGGCGCCCGAGGTACTCCGCTAACTCCTTCAAGTCCTTCTCAAAGACTAGACTCCCTCCATTGCCCAGCTGGTAGAACTTGGTCTGGGTGAACGGTTCCATCTGTAGACGAATTGGATGAGTAAGTTAGAGAAGTGCAAGTGTGTCAAGATTTTATGTAGAATTAGAAGAAAACAATGAGCATGAATTTCTCTTTAAAAGATCTTAAAGGTAAGAGTGAGAATAAGTTTTCATAAGTATTCACTTCGTTTATTTGGAAACTCCGTTTTTCAGACGTCCATTCTAAACTAGGGCCTCCTAAGGTCAAACAATGGCTCTGATACCAACTTGTCAACACCCGGATTTTAAAGTCCAGATGCCTATTATGCCATACATCACAATCCCAGGAAGATTGTTTTTGCGAGACATAATAAGTTCATATCATAGCACATCATTCATTACAAACCATAAATGTCTTACAACAAAGGATCACATGATCCAGTTCATTACAATAATTGATCAAGGGAAAAGTATGAGCCACAACTCTAGTTAAGACTCTTTAATTTCCTAGGCTTAATCAAGTGGGAACATTAGTGTCATTCCCACAACTCTGTTGTGATTCAAGTCCAAGTCACCATTCAAGTTGAAAACACAAGTTATGAGCCACATTTGTAAAGGTTCTGATGACGGAACAGTATGGCCTTTCCAACTGTCCATGACCGCGGACGCGGCTATTCAAATAGTTTAAACTCTGCATAGGTTGTACTCTTGTGCCACAACATTTGATTACATCTGTCAGGGATAGCCCTGAATCATCATAACTCAGTATGCGGATCATCAACCATTAACCTTTCACTTACATACTCTAGTATAGGCACCTCCCCCATGAGCTTGGCCTCCCGGTGGTAACAAACCGTCATCCCGGGAACTGCACAGGGCTTGGGTAGGATATTCAACTCTTTTCACGTCTTTTCACTTTTAACGGAGGCAGCCTCGGCATAACCTCTATGACGCTTGTTAGAGGGAACCCACACTAAGGTACATAAATTTCCAGCTAAAGCCTTACCCATAATCAGGTATTGTGGGGGTACTCTAAAATTGGAAGGGTATCGCATCCGAGCCCAACCATCAGTTTTGATCAAAATCACCAAGTCATTCAAGAGTCACCTTCACCTTCAAATCTTTCAATGGAATGACTAATCATTCCAAGGTTTTCACAATTCACTTGATTCACAAGATCCCATCTAGAATAAGTCAATTTTAGTTTAGCACTAGCAGCTAACCATGAGGGGTGCTACCATAGTTTTGCTTGCTAACTAAGTGTGACACCTCTTGTGATACTCTAAACTTAGACTCAAAATTTAGAATACAATTAGTAAGCTTTAGTAAATAAAGTAAAGAGTAAAGCAAGGTAAAAACTTGGGTTTGGATAATTAAGACTTGAAACACCAATACTAGTGCCATTGTATTTTGCACTAGTAACTTGGCAGGGTAGAGCTTGTATTAGGGTAGCTTCCCTTGGTTGGAGTACTGGTCAAAGTGTTCTTCTTCCTCCTCGTAGAAGACCTCCTCCCCTTCGTATCCTTCGGTACTAGCGTCTATAAACGAATACGAGGTAACAAACACCAATCAATACTTAAGGAGGCTACTTATCCCTAATGGATCAATCAAGATGACCTATCATCATCACAAGCATCACTCCACTTAATCACTAGGGATTTACTTTACCATTGTGAGAAAAATAATTTCCTCTCATTTATAAATACTAAGATTTAAATCCTCAAATAAGCAAGTATAAGGCAATGTAGCTAAGGTCATCACCTTACCTTACTTTACTTGGGAAGGTGATTTAAATGAAGTACTATACCTCATAGATTTAAAAACCTAACTTTGAAAATAAAATAAATGGGCTAGTATTGACTACATAGCCAATTTTTGATTCTAGCCCATGATCATTTACAACAACTATATCATGTTTTTTCATAAATAAATATAGTGTTTGAAATGTGATTTATGAGAATTGAAATCACCTCAAAACTCATTATGGTTGATTTTTAATAATTGTTTGAAGTTGGAAAAGTTACTGAATTGTTATTTTTGTTGCACTTGATCTACAAAGAACTAGGGTTTGAAACCAGTGGGGTTTGTTAGAGCATTTCATAAGCTTTCAAACAAAAGTGGAATCACTCAATTTGGGTTTCTAGATTTGAAGTTATTCAATTTTTAGTGCAGTACCAGTATTGAAATTTGAACTAAACGAATAATTCGAATTCAAACGAACAGGCTCACGCGGGAAAACGACGTGGCCCAGAGAAGAAAAAGAAGTGGGCCGACCCACTGAGCGTCTCGTGCGAGCAGGCCGTCTGACAATGGGGTCCACCTGTCAGCGGCTCATAACGAGCGAATCGGTACGCGTGAGTGTGAGGCGTAGGATTAGAAGGGGATCTGACGGCTGAGGATCGTCGTCGTCTCCGACGTGATCCCGCGTCGCCGGTGGCGAGGCTCGGGGGTCGGCGGCTTACCGGCGGTCCGGCGGTCATCGGCGTTGACGCAGGGGTACGTTGTCGAGGACGGCGAGTCTCCTGGTACTGGTGGCGTCGCTTGAGGTGGCTCCAATCGACGGCGCCCTTGCTACGGTACTGGCGGTCCTCCGGCGAGAAATTGAGGTGGCTCCGGCGGCAATGTGGAGTGGGAGGTGGTCGAGGAGAGTCAGGGATGATAGGGGAAGCAGTTGGTGTGAAGAGATGGAGCGGGGAGGCGCTCTATTTATAGCGGCGAGGTGTGTGATACGTCTCCGACGTATCGATAATTTCTTATGTTCTATGCCATATTATTGATGATACCTACATGATTTATGCACACTTTATGTCATATTCGTGCATTTTCTGGAACTAACCTATTAACAAGATGCCGAAGTGCCAGTTTCTGTTTTCTGCTGTTTTTGGTTTCAGTAAATCCTAGTAACGAAATATTCTCGAATTGGACGAAACGAAGACCCGGGTTCCTATTTTCACCGTAAGCATCCGAACACCCGGGAAGGACCGGAGGGGGGCACCGGGCCCCTGCGACCATAGGCCGGCGCGGCCCGTGCCCCGGCCGCGCCGCCATATGGTGTGGCCACCCCTTTGACCCTCCTGCGCCGCCTCTTCGCCTATATAAAGCCTCCGTCGCGAAACCCCTGATACGAAAAACCACGATACGGAAAACCTTCCAGAGCCGCCGCCATCGCGAAGCCAAGATCTGGGGGACAGGAGTCTCTGTTCCGGCACCCGCCGGAGCGTGGAAGTGCCCCCGGAAGGCTTCTCCATCGACACCGCTGCCATCTCCACCGCCATCTTCATCACCGCCGCTGCTCCCATGAGGAGGGAGTAGTTCTCCATCGAGGCTCGGGCCGTACCGGTAGGCTATGTGGTTCATCTCTCTCCTATGTACTTCAATACAATAATCTCATGAGCTGCCTTACATGATTGAGATTCATATGATGATGCTTGTAATCTAGATGTCATTATGCTAGTCAAGTGAGTTTTACTTATGTGATCTCCGGAGACTCCTTGTCCCACGTGTGTAAAGGTGACAAGTGTGTGCACCGTGTGGGTCTCTTAGGCTATATTTCACGTAATACTTATTCACCGTTGAATGGCATAGTGAGGTGCTTATTTATATCTCTTTATGATTGCAATGTGTTTGTATCACAATTTATCTATGTGCTACTCTAGCAATGTTATTAAAGTAGTTTTATTCCTCCCGCACGTGTGCAAAGGTGACAAGTGTGTGCACCGTGTTAGTACTTGGTTTATGCTATGATCATGATCTCTTGTAGATTGCGAAGTTAACTATTGCTATGATAATATTGATGTGATCTATTCCTCCTACATATGCATGAAGGTGACAGTGTGCATGCTATGCTAGTACTTGGTTTAGTCTTTTGATCTATCTTACACTAAAGGTTACTAAAATATGAGCATTATTGTGGAGCTTGTTAACTCCGGCATTGAGGGTTCGTGTAATCCTACGCAATGTGTTCATCATCCAACAAAAGTGTCGAGTATGCATTTATCTATTCTGTTATGTGATCAATGTTGAGAGTGTCCACTAGTGAAAGTCTAATCCCTAGGCCTTGTTCCTAAATATCGCTATCTCTCGCTTGTTTACTCGTTTTATCGTGTTACTACTGCTGCATTACTACGCGTTACTACTGCTTGTTTACCGTCCTAGGCAAAGCACTTTTCTCGGTGCCGTTTCTACTACTTATTCATACCACCTGTATTTCACTATCTCTTCGCCGAACTAGTGCACCTATTAGGTGTGTTGGGGACACAAGAGACTTCTTGCTTTGTGGGTGCAGGGTTGCATGAGAGGGATATCTTTGACCTCTTCCTCCCTGAGATCGATAAACCTTGGGTAATCCACTTAAGGGTAACTTGCTGCTGTTCTACAAACCTCTGCTCTTGGAGGCCCAACACTGTCTACAAGAATAGAAGCTCCCGTAGACATCAAGGACATGAACCTGGGTAAACCACCGAGATACACCGTCCCCATCACCCCATCATCTAGTTCCACTACAAACCCTAAGTCATTAGTACCCCCTCATTGCACTATCATTGACAAGGCAATGACAATATTAAGCCTATCTTCCACACCACACAAACATAACGTCAGATCGTATGTTCGCCCAAAAAAGAGTACTCGATGTACACTATCCTCGACAAAAAAAGAAGTTTCATCATATCGCAACTGCGACCTTTAGATTTGTACATGGGTGTTTAAAACCGCCAGGGCACACCTACGATATTGTAGTGTCAACATAGCTCTCAAAACTTAAGGCCTCCTAAATTTTTCCCTAGGGCTCGCACCTCAAGGTCCCTCTACTAAAGCCCTCAAATTCTGGGCAGAAATTTTCACCACCATTCTCAGCTATTGTCCTATGATTTGATACTTCATGGTCACGCGCCATCCCTCCACGACCATCCCGCCACTAGTTGTCATCCCTCCATCCACCCCGGTAGCGACTGTTGTCCCTCTGTGGCAACTTTATCTACAACCACCACCCCTCTCACACCTATGTCGATATAGCCGTACCCTACCTCGCCGTGAGATGAAACCAAAGAGAGTGATATGACTAACAAAAAATGAAAGAAAAAAGGACCCAGGTGTCAACCTATTTGCAGAAACATAGCACCAATTATTTAAGTATGGTAACACTCTAAGGACTGAAAAGTCCCGTGTTCCTCAGATGGTCTGATGAAAGGTCAGCTTGAGGGCTACTCCTCAATTGATGAAGGGTAAACTTTGAACGCTGAAAGAGGTGAGTGAGACAAAAATTACTCCCTCTGATTTATATTATTTGCCATTAATATAGGAACATCTAGAACTAAAATGTTTCTAGATACACGGAGGTAGTAATTACTATTCATACCGAAAAATAAATTTACTCATTAATGCTTAGCTTTTTTTTTAGGGTTGTTCGCCCAAGTTGGGCAACTCTCATAAATGAGACTAGGCCCAGCAGGCTTGGGCCTCTGAAGTTTGGATCCTCTGGCCCAAGATCTAGAGGACTTAAATACTAGCGTTCGGCACGCACGGCCGCAACACCGCCCAAACCCGCCCGGCGCCGCGCCACCGTCCCGACCACCGTAACCGCCTCCTCTCCTCCCTCCCCAGCTCCCTCCTCCGCCCGCTCTCGCCGTCGCCGCCGACGCCTCCCCGGCTGCTCGGCTCTTCCTCCGAGCCCCTCCCCCTCGCCGTCTCCTGGTAAGTCTCGTCTCCTCCCTTCCCCTCGCAAATCCCGCCCCGCCGCGCGCGTCCCAGGGTGCGCGCTTGCTTTTGCTTGATCGCCTGGTGTTGGTGAACGTGCTGGTGGGCGGGGTTTCTCTCTCCGCGCCTCCGAATCGAATCCGCGCCGCCGCTCTCGTGCGTGTTTCCCCGCCCGGAATTGTAGATTTCTCGTCGTCTTGTTTGCCGGTGCGGTTTTTCCCTTCGTGTTCTCGGTCGATTTTCCTCCCTAGGTCGCGAACTCGGTGATGCTTTTTTGCTTCGGTACCGGAATGTTCGATTTCGTATTTTCCTGTCGGTGGAGTTTGCGGTTCTTCGGGATTTTTGCGTCGTTCCTTCCTGGCATTGGAGGAAGTCCATGGCGCGGCCAACTCTCGATCTGGCATTTGGTGGATTTTTTTCGGCCTAGACATCTCTAGCCTGGGAAATGTCCTTGGCTCAATCTTTGGTGCTTACGGTTCTTGGTTTTGCTTCTGCTCTTTCTTTAGCGGGGTTAAGAATTCACCTGACTCATTCTTGCTGACTTGCTGTTGCTCAGTTTCCAGGCGACAGGGCGCGATGAGGAAGAGGGAGAGGGCGGCGGATGAGGAGGAAAAGGCGCCGAAATCACCGCGCCCGACCGTGGGCGGGAAGTCGCTGGCGTCCATGGGCCTGCAGGACGTGGTTGTTGCGCCACTATCAGATTCGAGCAGCAGCAGCAGCGACAGCGACGACGACAGCGGGCGGTGCCACCACCTGACCTTGGACAGCGGCGCTGTGGAAATGGCAGTGCTCGATCTCAGCATCTCCGAGGTGCCTCCGACGTGCCATGAACCCAGGTGCGGGGTCACCTGGAAGGGAGCCGGCTACGACAAGGAAGGGATGACGCAGTGCTTGGAGTGCCACTATATTGGCTGCACTCGGGGGCTGGACAGGGAAGATCCGCGGGGGCACGCCCTCGCCCACGCCGCCAGCAGCAAGCATTACGTTGCTCAGTGGTACGATGTACCCAACCTGGGCTTCTGCTTCAAATGTGTGCGCGTTATGAGGCTCAGTGACAGCCCGGAGCTCAACGAAGAGGAGTGTTCGGAGGAGGACAGAAAGATTAAGGAACAGCGGGCAATGGTGGCCAGCAAAACACTGCCGGCCGGCAAGTCAAAGGACGACTGGGGAACTACGGCCAGCAGTCCAAGGGTTGATTGGCCAACGGCTGCCAGCACTCCAAGTCCAAGGGTTGATTGGCCAACGGCAGCCAGCACTCCAAGTCCAACGGTTGATTGGACAACGGTAGCCAGCACTCCAAGGGTTGATTGGCCAACGGTAGCCAGCAGTTCAAAGGTTGACTTGGGAAATGTGGCCAGGAATATACTGGATCAGTGGGTAATGGGGGCTGGGAACGATATGGCTGAGTATGCTATTGGGAATGGGTATATTATCAGAGGGATGCCGAATTATGGAAACACATGCTACATGAATGCATCGCTGCAGTGCCTCCTTGCGCTTGGTAAGCTGAGGACAATCATTCTAGGGCCGGATGCTTCCAATGCTCGGTTGGGAACCATGGGTCTGGAGCTGAAGTGGTTGTTTCAAGAGACAAGCAGTGTGAATAATGCCAGGCGCATGCTGGACCCACGGACGATATTGGCATGTATGCAGTCGCTTTATCAGGATCGGTTCGAGGCCGGAAAGATGGAAGACAGCCATGAGTTTCTTACATTATTTCACACTGCTTTGGATAATGAGGTGGAGGAGCTTAACCGTTCGCATGTCATGGAAGGGGGTGGAGTGTTCCCTACATTTGGCCATTCCATTTTCAGCAGCCAGCTGATTCAGACCCTTTCCTGTAAAAGTTGCTCATATAATTCAGTTACGTTGCAGTCAGTCCATGGTCTCCAACTGGGGGTGCCTTCAAAGGCCTCTCCAGCCAGAAGCAAGCCTTTGCAAGTTGGTAAGTCTATGCGCTCCTGTACCTAACTTAAAAGAACAATGGTGAACAGGCCCGCATATACGCCAGGGTGTCTGAGGTCATAGAACTTTTGAGGAAAGAATGTGGATTGTGCGGTCTATTTTATTTGCTATTTTTTTTGACACAAGCAAATGAGACTTTTTGGAATGGATCACCAGTAGTAGCTAAGCAGAGAAAATTGTTAAGGACATTTTGCCCATGGATAAAGAAGTAGAAGGAAATCCCTTGGGGTGGATAACAAAATCGGCAAGATATTTCAGCTGTCTTGACATGGCAAAGGTGTTCGCTGTAGTGTGGTAGTTCAAATTACATGGGATGCACAGGGTGTCTGAGGTCATAGAACTTTTGAGGAAAGAATGTGGATTGTGTGGTCTATTTTATTTGCTATTTTTTTAACACAAGCAAATGAGACTTTTCGGAATGGATCAGCAGTAGTAGCTAAGCAGAGAAAATTGTTAAGGACATTTTGCCCATGGATAAAGAAGTAGCAGCAAATCCCTTGGGGTGGATAACAAAATCGGCAAGATATTTCAGCTGTTTTGACATGGCAAAGGTTTTCGCTGTAGCGTAGTAGTTCAAATTACATGGGATGCACAGGGTCTTGAGGTCATAGAACTTTTGAGGAAAGAATGTGGATTGTGCGGTCTATTTTACTTGCTATTTTTTAACACAAGCAAATGAGACTTTTCGGAATGGATCACCAGTAGTAGCTAAGCAGAGAAAATTGTTAAGGACATTTTGCCCATGGATAAAGAAGTAGCAGGAAATCCCTTGGGGTGGATAACAAAATCGACAAGATATTTCAGCTGTCTTGACATGGTAAAGGTGTTCGCTGTAGTGTAGTAGTTCAAATTACATGAGATGCACAGGGTCTTGAGTCGTTATCATCATATACAGTAAGTTTTACTCCAAAATGGTTGATCACTTAAGTGTGCTTGGATAGAAAAACTGCTTAGAGTTTGCAGGATAAAGATTCTAAAATATGCAAAAGGGTGAGGGTTTCTGGTTGAATGATCTTGCTAATGCAGATAATGCTAAACCCCTGTATGCCTGAATCTGCAGATTCTACTGAAGTAAAGGATGTTGTACAGAGTCGTATGCAGACTCAGAAGAATGATGTCCCACAAGAGATCACTGAGGTGTCAATAGATTTGGATTTCATTCCTAACTTGTTTGATGACTTTGAAGAAATGGAGGAATCAGCAGCAGATTCTCATAATCGAGAAAATAAGGAGAACGCTCAGGGTAGTGATATCGTTCATGATGAGGCGAAAGACACTCTTGGATCGATTGAGGACTGCCTGACACTGTTTTCCCATAGCCTGGCGAATTGTGACAGCTGTTCCAAGGTTGCTGAGTTGCTGGAAACCAATGCAAGTAAAAACGTTGAACCGATCATGGCAAGTACCAGTGTAAACACAACTGTTCATGGAGACCAGACTCTTGCAGATTCACATCAAGAAGGCATACTCTCTGATGACACAACTGCTGAAAAAATCACTTCAGGGACGAGCTGTGATGAAAAGGACTTAGCCTCTTGCAGCACAGCCAATGAAAAAGCTGAAAGTCGTGAAGGTGTTCAAAAAGCTGCGCCTAGTTGCCTTACAACTGATCAACAGACTGACCTGCTGAGTGCTCTGCATATTCAAGATACCAGGACCCAGAAACAGGACAGTGGAAAGCATGTACTTGATGATCATAGTGCCCAAAGAGTGGAGGAAACCCAAAATGAGCAGACAGATGGTAATGGTAGAAGAATTCAAACACAATTGATTAGCAAGCTGCCACCTGTATTAACCATTCAACTGAAGAAATACGCACCTGATCTTTCTAAATTGAGAGGGCATGTGAGCTTTAAGGAGATTCTTCAGTTAGGACCCTTCATGGACCCCAGGTACTGACATCTAACAATTCTACACCATAATATCTAATACCTTTCTGTTATGCCAGTTCTATAAGTTCCCAATCTTCAGAAATACAGTAACTATCTTGTTTCATAGTTTGCTGCTACTATCTTTAAGTATATTTTCCATTATGTTCTCATTGTGACTGTTGATTATTGTTTACTATGTGTATATTAGTTTTTGTTTATCTTGAATTCTTGATCAGTAGATATCTGAAACAAGCATCTCTTAGGGTGTGTGAATGAATGATTGTCACACACGGTGGTAAATTTCTGTCACAAGCAGCTAATTTTTCCTTAGGACATCTTCACTCTTGTCTCTCAGTAGCAGAGTAATGGTTCTGATGTGAGCGAACTAAACCAGTGTTATAATTATCACGTAAACATATGCTATTCAGAAGCTCAGTAATTTTAGTGCCACAGATGGTTATACTAGGAATATACTTCACTAAATGACTGCAACAGCGTATCAGTCTAAACGCATTCCGAAAGTGCATATACATTATGAAACGCATTCCCACCACTGCAAGGCATATAAAACAGCCTTTGAACATGACTTACCCATTAACTATTTCATTAACTGATGAATAACTGTTGCTTATCCTGGAGCAAGACAAGTTCCATGATCAAAGGTGTATTTTTCAGTGCGTCTGTGCTCCACCTCTTGTAAATGCTAACAGACAACAGTTCTCCTATTTTCGTTGAACAAAAAAAAGGAAATATAGTTGCAATGTGAACGGTCCAACTGTACCGTGAATTTATTTGCAAATTGTGTATCAACTGAATTTAAGGATTTACTCACAGCCTCATTTGGACCAGAACTCTGTGCCATTGATTGGGACTCTAGTTTTTCCGTGTATGATGTCATCATATTTGAATATATATCAGCTGTACAGGTCGTCTGATGCAAACTCTATCCACTCTAGTTATCATATCATGAAACATTATTATGGTAACACCTTTTGTCTGTACGTATTTAGGTGCCTTGAAATGCCTAACCTGGCAACCTTTTTTTCTTATCTTTTCAAACGTTTCTATTTTTAAGTACTCCCTCCATCCCCAGATAGGTGGCGTATAAATTGAGTAAAAAAATTCATTTTTTTAAGTTTGACCAAGTATACATGGAAAAATACGAATATTTACAATACTACATAAATATCAATAGATCCACCATAAGACATATTTTAATTGTATTTATTTGTAGTTATTGATATTTCATTCTATATATTTTGTCAAACTTGGAAAGTATAGACTTTTAGACCAAATTTATACGCCACCTATTTGAGGATGGAGGGACTATAAGTATTAGTATTTCAATATTAGATGGATATATATATCTTGCAGTGGGCAATTGAAATTACTCTGTCACTTAATTTCTTAGTATTTCGATTAGGACATAAATAATCAGTCACTGCAGATGTACCATATTGTTTAATATCTGATACAGTATTCAGTCTGTTGTTTTCAAGAAAGACATGCCATTGTTGCTACTCCAGGTAATCATCAGTTTGTTGTTAACTTAAATCCTTATGTCTAGTTTTAAGTATTTTAATTTCTCTTATCTTCAGTTCTGAGGACAAAGATAACTCAAGCTATCGTCTAGTTGGCGTCATTGTGCACCATGGCAACAGACTGAATGATGGGCACTACATTGCTTATGTGCGGGGCAGTGGCTCCTCCTGGTTTTGGGCAAGTGACACCAACATCCGAGAAGTCTCTCTAGAAGAAGTTCTCAGGTGTGAGGCGTACATTCTTTTCTATGAGAGGATGAATGACTGAGGCATACCTGGCATTCTGCCCACCAACTAATCAGAAGGGCAATGCCAAAAAAAGCAGGAGTGTGAGATTAGCAAGTGTTGCTTAGATGGCCTAGTGTACCAAGTAACATAGAGTTTGTATCATCAAGTCCAGTTTTGTTGATTTGGCCAGAGTCATTGCAGGGTTTTGCATTTGTTGCAGCATGTAGGGTAGCCACTGGTCAGCAGGGCATTTTTGTTAGAACAACATTGCATAGGTAGGACAGTCACACTGAATATTTTCTTTAGGACAACATTGAATAGGTAGGGGGACAATGGATATCTTTTTGGATGGGCAGCATTCTCCAATTGGATACACCTCTGAAAATACAGTTGATTGTTGTGAACCTCTGTTTTGTGGATGGGCAACATGCTGCTGCCTTTACTGAACTGGTAGTCTGAAGCTGATTTCGTTCCTTTTCCAGTTTAGTACTGTAGTACTACCTTATTTGATCAAAGGCCAGCCGAGAACTGGTTTCCTGTCGCTGCTTGTGTTCAAATGCTATCCTGCTCAGTGTTGAGCAGTTCTGTATGGTGGTAGGGAGCGTGTGTTCTGTGGGCCGGTTGGTTGCTTCTGGGCCGCAGATGCTACTGCCAGTCTGCCAATGTATGGTGTTTGGAATGCAAAGCGAAGAAGACCGGGATGGATGGCGACTTGGAACTTTCCTCATCCCACAGCGCCAGCGACAGTGTCGCTAACTCAAAAAAAAAAAAAAAAAAAAAAAAAAGCGATAGTGTCGCTAGCGGCTTTTAAGTTTTAACCCTTTTTGACCGTCCTTTTGTTTCATCCCCCGATCAAGAACATATACTAGCTGGTGAGATAAACCTGTTGGATCTACCAAGATCTTCCGCACACCGACGCACGGCACAGCTCGCAGCACCGGCCCGCCCCACGTCCACCTCAGAATCGCCATTCCAGCCAGATTCCTCCCAAACTGAACCGTATCACTCAAATCATGTCAATTCTCATCAAAATTTACAACTGCGTGAAAGACCAAAGTTGTACAAACCACCGCTTATTGTTGTCATAGTTACATAAAAAACTCACTTTACCTATTCTTTCTTCACAAACCATAAAATGTCTAACTTATTCCCAAATCTGAGATTAACCTGCTTAACTGCAAATCTGACGACCAAGCCCCACAAGGCAATGATGATGTGGTATCCAGGTGTCACCAACTAGCCGCCACCACGATCGTGTTAAATAAATAGCATGTTTATTTAGCTATTGTACATGTTGTAGCAGATTAGTTCATATATCTATAGAATCTGCACATCTACCACTTTAGATGTATCGTGTACTGTAAAGCAATGTCTAGCATCAGTTTGTACTTTGTTTAGTTTGACAATGTATTGCATTGTAAATTAATATTCTAGACCGTATGTCTAATTGAATATGACATGTTATTTGTATATTTGCCTCTAGCATATTATAACATGTTATTTGGTACAGCAATTTTATCCGACATTCTAAATTCATCCGCGTTCTCCTGAACAAATTTGTTGTTTACCAAAATAAATTTTACTATCAAGTAAAATTAATTAAATGCATGGTCATACATGCAGGAAAAATGGGTGACATCAGTAAAAAAGAATTCCAAGAACTACAACTTGATGGAAGTAACTATCTATCATGGGCCATGGATATGAAAATAAATTTAACTGGTCGTGGCCTTGGTCCCGTGATTACCACACCCCCCGAAAATGCTCCAGAAATACCTCAAATGGTAAAGTATGCGGCATTACATTTCATAAGGCACCATCTCCATCATGATTTGAAGACTGAATACTTGATGGAGGAGGACCCACTAGCTTTATGGAACTCCCTTAAGGAGAGATATGACCAACAAAGAGCAGTTATGTTGCCGGAAGCCGAGAGAGAATGGTCTCTCATAAGGTTCCAGGACTTTAAGTCTGTTGCGGCATATAATTCTACCGTGCATAAAGTTAACTCCAAACTGAGATTCTGCAATAAGCAAGTTTCAGATGAAGATTTAATAGAGAAGACCTTATGCACTTTCCATCCCTCGATGAGGATATTGCAACAGCAATATCGTCAGCACAAATACACGAAGTATTCTGAGCTTATATACACATTACTTCAGGCCGAGAAGCATGATGAACTTCTCATGAAAAATCACAATGCTCGCCCAACGGGTGCCATGCCGATCCCTGAAGCACATGCTAATGCTCATTTTACTAATAAATTCAGAAACCGTAAGAGGAACTTCCGAAAATTTAAGGGAAAGTGGAAGAATAATGGTCAAAGTACCAATGGTCAAGTTAAGGGAAAAGGTCATTTCAAGAAAAATGATCAAAACGACAACTCTCAAGTTTGTCAAAGGTGTGGATGTGCGAATCACCGTACAACCTTTGAAATATTGGGCCTACACTTAGTGGCCCATACTAGATTTCAGATTTTCCTATAAATTTCAAAGCCCACTTAGTGGCAGCCTTATGAGTTTGAGCCCAAGTTGGTGGCAGCTCACTAGGGAGTGGCAAGAGGTGGGAAGTTTAGTCCCACATGGAAAGTTGGGAGGAAGTTAGACCATCTTATAAGGTGGGTTGTTCCACCACTAGTAAGTGAGTGAGAACAGGAGTGCTACACGCGCGCGCTCCTCCTCCTCGCTCGCTCGTCTCGACTCGACTCGTCACGACGCGCGCGCCGCGCTCGTGGTGAGTGGATTGAGCCTCGAGCCGAGACTTTCCTTACTTTTTGCAGTTCAGGAAAACGAACAGAGTCCTAGACGGACGCGTCGCAGTTAGTCGGTTCGGGTCGCTCCCGGATCGTGGGCTATCTGTAACCGACTCGAAACGTTCGTGCGACGTGGGCGTGGCCCACGTTGCCTAGGGTTTCCCGAGCCTATATAATCTCCTGCCCGGCTACCGCATAATCACATCTAATACACGAGTTAGGGTTTCCACCTCTCTCGCTTGCGCCGCCATCGTAGCCTACTCCATCCCGCGCGCCGACGTGCATCGGCGAACGGGAGAGCAGGTCTCCGGAACCGCTCGTCCTTGCGATCCTGTACGGGAGAGGGCGAATTAGGTTTTTGGGAAGCGCTCGCGCGATCGCTCAAGCTCTTCATCACGGGTCGCCTTCCGTCCAAGTCGGGCGGTGCTGCCTACCGTCGTCTTCAACGCCGTCTACTTCGACCCATCGTCCCCGTCGTCAACAACGTTGTCATCAACAACGTTACTGCTGCGACATCGTCTCGCTACACCTCCACCGTCACCTCCACCAGATCGGTACGTGCGACATATCTCGATCTGTTTAGCGATGGATGTTGTACCGTTTGCTCTGCTACTGTTCATGTTGATCACTGCATCTAGTATGTTTGAGTTTCACATGTTAGTAGTTACCTTGGTCATGCTTTATATTCTGGAATTAATCATGGAAATTGTGCCTAATTATCCAACAATCCAAAAACCTAATTGTAGGCAATTTCCTGAGTTAACAATGGCTGGTTTTTCCGATGCACTGAGGCCGGATAAGTTTACCGGTGTGCACTTTAAGAGGTGGCAGTATAAGGCCATGCTCGGCTTACTCATCTCGAAAGTGTTCGAAGTTACCGATGGTTTACTCCGAAGGAACTATATCTCGACCAAGATCGAACAAGTTCAAGGAAAACAATACTCTCTTCGTCGGATGCATTCTAAGTATTCTTGCCGATCGTCCGTGTGATGTGTACATGCACTTAACGGATGGTAAAGAGCTCCGGGATGCACTCGAATGCTAAGTTCGGTGCAACCGATGCGAAAGTGAACTCGTACATCATGGAGAGCTTTCATGACATCAGGATGGTTAACAACCGTTCTGTAGTCGAACAAGCTCATGAGATACAGTGCATTGCGAAAGAGCTTGAACTCCTTAAGTGTGCCTTACCTGATAAGTTTGTGGCTGGATGCATCATCGCTAAGTTGCCCCCTTCATGGAGGAACTTTGCCACAACTCTCAAACACAAGAGACAGGAGATATCAGTTGAAAATCCGATAGCATCTCTTGATGTTGAGGAGAAAGCTCGGGCTAAGGATAATACCGAGAAAGGAGAGGGTCGATCTAGCGCCAACATGGTGCGAAGAAACCCTACAGCAAGAACAAAGGGAATAACAAGCCCTCCTTCAATAAGCCTATGAAGAATACAACCTTCAAGAAAAAGAAGATGATAAACAAAGCAGATCTGAGCTGCTTTACGTGTGGAGAGACTGGCCATTTTTCTAAGGACTGTCCAGAGAGGGCAGACCGCAAGAAAAAGGCGAGACAAGTCAACACGGTGACCGCTAGCAATGCTGATGGGTACGGTAATCTCTTTACTGTTCTTTCGGTATTTCAATCTCCATGTTGGTGGATTGATACAGGTGCTAATGTTCATGTGTGTGCTCGACATATCCATGTTCACTTCTTACCAGGTCGCCCGGGATTCTTCCGTCTTGATGGGGAATGGGTCACATGCTTCGTTCGTGGTGTTGGCACGGTAGATCTGAAGTTCACTTCGGGGAAGATCGTGCAGCTGAGGAACGTGCAGCATGTCCCTACTATGAACAAGAATCTCGTTAGCGGCTCCCTTCTATGCAAAGATGGGTTTAAGGTTGTTTTAGAGTCGAATAAAGTAGTTGTTTCCAAGTTTGGACAATTTATTGGTAAAGGCTATGAGTGCGGAGGCTTGTTCCGCTTTTCGCTTTCTGATTTCAGTAATAAGTCTGTTAACCATATTTGTGGCAATGTTAGTGATGATACCAGTGTTTGGTATTCTCGTTTATGTCACATTAATTTTGGTTTAATGTCTCGGCTATCCAGTTTAAGTTTAATTCCGAATTTCACCATTGCCAAAGGTTCTAAGTGCCATAGTTGTGTGCAATCAAAGCAACCTCGGAAGCCTCACAAGGCGGCCGAGGAGAGAAACTTGGCACCTCTAGAACTCATACATTCTGATCTATGTGAGATGAATGGTGTGTTGACAAAAGGTGGAAAGAGATATTTCATGACATTGATTGATGATGCGACTAGATTTTGCTATGTTTATTTGTTGCGAACTAAAGATGAAGCTTTAGACTACTTTAAAATTTATAAGGCCGAAGTTGAAAATCAACTAGAGAGAAAGATCAAGCGTCTTAGGTCGGATCGTGGTGGCGAATACTTTCCTAAAATCTTTGATGAATTCTGTGAGGAACATGGCATTATTCATGAGAGGACGCCTCCCTATTCACCCCAATCAAACGGGGTTGCCGAGAGGAAAAACCGCACGCTGACTGACTTGGTGAATTCCATGTTAGCCACCGCTGGTTTATCTAAGGCATGGTGGGGGAGGCTTTATTGACTTCATGTCATGTCCTGAATAGAGTTCCTAACAAGAATAAAGATAAAACCCCTTACGAGGAGTGGGCTGGAAGAAAACCATCACTTTCGTATTTGCGCACATGGGGATGTTTGGCGAAAGTCAATATTCCAATCACTAAGAAGCGCAAACTCGGACCAAAGACAAGTGGATTGTATCTTTCTAGGTTATGCTCCGCGGAGTGTAGGATATAGATTTTTAGTAGTTCAATCCGAGGTACCCGATATGCATGTTGATACTATTATGGAATCTCGTGATGCAACATTTTTTGAGAATATGTTTCCTATGAAAGATATGCATAGCATTGCTAGAATTTCTACCGAGATAATCCTCGAGTCTAGTACATCTAATGAGTATTTTGAACAATCACATGAGAATGTTACTGAGAAGGATGATAATGAAGCTCCTAAACGGAGCAAGAGACGAAGGATTGAAAAATACTTTGGTGATGATTTCATTGTGTACCTTGTGGATGATACTCCCACGTCCATTGCAGAGGCATATGCATCTCCAGATGCAGATGACTGGAAAGAAGCTGTCCATAACGAGATGGACTCGATTCTTTCTAATGGAACTTGGGAGCTATCGAACGACCCCATGGATGCAAGCCTGTGGGCTGCAAATGGGTGTTCAAGAAGAAGCTAAGACCTGATGGTACTATTGAGAAGTACAAGGCACGGCTTGTAGCTAAAGGCTACACACAGAGAGAAGGCGAAGATTACTTCGACACCTATTCACCTATCGCTAGACTTACCACCATTCGAGTACTACTGTCCATGGCTGCCTCCTATGGTCTTATCGTTCATCAAATGGACGTAAATACAGCTTTTCTTAATGGAGAGTTGGAAGAGGAAATCTATATGGATCAGCCTGATGGGTTCGTAGTAAAAGGTGAAGAAAGAAAGGTGTGCAAGTTGCTGAAATCTTTATATGGCCTGAAACAAGCACCTAAGCAATGGCATGAGAAGTTTGACGTAACTTTGACTTCGTAGGCTTTGTTGTCAATGAGGCCGACAAGTGTGTTTACTATCGCCATGGTGGGGGCGAAGGTGTTATACCGTGTTTGTATGTGGATGATATTCTGATATTTGGTACAAACATGAAAGTAATACACGAGGTCAAGTCTTTCTTGTCAAAGTGCTTTGATATGAAAGATCCGGGAGAAGCCGATGTAATTCTCGAACATCAAGCTTATTAAGAATGAGAGTGGGATTACTCTAACGCAATCCCATTATGTTGAGAAGATCTTGAGCCGGTTCGGCTATATTGATAGCAAGTCTTCTCCAACACCTTATGATCCCAAGTGTGACATTACGCAAGAACCGGAGGATTACCGTAGATCAACCGAGATACTCTCGGATTGTTGGCTCACTCATGTACTTAGCGAGCGCGACTAGACCGGACATCTCTTTTGCTGTTAGCAAGTTGAGTAGGTTCATGTCAAACCCGGTACCGATCATTGGCATGCACTTGATAGGGTCATGCGCTACCTATGTGGTACAATGAGTTATGGGATTCACTATTCAGGGCACCCGAACTGTGCTTGAAGGATATAGTGATTCGAATTGGATCTCGGATGTAGCTGATCCGTACGCCACAAGTGGGTATGTATTTACCTTTGGAGGTGGCGCAAGTATCATGGAGATCTTGCAAGCAAACCATATTGACGAGGTCAACTATGGAAGCAGAACTTATCGCTTTAGACAAAACCACCGCTCGAATCGTAATGGTTGCGTGAGCTCTTGATGGACTTGCCCGTGGTTGAAAAACCTGTTCCGGCAATCCTTTGGAATTGTGACAATCAAACTGTAATTGTCAAAGTGAACAATTCTAAGGATAACGCGAAGTCATCAAGACACGTCAAGAGACGTTTGAAATCTGTCGTGAAATTGCGAAACTCCGGAGTAATAACTGTTACATATATTCAAACGGACAAAAACTCGGCAGATCCCTTTACAAAGGGACTATCACGTAATGTGATAGAAAGTGCATCGAGGGAGATGGGTTTGAGACCCGTTGATGTTACACCATAGTGGTAACCCAACCTTTGTGATCGGAGATCCCGTGAATTAGGACCTGGGAAGAACAAACTAGTGGTTTAATTGAGGAGAGTATTATGTAACCCTCTCTATGTGAAGATGCACAACTCTCAATTGCTGTAAGGCAGGTTGGCAACAAGCCTTAATGTGTTTATGTTGGCTATATTAGCAAAGATGCTGTCCTACGAGCATTCTTGAAATAACACACCTATATGAGTCCGATTGTTAAACGTCGCAATCTATGAGATTTGGGTGATCTCTAGTAAACTCATGAAGAGACCACGAAGTATGACGCATATGCTTCACCCGCGGGGTAGGCTACCGGCAGCCATGTACTGGTCATGACTTTGAGTGAAACCCCGTTCACGCAAAACTTGCAATTCAAGGCTTAGTCCATTGTTCAAGTGTGAATGGATGTAGCTTAAGGTTCTAGGCGGAAGTTCAACTTAACAGGCCTCCGCTGAAACACTGGTATATAAACAAGCAGTGAGTATTGGTAAATCTCTAAATGGGGATTTGAGATCTGGTGGGGGATTGTTGAAATATTGGGCCTACACTTAGTGGCCCATACTAGATTTCAGATTTTCCTATAAATCTCAAAGCCCACTTAGTGGCAGCCTTGTGAGTTTGAGCCCAAGTTGGTGGCAGCTCACTAGGGAGTGGCAAGAGGTGGGAAGTTTAGTCCCACATGGAAAGTTGGGAGGAAGTTAGACCACCTTATAAGGTGGGTTGTTCCACCACTAGTAAGTGAGTGAGAACAGGAGTGCTACACGCGCGCGCTCCTCCTCCTCGCTCGCTCGTCTCGACTCGACTCGACTCGACTCGTCACGACGCGCGCGCCGCGCTCGTGGTGAGTGGATTGAGCCTCGAGCCGAGACTTTCCTTACTTTTTGCAGCTCAGGAAAACGAACAGAGTCCTAGACGGACGCGTCGCAGTTAGTCGGTTCGGGTCGCTCCCGGATCGTGGGCTATCTGTAACCGACTCGAAACGTTCGTGCGACGTGGGCGTGGCCCACGTTGCCTAGGGTTTCCCGAGCCAATATAATCTCCTGCCCGGCTACCGCATAATCACATCTAATACACGAGTTAGGGTTTCCACCTCTCTCTGCTTGCACCGCCATCGTAGCCTACTCCATCCCGCGCGCCGACGTGCATCGGCGAACGGGAGAGCAGGTCTCCGGAACCGCTCGTCCTTGCGATCATGTACGGGAGAGGGCGAATTAGGTTTTTGGGAAGCGCTCTGCACGACTGCTCAAGCTCTTCATGACGGGTCGCCTTCCGTCCAAGTCGGGCGGTGCTGCCTACCGTCGTCTTCAACGCCGTCTACTTCGACCCATCGTCCCCGTCGTCAACAACGTTGTCATCAACAACGTTACTGCTGCGACATCGTCTCGCTACACCTCCACCGCCACCTCCACCAGATCGGTACGTGCGACATATCTCGATCCGTTTAGCGATGGATGTTGTACCGTTTGCTCGCTACTGTTCATGTTGATCACTGCATCTAGTATGTTCGAGTTTCACATGTTAGTAGTTACCTTGGTCATGCTTTATATTCTGGAATTAATCATGGAAATTGTGCCTAATTATCGAA